>NC_090935.1:1477110562-1477421433 GCF_040938575.1 Ambystoma mexicanum | reverse complement strand
TGAGGAAAAGGAGGACTGAGACTAGGAAGATTACCACTAGTAACACGCACTGGCCTTGTCACACTAATAAAGCCAGGCAAGGCTAGGCACTTTGTCCCAATCACAAACAGCAGCCTGACAGACGATAGAGAGTTGCTGAGAACCAGACCTGGGAGAACGAGACGCCAGGACGCTGGCAGGTTTCAAGTTGAGGCAGGAGAAAGTGTGGCGGAGGAGCTGTGTCTCCAACAAGGAGGGAGAGTTCAAAGAAAGGAGGAGAGGGGCCAGCAAATCCCTTTGCTCCATGCGCCAGCAGACTGCTCATTTCCTACCTGGGGCTGCGAGTCTGCCCGGGAGTGTCTGTGGGGCAGGTGGGCAAGACCCTGACCTTGACGAGTTGAAAATTGAAGGATGCGCGAAAGCAATCACAGTTCATGAGTTCAAAGAAAGGGAGAGCCCGGTTTGTGATACGCATGATTGTGAAAAGGTACAGTGTTACACGCAAAGCTGCGTGTTGAAGGATAAAGAGATTGCACTGAAAGCTTGAATGTATTTAGCCGGCAAGGGAGCCGATGAGAAACAATGTAACAGAGTGGTGCCGTGTGAGAAGGCACGTTGTTAAACGGTTCTTGGAAGATAACAGAACAGTTAATGATGAAGAGCGAAATGTGTTCAAAGCCATTGGAGGAAAGGGCACGGGGGGAAGAGAGTGTGCAGAGGACCTGAATGGCTAAAGTGAAAGTGTACTGTATTTTTGTGAAACGAGGAACAGAGCTGCCGTTGGCCGATTCCAATGAACTGTAAGCTTTTGGGAAATAAGGAACAGAGTAGCCGAGGGCGCGTTCTATAAAACAAAGTGCAAGAGGCACGGACATTGAAAAGTCAACCCTGGTGTCAGAGTGGTCACGCATAGGGGTGAGAATACTGCGCGGTCTCTAGCAAGGCGATACTAATGAGGACTCTGCTGTCAGAGTGGTCACGAATGGGGGTGATAATACTATGCAGTTGCGAAGGTCTCTAACAGATGAACATTGTGAAAGAGAATGACAACATTTGGGGAAGGGAGTTCTCCCAGAGCTCAGTGAAGCAGAGCTGCATAGCTGAAGAGTGTTTCAGCCACATTTGAGTGCATGAAAACAGGCAAGGGTAGTCTGTGAAATTGGCTCTGTGAAGCGGAGCTGTTTAACTGGAATGAAAATTGTGAAAGAGAAGTACAAACGTTGGGGAAGGGCATTCTCCCCGAGCTCTGTGAAGCAGAGCTGTTTAGCGGGAAAGTGTGTCATCCACGTTTAAGTATTTGAACACTGACAAGGGCATCTTGGGAAAGTAATCAAGAAGGAACTTTGTGAATACCTGTAAATTTGAGAATTGTGAAACTGGGTGAGGGAAGCCTGGAAGAATCCAGGGAAGAGAACTGTGATGCAAGTTGAACTGACATTGAAATAGGCACAGGAATCCTAACCAATTTATGGGAAATCTTTCAACTGTGGATATTATCCACCTTAAAGGAACTTTGTAAGATCCCAGTGAACTGAACTTGGGGGAGGGAGCGGTGAGCCACTTTGAATGCCATTCCGACATTCTTTTAACACACTCTTTATTTTCATCTATTTTCCCACACTTAGTTATGGTGAAGCATGAGGGCAAATATAGGTTTCTGACACAGACGTTTCCTTTGTTTGCCTGTTTGACTTGGACAATTGTATTTTACTTTAATGGTCGAGCTTACTCCCATTATAGCATTTGGGCCATCCAGGAAGTCTCCAGCCTCAGTCAAACTTCAGAAAGGTGTTGAAACTTGTACCTCTTGTGTCTGTGTCCTTATTTATTTGTGATACCACACCTGCCTCACATAGCCAAAAGTAACACCTTCATAATGTCTTCCAGGAGATCCCAATCTTTGTATCTTAACCTCTCAGAATCCAGGCATGAAGTTTCAGAGTTCTGATTTTTGTGCCAAGAAGATGGCCTTCCTCTTGTGAGAGTGGGCCCACTCTGTGGGAAGACCGAATGGAGGGCAGATGGACATGTCTAGAAGTTCTGGGTACCACGTCCTCCTGGCCCAATCCAGAGGCAATCAGTATCACAGACTTCCTGAACTTCCTCAACCTCTTGATGACATGAGGAATGAAGGCCTGTGGGTGAAACGCATACAGGAGTAGCAATACCCAGTCCATCACAAACACCTTTGCAAGAGCTCCTCTCTTAAGAAATTCCCTGGATCAGAACACGTTGCTTTTCCTGTTGATACTGGACATGAACATATCCACTTGCGTGGTTTCCCAAAGGATGGAGATCTCTAGAAGGACTTCCTGAGCTAAATCCCACTTGTTTGAGACGGTGCCATGGCCTTCTCAAAGCATCCGCCATTGTGTTCTCATCTCTGGCTAGATGAACTGCTGATAGAGAGATTCTGTTTTGAAGTGTCCAAAACCAGAGCTGCATTGCCTCCCTGCACAGTGGTAATGACCCTACACCTCATCTCTTGATGAAGTAATTGTAATGATAAACGAACACAACAGAGTAAAAACACGATGCTTACACTAACCTGGATCAGAAGATGAAAAAGAGCTGCCTTTGAGAAGTATCCCCCTAGGCCCTGGACCCCCCTGCACTGGATGACAGCGAAGGGTAATGTAGTGCTCACAGGGAAACCCTCCTGGGGAAGAAAACCCTGGATGTTGTCTGTCTTGTGTTCTGATGTTCAGGCTGTGTCGTCGAACAACCCGCTGGAGTGTCTGCTGAATGTGAATTGCCTATTAGATATAATGAAAGGAATTAGGATGACGAAGGATTCCATTGTGAAATGGGCTGATATGATTTTCCCCAAATTACCTAGACTAAGGCCGTGAGCTCCGGTATTGAATGTGCAGCAGGATTGAGAGCTAAAGAAGGACTGCATAGAAGATGAAAGAAGTTAACATGTGCTGCTCCTAATTCTCAACGTAGGAAAGAAGACAGAGAATAGATAGTTCTGTACCTCGTGGCTGCTTCTGATACGAGTGTCATGGGAAGGCTATCAAGAGGGAAGCTGTTTATGAGGTATGTGGGCGTTGCTAAGCACCAGGACACTGTGACTGCGACGGATCAAATGGCGTTTGTGGTTCTTAACTGTGGATAGAGTTCGAGAGATTCCTGATAAGCATTCTGTTCTATCTATAGAGTATAAGAATAAAAGATAGCGTAAGGAGTGAGAGAGTGAAGGAGCAGAATCGCGCTCTTGCGTTCCAGGAACTGACGCTTCGACGGGAAGGCTATGCGGATTCAATTGCAGGGACTAGATTGAGGCAAGAAAGAACAGATTAGGCAAAGGTTAGGTGAATCAAACGAGTAGAAGGTATCCTAGTAAACAAATTTACGATGCATTGTCTATGGGGAGAAGTGACACGTAGCACTGCTGGAAACATTGTCTTTTCACTGTTCCTGCTTGGAATAGAGGGGGGAGCCCAGCGTGTTCCAGAGGCAGAGACACAACTGCTACTACCAAACCGGGGCGCAATGTTGGGAGGTGGACAGATAATCCCATTGACCCGCCTCCATCATCACCAGAGGGACCAACAGTGTCTTCCAGCCATAAGAGTAATGCATGGCCACTGTATTTTCTGTAATTGTGAGGATGTTCTTCCGCTGTATGGAATGGCAAAAAGACCATCAGCACCAATCTGATGCCCCACAGCTCTACAAGGTTTATGAGTAGTCTTGATTGCTATGGGGACAAATAGAGGGAGGATCTGGAATTGATGCCTGCAGTCAACGTAGGGTTTGAACCCTGAAGACTTTGTCAGATTCACTCATCGTCAAAGAAAACGAGAAGCAAGAAGACTTCAAAAAGCAATGTTTGTAAAGGGAGCAAAGTGTGCGGAAAAAAGAACTAAGCTTATAGGGGGGATCTCTATGCATACTGGACCCAACGCCTTTTCCAGTGCTGGTTGTGTAGAGGTATCTGGCAGAGCTCATGCAGAGCCGTGCAGCACCCCCTAGCAGCGGAAAAGTCTCCAAAGAGCAGCTACGTGAGGAGATAGATATAAAAAATGAAAAATTATTGGGAGGAAGAAGTCCATTAGAATACCCACATATTCAGGAATAGGGGACATGTTGATTAGGGTTTGTTCATTGGTTTTATACAGTAAAGTTAGTGGTAATACCATTTTTCTGCCAGTGACTAACTCGTGCAGACTTAAATTGGTATCTTTGCAACAGTCATAGAATTCTTCAGTATGCTAGCAAGAGTGCGATTCATCCCTTTGACACCCCCACTGTAGGATGGTCTGCAGGAAATGTGTAGCTTTTGCTTCTCACTCAATTATTGTCACATTCACCATCCGATAGTACATCCCCCGACTCCTCACCTGTATCGGCGGGACTGATGGCAGGATTCCTTTTAATTCGGTAGTCTTTCTTTTGATGAAGATAAGGTCTACCATGAGAAGCCGCCACCGTGAGTACTTATGGGACAAGTAGTCCAGTGGCGGATCTCCCGGTATAGCCAGCAAGGGGAAAAAGCCTACTCAGCATAGAAAAAAAACCTGGTGCCATGAGCACAGTCCACAGGCTGATAGAATCCTACTGTAGAATAGACTCCAGATGATAACAGAAATTTCCAGACGTGGACTCCAAAAGGTAAGCAGCAAATCCAGGCGTGGATAACCACTGACAAGCAGCAGAAGCAGAAGCAATTAGCCGACCCAGGACAGGACTGGAAAGCAGAAGGCTGCAGCGAAGGCAACGGAAAGCGACGGCAGGCAGAGAAGAGAAGGGCAGTGAAAACGAAGGAAGCAGAAGGTAAACAAAACAGGTAAGGAAAACCACCAGCGAAGGTGGGCGAGGAGACGGGAAAGGAGGAAGAAGGAGGAAGCAAGCCAAACAGAAGAAAGAGCGTGGTAAGCACAAAGCAAGGAAAGGAGAGAGCAAAAGGGGAGGGTCAGAACAAACTATAAACAGAAAACAGGGAAGCGCAAGCCGCACACACAAAAACGGAAAAGAGAGATAGAACAGAGGGGTTCACCTGAGCCAAGAGAATACTAGTTGTGTAAAACCCAAAAGGACAGTGGAATGACCGGGGTTGAAACACGCCGAACGCTGGACGGTACTGTATTAGTACTTTGCCGGTGGCTGCCATGTTGGAGAACAGCTAGAGCTCTGACTATGTTCCAAGAAAAACATGATGTCCCATTAATGGCGCCTAGAGCGCCATTTGTCCCACAACCGCCATGAGCGGCGAAGCATGACAATTCTAGTCACTGAAATAGAGAAATGGCTACCTCGGTTTGACTCAATTCTTTGGGGTGAACCAAATATAGAGAAAATGTGTTTCTGAGGAAGAATTGGGAGCTGGTATACATTCAATACATCTGGTCATTTGCATACTATTGGTAGCATGTGTTTATTCCCATGGGTGGATCTTTGCATAGGGCCAATAAAGACCTCCTGGAGATCAGACCATGGTAAGGCCAATCCTCTTCTAAGTAGTGGTGCACTATGTGTTGGGAAATCTGGTTGGAATTTGGCATATGCCAAGCATCCTCTTGTATACAAGGTGATGTCTAGTGACATGCGTGGCCAATATGCTAGTTTCCTCAAGATCTCCAATGTCTTTTGTGCAGCCCTATGCCCTGGAGTACTAGTGTCATGTGCATTATGTATCATCAGTCCTCTGAATGATATGGGTATACAAACCCAGTGAGTAAATCCCGATATGGGCTTCCATACAAATAGCCCATATGGTAAATGAGATAATTTCTTGATCTTCCTTGATACTTGTAGCTCTTCTTTTCCAGCACTATTTCCTTCTAAAATATGCTTTATCTCAGGATTTTCAACATGTTTGTAACATATCCTCAGTTTTCAATCCTTTCTTTGGGCCCTTATTAAATCTTTGGCTGGAGTATCACAACTTCACAGAGCCGCTGGGAGTACATTTTCCTTTTTGGTCTGACCTACAAACAATTAATATCTGTCTCTTCTCTAGTAGATGACCAAGGTGCATATATTCTCCTTTTAGTACTCGTTCCTTTTCCAATTCATCAGCTAAATAATTTCTTGTGTATCGATAGCTGGCACTTTGGAATTTTGGAATTTCCCTTGATTTTCCTCCAATATACGCTCAGACCATTTTCAGTGACCAATTGATCAATTGTTTCAATCAGTTTGAGATGTTTCAGAGGTTTCTAGTTATATGTCAATATTCCTCTGGGCTTCCATTTTGGGATATATTCTCCAAAAATGTTTCTAGCATAGTCTGAATCTATAAATATAACCAATTATTTTATCTGATTCTTTCCTACTGTTTTTATGGACTTATAGATGCAAACCAGTCCAGTTATTTGACTACTTCTAGGACCAATTATGTATCCAGAAGATCATGTCTGATCATTACTAACATAGACATTTCCTATTCCCACAACTAACTCTTTCTCTGAGTCCTCATTTATACGAAATGCACAGCTATCCCCATAAACGACTGGCATATTTTTGCTAATTTCTTCATCAAAGGATTTATTAGTGGATTTCAGGTAGTTTTCAATGTTATTGTCACATTCTAATTGTTCAGCATCCCCCATTTGTGCACAGTCATGAAATTCTTCCAATGCCCATAATTGACCACTACTGGTAAATCCTGCATCAATTAAATCCAGGATGTAATGCTAGAAATGTAAAGATTTCCGTAACAAATGTTCTTACTTTGAAGATATTTTAATGGTTGGTATGCAGTCTCAATTATCACCCTTCCGCCTTGGATGATTGGACGGAAGTAGCACGGGCCACCATCTTTTTGTTTTTCTATTGTTCCTAATTGTCAGGTACTGTCAGGTTGGAGTGACATATTCTTTTACATACAGTATCATATACTCATTTACATTGGGTCAGGGAAGACACATATTTGGTATAGAAAGGTTTTGGGAAGTTATTATGGGTTATATTTTTAAACAGCCAATTTTGCCCTTAACCTTCATTGCAGTCTATGGAAAATGCCCCAAGCCAAGATGGAGGTTCTCAGGCTAAATTCTAATTGGCTGGAGATTGTTTATAGAGAGGACAGTGAACATTCTAAACTGCCTTTCATCGTCTTTGCCCAGCTGAGAGGTCGTGTGCTATGCTGCTCCTGCTTAACTTGTTCTGGGGTGTCAAGTTTCAAGCAGTCGAGCGGCATCTTTGAAAATATAACAGGAGTCGTGTATGGAGTTTGGTGGAGACACAGGACAGGAGTGAGAAATTTCCAATTTTCTGAGAAAAGAAGTTTTCAAGATTCAATCACAAGATAAGTGACTTTCCTTGTTTTGATGAACTTTGTAAAAAGGTTATATTAATTTAAAAGGATTGAAATCGCAAACCTGTATCTAAAAACTGAAGCGCGTACGTTTGTTTTCTTTCCTACGTATCAATTCAAACTAGCGTGTGATTTTTTCCGTTCCTTGAGCCTGCGCGTGTGACTCTGCGCGTGAGAGTGAAGCCGAGCGTGAACTTTTGACTCGCGTTTACTGTTCATATACGCAAGGGTTTTGCTACGTGAGTTTGCGTGTGTATTTTATTACGCGTTTCGAATCTGCGCGTGTGCAAGAACAAATCTATGTGGAGCTTCCGCGCGAGCTCTCAGAAGTGTCACGTGATAAAATAAAAGCGCGTGTGCTTTTTTCCCGCAATTTGGTTTTTGCGCGTGTGCGTATTTTTTCGTGGGTTGGACTTTAGCGCGAGTGTGTTTAACTCGCGTCTTGGACTTTAGCGCGTGTGCGTCTTACCCGCTATTTGGATTTTCAGCGCGTGTGCGCATTTCCCGTGACTTGGATTAAAGCGCGTGTGTTTTTTCCCGCGGTTTGGATTTTCAGCGGGTGTGCGTATTTCCCGCGATTTGGATTAAAGCACGTGTGTTTTTTCACGCGGTTTGGATTTTCAGCGCGTGTGCGTATTTCCCGCGACTTGGATTAAAGCGCGTGTGTTTTATCCCGCAGTTTGGATTTTCAGCGAATGTGCGTATTTCCCGCGTCTTGGATTAAAGCGCGTGTGTTTTATCCTGCAGTTTGGATTTTCAGCACGTATGCGTTTTACCCGCGGTTTGGATTTTTAGCGCGTGTGCTGGATTTTTCCACGTGAAGATTTCATCGCAAGTTTTAAATTCGTTCCAGAGTAAAAGACACTCTAAAAAGAAAATATAAAAATAAATACAAGAACTTAAAAGAACTTCCTTAAACTTATTTAAAGAAATTTAGACTTTGTTCAAGAATCTTGAGGTTGAGAAGACAAACTACAAAGTTAAATATTATATTCATGGACCTGCTGAGAAGGCTGAATGATCTTTAAGATTCTGGTCAACAAGTAAGGAAGTCTTGTCTGCTTATCACTTCTCTGGGCATACTGAAGAGAAGTACCAGGTATGGTTTTTTGACTATTTTGGTAGAGGATATAGAGTTTTAAGGTTAGTATAGTAACCCATTGAGTAATGAGGTGTATTACATGTTTATGTTTTTAACTACAGGTGAAGAACCAGCGAGTTGATAGCTTCCAGCCTGGTGTTTGTTAATTTGTCCCTTCCCCCTTTCCCCTGGAAGTGAGGTAAACTGAGCGTTTATATATATTATCAGCTCAGAGTGCCACATTTTGGGTGGATTGTCGGGGGTTCAGCAGCTTCCGCAGACACCAGGATCACAGCCTGACAGAATGAAAGGCCAATAAAAAAAGTGTATGCCCAAGCTGTTATGAACCCCGAGGAGACAGTCATGGAGGCATTGGGAGTAATGGTTAGGGAAATGAGAGAAGAGTTACGGGTGGCTCATCAGGAATATTCAAGTCTTTGTCAAAGAATGGATGAGTTAAATTTAAAGGTAACTCAAATACAAGAAAGAGAAGTTGAAGTTTCGGAAGGTGCAGGAAACCCAGCTGAGTTGGTGAGAGTAGGAGAAGAACAAGAACCTAGACTTCCCAGAGGGGCAGTGGGAGGTTTAGGAACTTTAGTTATGCCTGTTCCTTTGGCTGCTCCCGAACGTTTTTTAGGAGATTCAAGAAAGTTTAACATTTTTCAGACTCAGTGTGAATTGCATTTTTTAAGTCGTCCAGAGTTGTTTTCCACAGATGCTTCAAAGGTAACATTCACCTTTTCATATTTATCTGGAGAAGCTTCTGCGTGGGGAAGTCTTTTGGTGAGTCAAAATAGTTTGGCTTTGAATAATTATTCCCTTTTCCAGACCGAATTTAAGAAAATGTTTGATAAGAGACAGTTATCTTTAGAGGTTGATGGAGAATTACTGGAACTGCGCCAGGGAGGAAAGGAGTTGATTTCTTATATCACCCAATTTAGAACTTTAATTTTAGAAAGTAGATGGCCAGAGGAGAAGAGGGCTTCCTTATTTTATAGGGGCTTAAAGGATGAGTTAAAAGATGCTCTGGCTGCAGTTTTGGAGCGACCAAATACTTTAGATGCCTTAATTGATTTGGTAGTTCAGTTGGATTTTCGTTTAACAGAAAGACGTTTAGAGCGTAGACGTTCTCATGGAGAGGTTAGGTTTCCAGGAAGAATGGAGAGGCCTAAAGTTGAGGTGGTGAACAGAGAAGTGAAGTCAAAGATAATTGACCAGCAGAGTCAGGTGAGAGGTCCGTTGTCCAAGGAAGAGAAGGCAAGAAGAAGGGAGAATAATTTGTGTTTATACTGTGGTAGGAGTGGCCATTTTCTTGAAAACTGTCCTTTTACCCCCAAGAAGATCTCCAAATCTTCAGGCAGAGTACAACAAGTGGCTAACACAATACAGACAGCGGTTCCTCACATAACTGTGAACGTATCCTTGATGTTTGAAAAAGTAATTTAGGTTCTGGGCCAATAATTATTGATTCAGGAGCTACGGGTAATTTCATGTATAGGGGATTGGCAAAAACTCTAGGTGTTCCTTTAGTTGCAAAGAAAGAAGTGGAGCAGGTCAGGGCAGTTGATGGGACATCTCTTTCTTCAGGTCCAATTACTCATAATACAGAGTTACTTGAGATGGAGATGACTGGAAGTCATAAAGAAAATATCTCTTTTGAGTTAATTGATGCGCCAATCTTGAAAATTATTTTGGGTATGCCCTGGCTTACTCTTCATAATCCAAGAATTGATTGGAGTGCAAGAATTGTATCCTTAGAATCAACCTATTGTCTGGAACATTGTTTTTCAGGAAAATCTCTTGAAGAGAAAGAAAAAGTTGTGAATTCAGTTTCATTTTCGCTTGCAGAAAGAGGGGCAATAGGTTTTGACATTGGAGCAGTTGTGGGTGAACTTCCTACATGTTATCAGGATTTTTGGGACGTATTTGATGAAAAGGAAGCTGGAGAGTTGCCTCCTCATAGACCTTTTGATTGCAAGATAGAGTTGGAGCCTGGAGCTATTTTACCTAGCAGTAGGGTTTATGCCTTGACAGAAAAAGAGAATGATTATTTGAAAGAATATTTAAAGGAAAATTTGGCTAAGGGATTTATTCAGCACTCTCAATCACCGGCAGCCTCACCATTGTTCTTTGTGCCAAAAGCTGATGGTTCTCTCAGAACTTGTATAGATTACAGGGCGGTAAATAGTATGACAGTGAAAAATCGGTATCCTCTCCCTCTCATTTCAGAAATGTTAAATCAAATCCAAGGTGCCACCATATTTTCTAAGTTGGATTTACGTGGAGCTTATCATCTTGTAAGGGTCCAAGAGGGAGATGAGTGGAAGGCGGCATTTAAGACCAGATTTGGCCTGTACGAGTACCAAGTGATGCCTTTCGGTCTTTGTAATGTCCCAGCGGCTTTTCAATTTTTTATCGATGAGGTTCTTCGGGAATTTCTTGATGTTTTTGTTATCGTTTATATTGACGACATTTTTATTTTTTCCCAGAATTTGGAGAAACACAAAATTCACGTTCGACAGGTCTTAAGAAAATTGAGAGAGAATAATCTTTACGCTAAATTGGAGAAGAGTCAGTTCCATACGGATTCGGTAGAATTTTTAGGATTTGTGATCACTCCTTGTGGCCTGAAAATGAATCCAAAAAAGGTGGAAGCGGTTCGTGATTGGCCTACTCCAACTAAGGTGAAGGAGAACCAGAGCTTTTTGGGATTTGCCAATTTTTACCGAAGATTCATTGAAGGCTTCTCCAGTTTAGTAGCTGTTTAGTAGCTCCAATTACTAAAAAAAGGAGTTCCATTTGTTTGGGAAGCTAAGGCTGATGAGGCTTTTCGAATTTTGAAGGAGAAATTCATTACCTCTCCTATCTTGATTCATCCTGATACTTCCAAACCATTTTTTGTAGAGGCTGATGCTTCCAATGTGGCAATGGGAGCAGTGTTGTCTCAGAGGCATAATGTTACAGGACAATTGCATCCAGTGGCCTACTTTTCTAAGAGATTTTCACCTGCGGAACAAAATTACACCATTTCAGACCGAGAGCTTTTTGCTATCAAAGCAGCATTTGAAGAATGGCGACTTTTTTTAAAAGGAGCACGTCACACTGTGACAGTATTAACTGACCACCGAAATTTACTTTTTTTGAAGGCAGCAAAAACTCTGACACCTCGACAACCTAGGTGGTCCTTATTTTTTGCGGATTATGACTTTATAGTTACTTTTAAGCCAGGTAATCAAAATAAAAAAGCAGATGCTCTGTCACGGCAGTTTCCAGAAAGTGAGGTTAAGTCGGTCTGTGAGCCACTTCCATTGATCGCTCCAGAACGTTTTGTTCTTGCTGGGATTGAAAAGGAGAACGAAATCTTCAAGAAAGTTCGGGAATCCATTTCTGAGACACAACTTGAAGATTGAGTTTGTTTGGATCCAGCTCGCAAAATTAAAGATGGTTTCCCTTATCTAGATGACAGACTCTATTTACCATCAATTGAACTTAGAGAAAAAATGTTGAAGGAGTGTCACGAATCAGTTTTGGCAGGACATCCAGGGTATCGGAAGACTCTTGAGTTGGTCAGAAGAAATTTTTGGTGGGAAACAGGGATCTTCTGCCTTTGTCATTCTTCTCTTGACGAAGAGATATCTATGCATTGTCTTCCTTTATCCCATTCGTTTTCAGTATTTGGCACTATTTTATTTAACTTTTTCACCTTCTGATCTGCCGCTTGATATAGAAGAGTGAGAGCAATTTGTGTTGTTACCAGGGGTTTCAGAAACTGATAGTGCACCTTCTGTTTAAGACCCTTCTGTGTCCTTATCTATAGACAAATCTCAGGGTTCAGTAAAGGCAACAGCAGTTTCATCTTTGGTTTCTTCCCATTCCAAAATACTTCCTTTAACCTTCAGAGGAGACATACTGCAAGAACGGACTGTATCAGATTTAGCCACTGTACCTGTTACTTGCCTATCATCGAACCATTCCAAAGTGAAGCAATCCTCTGAGTTGACCTCAAAAGCAAAATTATGTTCATTAGTGCTTGGTTTGTTGCAATAAGATGTATTGTTAGGTATATCAGAAGATTAAGAAACAATCCTTCCTTTATCAGTAGGGATCTTTTGACTTTTTTCTCTTTGTTCTCTTCTGATTTCTGACGTATCGACACCTTTTCTTCCCTCGTCCCACTCTTTTTCAATATTTGGCACTATTTAATGTAGCCTTCTCACCTTCTCATCTACTGCTTGATATGGAGTTATCCACTCTGAAATTGATGCCTTCTGAGTTTTTAAAGGAAAGTATACCACTAGTTACCAATTTATCTTTAGCGGTTTGGGCATCCTTGTGCACCACTGTTATACTGGAATTACACTGTGTTATCCTCTCACTTTGTTGCTCTTTGATGCTACTTAGTTCAGGTACAAACACACTCTTACAGTACTGGTCTGTGCTATCCTTGGTAACTTTCGTCCTGTACTTAAGATTCTGTCTTATTCCTTGTTCTTTTGGTTCATCACAGAGACATGCTGGAACGGATTGTGTATCTTCCTTTTCTGGTTCCTGTTTTTCAAGGCATTCTGTTTCTGATTTTAATTCATTCATTTGATTGTATTCTAGATCAAAATTGACCTTTTCTCTATGCGGTTTTACATTATTGGTGTCTTGTTCTGCGGTACCCCTCCTTTTGGTCATAACTCTCAATACATGCATCAATGTTGGATAACTCTGGATTGGTTTCCCTGTGGATTTGGTTGGTATTGAACAAAGCCTGCATTTGATGACTCCTTCGCTCAATTTGACTATAAGAAAACCCAACAATGGTGTTAGAATATTTATTTCAGGGACTGATAAAATTAGGTTTTGTAGAATCAATGCTCTGAAAGGTAGATGTAGGAGACCTAGTATTTTCCAATAAGTAAGGTAATTCTGTTGACTCTTATGAGCATAGCACTTGCCTTTGTTAGTTCTAAAGCTAGGTTTTACTGGCCTTTACCTCTAGGACTTTGGTCCATGGGCCAGACATTTTATTTTTCTCCTCTTGGCTCTTATTGGAATTGTTACCAGCAGTTTGGGGTTTTGCAGTCCCTTCCCAAACCTGAGTCGCCTGCTCAGTGATCCAACTTATTGGATGATTAACATGGTAATCTTTTGCGAGTTGTGCTATGAGTTCCGCTCGGAGGGAGCAGAAGTATGATTTACAGAAATGTAACGATTCAATGCCCAAAATGGGGTCAATCCTCAAAAAAGGCAGCCGGGGAATTTATTTAGTTCACAAACCATAGAGAATGCAACATGTGTTGCTTCTTGAACTGAGCTAAATGGATTGAAATCCCTGTGCAATTCACTTTACAAAGCATTTTTTGGTATTCTGTTTTTTTAAAAAAAACTTGATTAAATACTGGCATTTTCACAGTGCGGGAGGACATGTTTCAAATAAGGCAATACTGCGTACATACATGACAAGGTATAGATTAAGGCATATTATACAAGATATAGGGTGTGGGGGAAGGGGGGTAGACACGACATAATGGGTCATTCAGAGGGTGTTGCAGATCTCCCAGTCCTTGTCTCGTCTTCCTCCGACAGTAAGTATGTCCTGAGGGGGGCCCATATGTCTTTGGGTCTCGAGGTGGATTGAATCCCTCGAACGTATGACTCTTCACATTCTTGTGTGTTGATTAAGTCTCGTAGCCAGCTTTGGTGAGAGGGGGGGTATTTTGATTTCCATTTTCTAAGTATGTTCCGTTTAGCCACGGCTCCACCCACTGCAAATAGTCTGCAGGTTTTGACTGATGCCTTTCCGATATCTCCCAGTAGGTATTTCAACGGTGTGACCGGAATGTTTGTGTTTAATATAGCGTCCATTGTTTCTGCCACTTCATTCCAGAATTGCTTAATTGGTGGGCATTCCCAACACATATGGATGGCTGCTGCATTAAGTGTGCAACATTTGGGGCATGACTGTGGTTTGGTGGGGTCAAACTTGGAGATTTGCTTGGGTGTGATATGCAGTTGGTTCAAGATTTTGAATTGGATAAGTCTGAAATTTGCGTAGAGAGATATGGTTTTTGTATATTTGCAGTAGTTTGTCCAATGCTGTTCATCTATCTGGATGTTCAAATCTCTTTCCCACTTGGTTTTCATATAATTCTTGGATGGTGTGTTAGACTGAGTAATCCTATATAGAATGGACACGCTGCCTACAAAGCTGTCTTCTGTGAGGATCTCTGATAGGAATGTATAAGTTTGCGGTAAACTGGGGAAGGATGGCCATTTCTTCTTGCCGGAAGCCTTCAGCCGTTGATAATGTAGAGTTGTGGTTAGACTTTTCCCTGTTCTCTTTTGGATCTCCCCCGTCGTGAGAAACCAACCTTCCGGGAAGAGGTCTCCGACCTTGGCCTGCTTTTCGAGGTCCCATAATGTTTGTATAGTGCAGTCCATTGTGGGTTCCAGACCTGGGTATTGCCATAGGGGTAGGTGCGGCCAGTATGGTATTTCGCATCTCACTCAATCGCTTGAGGATCTGTGACCATGCTCTCGCTGTTGATTCCATAGGGTCGGCCAGCGTCATTTCTCGTGGTACCTGTTAGGAAAGATTTCTTAATTGGAGGTAAATTTCCTGCCATGTGGCAACCCCTAAACTTTTTGCTGTTGTTTTTCACCATGATCTAGACTTTGCCAGAGAAGTGCAGCCTTCTGCCGCACACATCTGGGCTTTCGCTCCATTCTTACGCGGAAACTGACATGCCATTAAGACAGTCAGTACCGGGAAACGTTGTTTTCCGTAGTTCTTTTATCATGTTGCAGCTTTCGCGCAACATGACACAAGAGGGCACTCTAAGCTAAGTTACTGCTCTCTTGGGTCTCTAGTCACTCTACAGGCCCTAGACACTCTCTTTGGATTGTTAACGAACGGTGCAAGTGAATCACAGACGGGACTGGTGGCAGCGATCGTTTCTTTGTGTTTTGTGCTCCTTTTGGCTGTTTAAGCACGTTTCTCGCGCTTAGCCCAAAATGGTGGCCTGGCTTCCAAAATGGCCAGACCACGAGGCTCTTTGTCCTGCCCGGTGACCGTCTTGCCCCCTTCACCTTCCCCAGGTCGAGCCGACCCGGGGCCTTCCTTATTTGGGCATGTACTTTCCTGCGAAACACAGATGCTTTCGCGGGCTTCTACAGGCTTTGTGTGTGCCTCCAGGATGTGGGCTGGGATGTCTGTTCCCAATACACATCCTGGGTGCCAGAGAGTGTAGTGTGTCTTGAATGCCTGGGACCACCGTGGTCCGTGATAGGTCCACGTATGGTGTGAGTGTTTTGTGAGCAGATCTCCCATTGGGTCCCCTCCGTTTTGGCGCGAAGGGAACTCTGGATAAGAGGAGGCTGGAAACACCACTACCATGTCGATCTCCTGAGTTCTCACGAACGACGGATATAGGAGCCAAGTATCCTGCAACTACGAGGTTGAACCGAGGAATCGCTGGTGACCCGCTGAAGGACTGCTCCTCTGCACTGCTGTTGCTCTGTGAAACAATTCTGCCTCTGATCGAACGAGAAGGCCTGTACTGGTACTTCGACCCTTTGGAATAGTGGGAACAACTATTCTCGGCATCTTCATCATCTCCTGCACGTAAGCCTTCGGAAGCGTCTCTGGGCCAACCAGTGGACTGACCAGCCTACACAGGAGTCTTGCTCTGTTACAGCCGTCAGGTGGTGTTGTATTCCGAGTCCTTAGCACTCTCACACGATTCGTACACTTGGCATTCCCAGGTCTGAAGTGAGAAGTGTACCTTGGGCTAAAATACACACGGCTGCTCCGTTGCCCTGCTGTGGTAACAATCTGTGCGGGTTCACTGCGTTTGGGACATCCTCAACTCTAACTTCTGCTGCCGCAGAATCTACATGACGCCGAGACGCCCCCTGCTCGTATCTGAACCTGCCAGCACTGAAACTGACGCGGAGAAGCCTGGGTCTGCCTGCATCGGGGACCGGTGAGTAGCAACGCTAAGAACTGGTCGTCCTCCTGCAGTAGCCCGTAGCTTTTCCTCACTGTGTTAAACAGCACACATTTTTCGCACTCGCGCTCTGCTTCTGCCCGCAAGTGGAGGCCGCCCTTGAGTAGCAGAGATTTGTTCGCCCTCCTTTGTTCACCACTCTGAACTGCCTTACTTCCTTGAAGAGACTCCCCTTGGCCCATCGGCACCAGCGTGTGCAGGTACTTTTGAGCACAAGGCTCCACTGTTCGTAGGGCTCGGACTTCCTTCTAGTTAGGTGGTCTCTGAAGGCAAACTGGGTCTAAATGATTACTTGCACTGCCTGTTTTCCTCCCCATCTAGGTGGTCTGCATATTTCGTGCTTCTAACTCTTTAGACCCGTCGGTAATTGTATATATACTGTATTTGAACGTGATGTGTTGGTTTACTTGAGTTTTATCGTGATTCTTTACTATGGTCAATATTACAAAGGCCTTGTAATAAATGTGTCTATATGTTTAATATAACACCTGCTTGGAGTAATTTGTAAGTGTCCTTGCTTTGTGTGCTCATTGCGGCTTTCAGTCACCCTCACCCCTCTTGAGACCTAGTCTTGACCACCGCGATCGCTACCTTGATTGGTCTGGCTTGTCCAGAGGTTACCCTGTTCCAAGAAACTAGGCTGGCCTTCTGAACCTCTGCCCCTCCAGGACAGAGTTCAGAAATCCATCTTAACAGTACCTTGGTGAATATCATGCTCTTGAGGTTCAGCGGAGACGCTGTGAATTTTCTGCGTGTATGTGTGCAAATTGTTCTGTGGTATTTTCCCATTATTTTGCGAAGCATGCTTGTGCTGAGTAGTAGTATACCTGGAAGTCCGGGGCTGCTAGGCCTCCCGTGTCGTAGTTCTCGCATAATTTGGGCCAGCTTAGTCTGGGCATCTGTCCTCCCCGGAAGAAACGCGTGGCAGCTTTTGAAGTGTGTCGAAAAATGTCCTACCCGGCCAGATCGGGATGCCATTAAATAGGTACAGTAGTTTCAGTACTACTAACATTTTCAATAGGGATATACGACCGTACAGAAATAATGGCAGCTTGATCCAAGCATTGAGTTTGCATTCCCGCTGTGCCAGGTATGGGGCGTAGTTATTGGCAAACAGTGTTCTTTTGTCTGGTGCCGTTATGATGCCCAGGTATCTTGCTGAGGTGGGGGACCACCGTTAAGTCTTTCATAACTGTGGTCTGGATTGTGGACTCGGTCAGAGGGATTATTTCGGACTTGGTTCGGTTGATTTTGTATCCGGAGTACTTGGAGAATTCGGCTATGCCTCGTAGCACCGGTGTTAGGTGAATGTATGGGTTCCTGATGTATAACATTGTATCGTCTGCGTAGAGGGAGATGAATTGTGGGGATCTCATTATACGGATCCCCCTCCAGGCGTGGTTGTGTCGTAGATATCCTGCCATTCCCTCTATCGTCAGTGTGAATATTATGGGAGAGAGTGGGCAGCTTTGTGTAGTGCCTCTCTGTAGTTCAAAGACAGCTGATAGGGTTTTGTTGGTCCGTACTCTGGCCGTGGGGTTGCGGTACAGCAGTTTTATAAATCTTAGAAATCCTGGACCAAACCCCATATTACGGGATTCCATACATGAATTTCCACGAGATGGAGTCCAACGCTTTCTCTGCGTCTAATGTAACTGCCACCGTCTGTGCCCGGTGGTCCAGTTGGGATGTGATGGCGAAGAAGCGTCTGAGATTCAGGGCGGTGGAACGGCCTGGTAAAAAACCTGTTTGGTCCGGATGCACCAGTTTAGTCATGTATGGATTCAGTTTGTTGGTTATGGCCTTAGCAAACATTTTGGTATCAGCATTGATGAGGGGCAGCGTCTGTATGAGGATGGAGAGTGTGTGTGTTTATGCGGTTTTAACAACACCGTGATGATGGCTTCTCTCATTGTCGGTGGGAGTGTTCCGGTTTCCAGGGCTTCATCCCATACCTCTCGAAGCTGTGGGGCGAGTTTGTCTATGAAGACTTTGTAGAGGTCTGCAGGCAGGCCATCCGACCCTGGTGCCCTGCCCGCCTTGAGATCTTTGATTGCTTGTTGTATATCTTCTAGGGTAAGAGGTAGATCTATATTGCCGCTTTCTTATCGGGTGAGCTTGGGGAGTGGGATGGAATCCAGATATTTGTGTAGTTCTTCTGTTGGTACTTGGTCCACATTCGTGTACAGCCTGCTATAGAAGTCTCGGAACACTTCATTCATATCCAGGTGGTCTACATGTGTCGAGCCTTGGTCATCCATAATGCTGGTGATTTGTCTGTGTCCCTGCTCGGTCTTGATGAGGTTTGACAACATCTTGCTGGATTTATTGCCTTCGCTGTATTTCCTGGCTCTAATTGGTTGAGACGTATACCACACCTCTTGTTCTGCCAATGTCTTGAACTTAGCTAGAGCATCGTTCAGCGTGGATAATGTTGCGGGTTTAGGTGATTTGGTGTATGCCATCTCTGTCTCTTTGATATGGGTTTTGGTGAGGGCCAGTTGGGTGTGTATGTCTTTCAGTGTGCCGTGAACCTTGGAAATTAGGTGTCCTCTAAGCCACACTTTGAAGGCTTCCCAGAATGTGTGGTATGATTTCACTGAGGCTTTGTTGCGGTCGAAGAAGTCCTGTACCTCAATCCGGAGTGGTTTGTGTAATGAAGTGTCTTGTAGGAGATCAGGGGACATTCTCCATAAGTGGTGTTCAGGATTGGCTAAACCGATCCAGATTTCAAGTACCACTGGAGAGTGGTCCGAGAGTGTTCGGTAGTATAGTGCATTCCTTCAGGTCCGCAGTGCAACTCATGGAGCAGAGCCAGTAGTCGATCCTAGAACTCGACCCATGGACATATGAATGAAATGTGTAGTCTTTGGTGTTAGGATGCATTTCTCTCCAGGGAGGACATGGCCTGTTTTATGGTGTG
Organism: Ambystoma mexicanum; assembly: GCF_040938575.1. NCBI lineage: Eukaryota > Metazoa > Chordata > Amphibia > Caudata > Ambystomatidae > Ambystoma > Ambystoma mexicanum. The sequence continues at coordinate 1,477,402,186 of NC_090935.1, read as the reverse complement.
TGCTGCTTTAGAGTTTGTCTGCTGAGCCGTGGATGTCCTATCGAGTGAGGGATCCAGAATGGTATTGAAGTCTCCCCCCCATATCACTATGGTTTCTTCTGCAGGGGATATTAGATTTACAATCTGCTGATAGAATTCCGGTGTGTCGATGTTGGGGCCGTAAGTATTTATGATTATTAGTTACTGACCTTGTAATGTGCCCCAAATTATTACAATCTGCCATTTGTGTCTATTTTAGTTTTATGTACTTGGAGACCAAGTCTGCGGTGAATCAGTGTCAGGACTCCTTGTGATTGTGACAAGTAATTTGTTGCTAATACCTGCGGGCCCCGAACTCGACCAAGTGAATTAGACATTTGTTCCGTGGTGTGTGTCTCTTGTAGGAGAATGTCGATTCTGTGTCTATTGGCGTATGCCACTACAATCCTGGTCTTGATTGGGTTCAGGAGTCCCCTCACCTTCCAGGATTGGACAGAAGTTTAGTGCTTCTGGTTACTTGTTGAGGTACAATACGTAAAACATCTGTAGTGTGCTCATTATTGCTATATTATGAAGGTATTCTTCCCTTTGCAATGATGCCAGGTTTTTCTTGTTATTATACCAACAGTTATTAACTATACAAGCTTTTCGGCGGTGTGGCTTTGTGTAACTTCCATAACTCACCGTTCTGACCAGGCAACCAGCCTGTTTTTCCCACCACCCCACACCCTCACCATCCCCCCAAACAGACGTTATATCCCAAAAAACCATTTGCAACTTTGCAATAGAAAATCAGGGGGAGAGGGGGCAGTGCGGCCCAGCCTCCTCTCCGGGACTGTAGCTTTGATGTTCATGTGATTGGCGTGCTGCTGCTTCGGCCGCAGCACAAGGTGGGAGCGTTGGTTACATGTTGGGTTCAGTTGTTGGGAGTGCGGAGTTCAGGTCCCGGTGGGCATCTCTGGGATGAGTCTCTCTATATGTGACATAGCTTCGTCCCGGGGAGTCAAAGAATTGCACCTTGCCTGCGTGTTGGATACGGTGCCTGGCAGAGAACATCATAGGGTATATTAGTTTTCATCTCTCAATGTTCTTTTCACTGGGTCCAAGGATCATCGGGTGGTCTGTACCCCTGTTGAGAAATCTGGGTATATATGAATTTGATTAGATTCAAATGAGAGAGGGCCTTGTTCTCGTGCCAAACGGAGCACCAGGTCTCAGTCTCGGTAGTTGAGTAGCCTTGCTATAATTGTTCGTGGTGGTGCCCCAGGTTTGGGGGGGAGGTCAGTGCTCTATGTGCTCTCTCGATTAGGAATTGTTTCGTGAACTGTGCATCCCGAAATAGGGAGTGGAGCATGTCTTCAAGAAAGTGTTCCATTGGAGTGTTAGACTTGCGCTCCGTCACCCCGACAACCCTGATGTTGTTAGGTCTCGAGCGGGATTCTAACTCTTCACATTTGTTTTGTAATGCCTCGATGTCTTTTTGCATTTCCATGGTTTTTCCCTGCATGGTAGACGTGTCTTCCAAAGTAGAAACCCTGTTTTCTGCCTCTGTAATACTGGAATTTACTTTGTTTCTATCCGCTCGGATGGAGGCGATGTTGTCCCCTATATCGTCCAATTTGGTGCTGATTGCCGCAAATCCTCTCTCCATAGTGGCCATATATGGGGCCATATCTTGTGCGGGGGCGGTCAGGTACGGGGGTTCTGGAGGATTCTGTGGATTCTGTGTCCTGTTCCTGAATGGAGGAGTTAGCAAAAGCGTCCATAGGGCTCCTTTCTTTACCTTTATTTTTGGCTCCTCTGGCCATGTCTGTGAAGTGGCCGGGCAAACTGTGACTCTGGAGGGTGTCTAGTCAGTACGATATGTTCCAGATTGTAGTAGGGGTATTTAGTGCAGTTCATGTCGCAATCTCATGTCCAGGGCTCCGCCGGTTCAGCCCGTATGTAGCAGGGCAGTCAGAGGGAGAGGAGTCTGTGATGCACCTTTGTAGTTGAGCTGGAATTGGCCCTTCTCCTGCGGTTTGTATTCAATATGGGGTGGATGGGCTATTTCTCCTGCGTGGATTTGACTGGTGTATGGGGACCTGTTAGTCCAGGGTCATGAAGAGAAATTTGGTGGCATATTTACCAGATGTGGGTGGCAGGTTAGGAGACTCTGGCTGGCTGGGTGAGGCGCTGAATTATGCAGGGTATCAGAGCTCCGCCAGGGAGGGCAGCTATAAGGAAGTGAGGGGTGTGGGTATGACCTCAAGTGGCTCCGTATTGCTGCTTTCGCCCATGTACCTCGCTGGTTGTTGTGCGTTGCATCAGCCGGTGTATCAGTGTTCTTTCCGGCGGCGGGAGCGGGACAACCCAGGTATGGGTTCCGGGTTGTGTAGTCCTATGTGCCCGCTTCTACCCGGTGTCGGGATGATGGAGTGGGATCCAGATGTCTGTGCCCAGGGTCTGCGGGCTGCCAGGAGGTGTTATGTAGAAGGGGGGGGGAGCGGCTCTACTTGGTGTCTCGTTCCGCGAAGGGGTCTTGATGCTGTTTCAGGCGGGTTGTGTGGGTCGGCCCCTCTATTGCGACCAGGGTCCCTGGCGGCATGGCGGGTGTCGTTCCTCCCGATGCAGAGGCTGGCGCAGAGTTACGCGGCTGTTGGGAGAGATGTCGCCTCTTCACATCGGTGTCTCTCGGGAGCGGGAGGACGGTTTTCCTTCAAACTCAGGGGGGGTTCAGACACCCTCTCAGGTCCTCGGCGTCTGCAGCAGCCCAGTCGATCCACAGGTTATTATGATCAGGAGTTTGTTTGTCACGGAGCGCTGAGGTCAGGCGGCCATTTTGTTCAGCGCGTCAGAGCGCCCCCTTGGTATTCTGTTTTAACAGATTAGAGAAAAATGCAGTCTGATTTTCACCTACCGTCCAGCTAAAGTATTTGATATGTTTTTTTTCTTTATCTCCATGAATATCTAGAGTCCTGTATACACTTTCTCTGCAGACTTAATATGATGTTCAATGATTGCATTTTCATGCGCTTTTGAAAATCTTTATCAGACTTCTCAGAGATTTAAAGATCTTTGTTGGGTCTATGTTTTGTTTTAGTTTGTAGCCTACCCAAAACCATTGATTCTCATCATCTTCTGATTCTGTATAATATAGGTCTCTATATCTGTTTTCATGCATTCATGGTGTTATGCTCACCTGGGCGCCACACGATATTGGATGGAGGTCTAAGCGCTATCCCAGACCCCTCTCTGCTTGGTTATGTGCCAGACTTTGGGTAGCGCCTATAACAGGAGAATGGAAGGTTAAGATACGGGTTCTGTGATGGGTGGACTCCCACCGCCCTCTGGTCCAAATCCCCTCATTTGGGGTTATTGCTCACCTTAGGTTTTTGTGCGTTGAACTCTCCGTCCTGCGTCTCTGTGCAGGGGCGCGTGGTTGGTGTGGGTATTCCCTGGACCTAGTTGCTTCACTGGTCCATGTGCCCTTATGTCGGGTCCAGACCGGCTGTGACTCCAACACTGCTTGCTGTCTTCCAGGTGAGTTATAATGTCTTTTCCGTCTTTATTCTGTCTCTTTCTTTCCCTCCGTCTTCTCTGTCTTCACAGCGTCTTGCTCCACTACACTGTTCCCTAACAATGTCTCTTTTTGTTTTCAGAGGGATGGTTGCGATCTTGGAGTTGCCGCGCCGATGGCGAAGACCACTGTGAGTTATTGATGCGCGGAGCGCTGCGCTGTTTATTGGTGTTAATTGCTAACCTGTGTTCTCTTCCCTTCTTTGTACAGGTTGCGGTGATGTTGCGGAGTGATGAGCGATCAAAGCTCTGCTTGCCCAGGTAAGTGCTTTGTTAATGCTGACCTTGTTCCTTCTCCCTTGCAGGTTGCGGTGAAACCCGGAGATGGGCGAGGTAAGAGAAGCACAGGGTGCTGCTACGACTCGCTGCTTGCCCAGGTAAGAATTGTTATTAATGCTTTTCTTGTATCTTTACCTTTGCCGGTCGCGGCGAACTCAGGAGATGGGCGAGGTAAGCGAAGCGCAGGATGGATTCAAGACCAGCTACTTCACAGATAAGTGTTCTTGCTCGCTAATGCTGTTCTTGTTCTTCCAGGTTATTAATGTAATCTGGATCTAGGGCTTCAGGATCGGGCCGCCGGAGAAGCAGATGAGCAGGAGCTGGACGCGGTGAGCGTTACGCTGCAGGAGTGCAGAATAACGCAAAGCGTGTTCTGCTGTTTGGGTGTGGTTTAAATAGCCCAGGTAAAGTAGTTCCAGGCCAAGTAGCTCCAGGCCCAGCCACACCCAAAACACTAGACCGTATGGCTTAGTTCTAAAGAACGGAGCTGTGCAATAGGCCTCCATGTTGGATTAAGGTCCAGAACTGGTATTGCTTTATTCCTGATAATGAGCCTGGCGCCATGTATGTTTCTGATTGAGTTGTAAGGCCCTTGGGGCCAGTGTGACGGGCTTTAGCCCCACTGCTGCCAGGGAACTGTTATACCTGAGGGTGTCACGGCCATGGGTCGTGACACATGGTCAAGATTGTTACGTTTCTTGCTAGCCTTAATACTTAATACTCCCACCTCTGTGGGTTTTTTGCTGGTGTTGACATAGCCATTAACATTTGTGGGATTCCTATGTGCGGTTCGATATGGATCACTTTGATTTGGGAATAAGCAGGAATTTTCACTATTTTTACCTTGAAAATATGTGTCTGTTGCAGTTCTACTTTTGTCTACTTGGTAGCCATGTGTGCCTGCAAAAGGGAGCTCGAGCACACCATCTGTGTCTTGTTGTCAAAATTGTGAATGTTCCTCATGGACCCCATCTGTTCCCTCTCTCTGTTTTTCAGGAGGTAAATCCTCATCCTCAGAAGAATATATTTAATTGGTTATAGCGAGTCTCTGTCCCACTTGAAGAACCAAAAGAACCATCCTGTCTTTTGAGCATTGTCATTGTAATTAGGAATTGTCTTCATTTTATTCGGAAATGCTTGTAAGTTAAGTTGTTCATATATGCCAATGATTTCGGTATAATGTGCCCAAAGTGAGTTATAGTTTCCTTTAAATATCTGAAACTCTTTTGCAATGTGATTATTATCCTCTTTAACTTTTCTTTTATAGGAATTGAATTGATCAAGGTTTGGCTGGAGTTATTCAACCTCCAAAGATAATTGAGTGCACCTGGTGTCACTTTGCACACCATTATTCAATAACTTGTGGTATTTTTGCGACTAATCTTCTTTTCTGTTTGATACTCTCTAATGTAGAAATCATTCACATAGTATTTGAATTCAAAGGTCTAAGGTAAATAGTACTCTATTTCAGATTGCTGTTGAGCCACAGGTTGGAGTTCATGCTGTTATTGGAACATTCTGCATGCTCTCGCTTAAGGGAATTTAGTTGCATCAAAATCTGCGCACATTCTTTTTGCAAGTAAATTAGCTCTGAATTTTATGGCATTCTTTCACCCTCACATTGTGTCCCTTTGTCTACCATGACGTTAAGGGGGCTGTCAATGTTTGTTTGCAACAAAGTAATTCTATCTTGCAATTGCTTCTGATTCACAACAACTCCACCTATGATAAATTACAGTTTTGCTGCAAGCTTAATTAAGCAAGCTTTCTCAGTCTTGCCATCTGATCATTTGAAAATACTCACAAAATAATTGTTAAGTAGTGAACCAGTGCCCCAAACATCATTAATATCTGTATTATTCACTTCATTTTGCATCCTCTCTCTTCAAAAAGGCAAATTGTGCACTTCTGTTAGGGAGAATTCTCTGTAAAGGCTAATTTCCCAAACCTAGTGAGTCCCCCAGCAGCTTTGCTGGATTTTTTTTTTAATTTTATTTTTTTTCTCCTGCTAAGAGTGAGACTCTTTTACTCCCACTCTTAGACATGATTTGAGGTATGTCTTTGACTTTTTATGTGCTTATGGCCTATGGGGTTTCTTTTTACTCCATAGGGTATCATCTGGTTTTCTGTATGTGTGGTACACAGCACCCTCAGTGCAGTACCACAGGGGTGTCACAGTGACCCCCAAACATAGACTCCATACCCTGGGACGGACTACTGTCTCCCAGGGCATGTAAAGTCACCATTGGCTTTACTAGTCCAAAATTGTGAACAGAACCAGTACAAACCATCATATTGTAGAAATACTGGTAAGGGGTAATTCGATTGCCCCTGGGTCTGTTTTCAGGGGGCACTGTCCCGTCCCCCCTCATTGAGTTTCTGGCTGGTGGCATTGGTTACCACGTGAAATATTCCACTGGAATATTCTCTATGGGATTTTCCCATTCATTTTAAACGCACCACTTTTTGGTGCAATGTTAAAGATACCGCTGGTTTATTCATTTAATATTAAATCACCGGTTGGGTGTTTTTGCCAGAACTCGATTCTAAAATGGCGTTTGTGTCCGTCTCTGTAACTCTGACCAAGGTTGAGCCCTTTGTTCCACTATTTTGGTGGCGGGCTTCTCCACAGAAGCCCTCCAAGTGATGCCACTCTGTCTGGGTTCCACAGGAAGGGTGGAGGGAGGAATTGGCACCCTTGACTGCATTGCCTTAGCAACCCAAGTCACACTCTACTCGGATTGGCCCAGTGGTGAGCCTTAGCATGTGTGATTGACAGCTAGGCTGATGAATGGGGGTATTCTGCATAAAAGCAGGGCCTTTGGGACTGGAACTTCAGAAGTCGCCACAGGACCTAAGAATCCGACGAGGAAGACGCTGAGCCACCTGCAACCCGACTACACCACCGGGGAAGCCTTGCTGCAACAAACTCACCACTTTTCCGACGACAGGGAAGATCTTCTGCTGGAGAGTCTTCTCCCCTTTGAGCTGGTGGGACCAATCAGTTCGCCCTCTTTCGCTCCCAGAAGCGTTACTTGGTCGATTCGCCCGTGCCAATCACCTTGGCGGCCGGATAGCCAAGCTCACCACTTTTGACCGCAAAGGACCGCACCTTTTAAATCGGGAACTTGTGGCTGGTTTCATCCCGGGGCAGTGCAACGAGTCCAGACTTCCTCCACGACGAGATCCTCTCTTCCCCTGCCTGGAACAATGAACTGCAACCACTGCCAGGAACAACTGCCCCCTCTGGAGCTTCCTTTCCATTTAAGGTACTGTGTCCTGCCTGGCCTCCCTTTCTACAGAGTGCTCAAGGTGTCCCCTAAATCCTTGACTTCTATACTGGGTTGGCCGCAGACCTGCTAAACTTTGTTTCTTGAACTATTCCAACTCCTTTTTGACACTCTGCAAAGACTCTTAGTGCACTTTAAACCGTGTGATCCTGGGCACATTTTCGCTTGCTCCACTTAAAGTGGGCCTGGCCTATGAACTTTGGCTCTACAGTATAACCTCCCTTTCTTCCCTTTGCACTGCCTCTTAAAAAGTGTTGGGAACTGTTTTATTTTATGCTCTGCTTTTCCTCCCCCTTTTTTAACCTAAACTATTGGAGTGCCATCTAGGTTAAGCGCTCACTCCTGCCTTAACATATAGTGTGCTTTAAACCTGACTTGTCTGATAATTATTAAGGGAGGTGTGTATACTTTACCTGATTGTGTTTTAACTTGCTTTTACTTATGAGTGCTGGTATATTACTTCAAGTGTGTTTTTTTTAAAAAAAATAATATACTTTTTATACAAAGCTCTGGTCAGTGTTTGTTTGCTCTACTGTATTTCGACCCTATGGTGTATACTCTAAATACTGCCCTACTCTTCTTGAGAGAGGTCTGACTGATCAGCCACAGCTACCAGGTAAATCTGGGTGGTGCAGACTTCTACCAATTGGGTTTACTGGTGCTCCTTGCAGTGTTCCCCAAGGGAACTGCACAGGATTCTGCCTAACAACTTCCAGTACATAAGTGAATAATTTATTTTCTAAGTATTTTCACAATTCTGAAATAGTTATCTCAGTCATTTTGGAATAAAAATAAAACAATAAATACTATTTTTAAGTAATTCCCTTGTACTTAATTAAAATAATATAAATACCGGAATTAATTTAGTAAATAGGTTAACATAAAAATGAAAAAAATTAGATTGTTATTTTCTAATTAACTTTGGTCCTTAAATAAAAATATATAATTCTGGAAGGAATTTAGTAATTTTAGTATCTTATTCCTATTATTTGAAAAAAACATCTTTTTATCACTTTATACAATTAAAATAAGTGAAAAATAGAAAAGTGGGAAAATGTGATTATTATTTGTTTATTAATTCTCTGGTGCTTGAAAAGAATTCTGCATTTAATGTCACACTTGCGTTCCATTATTTGGAATATTTAAAAAATGTATGACCTTTTAGAAATTAAAATAAAAAAATAGAAACATAAAACAAAAACGTGAGTATTATTTTTATTAATTCTGTGATGCTCAATTCAAATAATTAAAACTTGGGGATAGTCTTGTAGTCTTATCCCCTAATGTGGAATATTAAAACAGTTTTACAAATGAAAAATAAAAAGATAATTAAAAAACTGAAAATAAAAATGTATTTAAATCATTTTTAAATTAAATTCTCTGGTGCTTAGTTATAATAATTTAAAATCTAAAATTTATTTTGCAATGATATTGTCCTTATTTGAAATATTTAAAAATGATTAGGAACCTTTAAAGGTATGTAAATATAGGTCCATCAATATTCTAATTAATTATTGTATGCTAAATAGAACAATAAAATGCTAATATTTATATGCCTGCCATTTTCATGTGTCTGGAATGTCAACTTAATTTCTTGAAACGGCTATGGTGCAAAAATAAAACATACAGTATATTGTGCTTACAGAAACACATCTGAAAATGTTTAAAATGTGTTATTGCTCAGTACCTGCTAGTGAAAGAGCACTGTAAAAACATGTGAAAAGTATCATTCAGTCCGTACCTGCAGCATCCTGAAAAGAAATGTTCAATTGCACACATTTCCATTGATTACCTAATTAATTAAATATTTATTGTAAAGGATTTCTAACTTCTCTGGGTGTGCTTTCATGACCATTCTCACACCTCAATTTTACCTTGCCTGAGGTCCCCGTACGCAACACCACCAATTAATTTACATGAAGGTATTTTACAGCATAATGGCTTGCTTTCATGTTTAAAACCCCTATTGTCTCTTTGCATTAATCTTTACTGCATTCATTCAGCATTCTTCCAGCCATGTAAAATGAGGTATAACATCCCCCCAAAAGCTTTCCTTTACATTTGCCAAGGCTCTGATATTTTGAATGGTTGAGATCTACACCAAAGTAATTTAACTCAAAGCTAAACTTGCACTGATGAAATCATGTATTAAGTTCCGTATAGCCACACATCAATCCACATTCTTCATGGAAAAAAACACATCATCACAAATCCAATGCGTTACGGGTCAATAAATCATTAATCATTTACCTTACCATTATATGCTTAATCCCCATTTCTAAAAATAAATGTTGATATACTATTCATCAAACTTCAAAGCATGTTTTATACATTCTTCACCGCATTAATCACAAGAGTATTTGAAATAACGTGCAGCTTGCGGTATTACCTGAAATATTTGCATTCTACATTTTTTGCTTCTGCTGTGCTAAGCTATATTTACATCCAGGACTGTTCTGCATTGTTCTTGGGCCACCCAAAGCTGGACTACAGCATCGTCAGCCCTGAAAATTCAGCGAGTGATTTCAGCGTCAAGGACTTCTGCAATCTCTGTTTTTCCAAAGTCTTTCAGGTGACAGCAAGCACACACATCTACAACGTGAATGCAGGACCCTTCTGGCCTCAGAAGACTTGACTCTTCCAAATCCAAAGGCAGCCCAATGCATCACAAATTCAGAACCCTTCTCTTTTTTCATTTCTTTCCTCTCATTTTAAACTCAAAGCTCAAAGTAGTTTTTTCTCTTCTACACCCCATTACAGTGTACAGGCAGTTCCTTTACATGTGGATTTGTACATCCAGGTATTTCTATGGTCTCCTGACCACTCTACTGTCTTTCTCTTCCGAATCATCCTTTACAAGTGAGTAATATAGGGTTTGCTTCCTCCAACCCAACCAGGGGTCCGCTTTTTCCTTCTAGATGTGCAAAGGACCGTGAGCATCAATTTCCACCTCACTCTGGGATAGAACGTTTTCTCATTAAAAACTACAGCTGGCTCCCTAGCAATCCCCTACATGGAATATTCATGATTTCAGCCTCTACTGGTCTTTCTCTAGACCGAATTTCATTTTATTCCCAGGGCAAATGCTTCCAGGGTATAATCACGATTCTGAATGTTTGTTTTCTTCTTATACTGCAAATCCCTTTCAGATCATGTTATAGTCTTTTATCTTTTATTTAGTCCCCAATCCTCTAGATCGCTCCACGATCTGTGGGCTTTTCATCACAATGCAAGTCTTGCCAAGGCTAGGACTCACTCCTTCCACTGCCTTCTCCGGTTCTCTTTACAGTCTGTTTTTCTCTATGTATTCAATTCTCTAGACCTTTCCAAGGTGTTCATTTGCTATCAGTAGGTTTGTCGTTTTAAACGCTGCGCATTTAAATTTCCAAAAGCCAATGGGTCGTTATCTTATAGTGAAATATTTTCGAAATGGGCACCTTCACCTTAAAAGACTATCAGAGAGAATTTCTAATATACATTGATTATGTTTTACATCATTTATAAGAGTGCCCCTAGTTATGAATCAAAAATGAAAAATATTTTTCATTCCACTTTTCCTAATAAACATAGTACAACTATGTAAAACTATACCCAGCGAATTTTATAAAACATACAAGCTGGAGTTGCTCCAGCCGCTGCTGGCTATGTTTAATGAAGCCTATGGACGAGGGGAACTGCCTGCGTCCCTCCGCGAGGCGGTTATCGTCCCGCTCCTGAAACCAGGCAAGCCGGACATGGAATGCGGATCCTATAGGCCCTTGTCCATGCTCAATCAAGATAGCAAGATACTCACGGCAGTGCTAGCCAACCGACTAAAGAGGGTAATTGGTAAGCTTATACACCCAGATCAAACGGGTTATGTCCCCGGCAGAAACATCACAGACAACCACAGGAGGCTACACCATATCATTGATCAGACTAAGGAAGACTCGTGCGAGATGGCCATCGTGTCGCTAGACGCGGTGAAAGCCTTTGATTCAGTGCGGTGGCCGTGGTTGAAGGCGACTCTGAGGGATACGGAATGGGCCCAGAACTTACTAGATGGGTCCAGTTGCTATATAGTTCCCCGATGGCGAGAGTTAAAACTGGACCCACAATCTCAGATAGATGGCAACTCAGCAGGGGGACCAGACAGGGTGCCCCTTGTCACCCATGTTATACATCCTGGCATTAGAGCCGCTAGCAATATGCTTGCAGCAACAATACGGGGAGGTGGGGATTCGCACGACGGGGGGCACACATCTGATATCATTGTATGCGGATGACGTGCTTCTCTACCTGCGCTACCCGGAAGAAAACCTGCAATATGTGCTGGAGGTGATGGACCGTTATGCCTCCCTCTCGGGCATATCGGTGAATCCCGGGAAATCTAGCCTGTTCCCCTTGGGAGGGTATAGGGGCATCCCATTGGTGGGGCTGCCCGTCCTGCGGATACCCTGGCAGACCGAGACATTCAAGTATCTGGGTGTGAATATTTATCATAAGATAGATATTGAGCATGAACATAACACAGAGAGGGCTGTTGAGGGTATTAGGAATAGCATGGTGTTCTGGTCTAGGTTGCCCCTGGCTATTATGGGAAGAGTAGCTCTGCTCAAAATGGTTGTTCTGCCCAGACTCTTGCACTTTTTTGTGAACGTCCCATACTTGATCCCCAGACGCTTCTTTGTGAGACATGGCATATGCAGGGGCTTCATATGGGGCAACTCCAGGAATAGGGTGGCCCTGTGGAAGCTACAGAACACTTATGATAAGGGGGGCATAAACCTGCCAAACTTTGAACTGTATTACTTGGCAGGACAGCTGTTGTATGTGGCCAGGTGGCTGTCTGTGGAGGACTCGGCGGAAGCCAGGCTTTTGCACGGGGACTCAGCCCCATATTTTCTAAGAGAGGCAGTGTGGATGCATAAAAGCAAGATGGCGGGGAGGGGGAGTCTATTGGAGTTGGGCTGGGAAATTTGGCATAGAGCATGGAAAACAGTAGGCAACCCGGACCCGTTCTCTCTGCAGGTTCCGCTGGTGGCCCTACGTGGGGATGACCCCCCAATTGTTTGAAGCAGTTCGCAGATACTGGGAACCGGTGGGTCTAGCCACCCTCGGAGATTTATTGCAGGATGCGGAGGTATTGGAATTTCAGAGGCTACAGGAGGAGACAGGGGTGCACAGCGGCCAATATATTACATACATCAGGCTGTTGAAACGGGTAAGGGGGAGGTGGCCTGAGACGGTGCCAGCGGAAGAACCTGATGCTACCCTGGAAACGATGTATGATGTCTCAGAGGGTGGACATGAAATATCTAGGATATATGAGCTCTTAAGGGCAAAGGTGGAGAGGGAGTTACTCCAGCTGAGGCATGACTGGGAGGAAGAGATTGGAGAATCCATGACTGATGGAGAATCAATGGGACAGAGCTCAGAGGTACCACAAAAAAGTGTCCAGGAATGCGAGACTCCAGCAGATACAGCTGTATGTCACCCATAGAACTTATCTGACACCTGGAAGAATTGCCAGGTTTGGAGGCTCAGCTATACAGAAATGCCCTAGGTGTGGAGAGGGGGAGGCAGGGTTGCTGCACATGTTCTTGGCTTGCCCTGAGGTGTATAGATTTTGGGAAGAAATAAAGACGAAAATGGCTAGTGGGGGTGTGATGCTGGATGTGGGGTCTGCTGGGGCATGCATGCTTGGGAATTTTCCCAGGCCACGTAACTTTAAGCATATTAACAAAATGAAGGACCTGGCATATGTCCTGGCGAAGCACAGGATTGCACTGTGTTGGAAGGCGGCCCATAGGCCTAGAGAGGAGACATGGTGGGCGGACCTCTTGAGATGGGCAGAAGCAGAAACTGCAGTTTGGTTTGAAGCTGCCACCAGGGGGGTGAAGAGGAAGTGGGTCCCCTGATGGCCTGCAGGCAACTTGTGACCTCAATGGCTACCCCTCACCAGGTCAGTCATGAAACTGAGGACTCTGATGAGCCGACAAGCTCTGCGATTCCCGAAATTATTCATGTAGATGGCACTGATGATACGGCTCGGGTTTGTGGGGAGGGAGGGGGGAGGACTGGAAATGTATAATGTGTTGGTTTGACATTGATTACGAACGTCCTAAAAGTTGTAATGTTTGGTGTGTTATTTTAAAATAATAAAAATTGTTTAAAAAAAAAATATGTAGAACTAGCCATTCCTGGCATAACATATGCCATTTTAGTATATTCTAAAGGTCAATATAGGTCAGAAAATCATAGGGTCACTTCTATCCCCTTCTTAAATATCGAAATTACCACTGATCGCTTCCAGGAAGGGGGCGCAGGTCCCTGTGAGTTATTAATGGTCAAGGAAAAGGATAAATGTATAGGTAACTGTCTTCTTTTGAATTTGAAAGACATATTTGTAGCAGATGGAATGAGAGGTATGTGCGCTATAAGAACAGTATCTAAGTTCCATACATTACAGAGGCCTCTATGATGTGTGTTTGTAGATGCGTAATTGTCAACCATGCTTCATTGTAGAGTCCCCATGATGACATAAGATTGCCTATTAGCATAATTACAGCAGCTCATTTCCGTTTTAGCTTGTGACGAGGCATTCGTCCTACAGCATGTCACTCTTTAGAGACTGAAACGTTGAGTCGGTAATTAACTGTTCATTGACACTGGAACCACTCTGCCCTATGTGAAGAGAAGTGGGTGGGCAATGAAGTAACTTGACATTTTTCTGAATGTTTGCAATAGTGGAAAGTGAAAGGTGACCGCATAGAACTGTGCTCAGTATGGAAACATACCTAAGTGTTATATATATATATATATATATATATATATATATATATATATATATATAGTTCAGAGATTCATTTATAGTGTAATTACTATATGAAATGTTTATCTTGTTTTGTACTGCAACAACATTTATACAATAACACATTCTTGGCTGTGAGTCTGTGATTTAACTGGTCCTGTAAAAGGTCTTAGCCAGGTCTTAGCCGACAATATTTACACAATAACACATTCTTGGCTTCGTTCCATGCCGTGGGGTTGGGCATTGCAGGTAATTTCTAAAGCACAGGATGAGGGGCCAGGCTGCTGAACATTACCAGAAAATGGGGTCCTTTTTTTGCACTTGAAGGTACTAGGGATGGTAATCTCTCTGTCTGGGAACCTCTCAGATGTAGAATAGTATGCATTCATCAAGCAACTAAATTGCCTGTGAGACGCCGCAACGCTCCTGGTACAAAGATGCAGCCCAGGAATTAATCATTGTTGTTTGTACAGATAACCAATATAATACAGGTCGTTAAAACCCCAAATACTCACCCGGAGGACGGGTGAGCTATCTCTACAGTCTGGAGTCGACAAGCTACATATACGCAAAAGAAAGGGATAGGGACAGCAAATTTCAACCATCCCGGTGACTATCTCATATTAATTTCCACTGCTCAGTCCTGAAAAAATTGACCTAGTAGCCAACCATAAAATCACAGTACCAATTGTATTACAATTTCATATCAAATTTCAACATATTAGCAATATACAACATGTGTATAAAAAACAATCATCCAAGAGCATCCACAGACAAATTATCGAATACAAAAATCATCAAATATATAACACATACACATATGACTAGCAATACACTCCTAAAAACATCACATCAAACACAGTAGGTCAACAACTGAATTGTACTTGGTCCAATGTGTGTGTCTCAACAATCAAAGGCCCAGCATGTTTCTGTCCCTAACATCAAATTGGTCGGAAACTCATCAGGGGCTGTCCACTGTAAATCTTTAGTCAAGCTTCCGATTCTTGTATCGTGGATATTGTCATTCACATTAAGAACACTTTCTAGGGGGTGTGGCCAGCCAGCGTGCAATGGAGACGTGATTCGTCGGCGCTCCCGCGGCCGCCTGAAATATCCTGCAATATCCTGTGATATGGGAAACAAAAACGCTTAAAAACGACATCCCTGGGCGGCGGAACCTTGGGGCAACGCCTCGCGGTGAAAGGAGCTGAATCCGTGAAGGGGAACGCAAATTATCTGCATTGAAAAACTGGCGGAAACTTTGCCCGGGCCCAATCAAGATGGCCACCATCGAGACACGCTGAACTGCGGCGGGGACGAGCAGAGGTGGATAGCGACCCTCGACTGGCAGATCTGCACCGGGAGCAGCGCGACGTCGCCTGCAGATAAGGGAGCAGCTCGGGACTAGGACAGAGAGAGGACTCCTCCTGTGGGTGAGGCTGATGTGGGCAGTGACGCCCCCGGCACCATATCTCCACTCCCGACGACCGGTGAGAGATGGCAACGAGTGAGCCGCGTGGGGACTCTCAGCCTGAATTTAAGATATATATGCAACCCCGAGGAACCCGGAGGGGAACGCTTCTGCGACTAAACTGCGACAAAACATAGCATACGCCTGCACACGCCGACCGCAAAGGCACTGCAAGCACTGGTAAAGGCCCGAACAACGCCACCACGAGAAGGAGTGCTCCTCCAAACCTGCACCGGACGACTCGCGCAAAGCAACATCATGGGCAAAGAAAAGAGCAAGACAACCTTGTCGCAAAGTACAATGGACCAATATGCTACGAGCACATCTACAGCAATAAACGTCGAGGACCCGGGGGGGACCCCCCTCCACCAGAGGAGGCCCTGTCGCTAAAAGACGTAATGGCCGCCAGCGCGTACTCCTCGGTGGAACAGAAAATGGACACTATCTCCACGGAGGTCTCCTTCCTCTGCCATGACCTCCAGAAACTCTCGGCTCGGACCGGGGAGGTGGAACAACAAATTTCTGGCATGGAGGATGACCTCGGGGGGGTGCACCAACAGCTTACACAAGCATTAACCCTACTGAAAATCCTGGAAGCCCGAGTTGACGAGGGAGAAGGCAGGTCCCACCGCAATAATATTCGCATCCTGGGACTGCCGGAACGCACGGAGGGACCCAGTGTGGAACTCTTTCTGGAAGAATGGCTGGCGGACCTCTTTGTGCCAAAGACCTTCTCAAACTTTTTCTCAGTGGAACGTGCACACCGCATGCTCGCGGGTCACCCGGCCCCGGGTGCACCCCCGAGAACAATCATTGCGAGGCTTCTTAATTATCGTGACAGAGATGCCATCCTACAAATGGCCCGAACAAAAGGGTCAATGACATTTAATGGAGCCAGAATTGCTTTCTTTCCCGATTATACTCACAAAGTCCAGAAAGCCAGACAATCCTTTGAGCACCTAAAAAGGAAGCTTCACGCTATGAATGTGAGATACGGGCTGCTGTTCCCAGCCCAGTTAAAAATCCAACATGAAGGCAAAACTGTACACTTCACCGACCCATAGGAAGTCTGGAAATGGGCAGGGACCCACATCGGTGGCGACTGGATCAGACAGGACCAACACTGCAGGGGTAGATCAAGACCCCGACTGCAGAGAGAAAGACCAGCCCAGCAACCTATACCTGAGATCCCAAATGAGCCACACGGAGATCCCAATCCCTAGCACGGCCTAAACTGGAAATACCGGCCGAATGCAGGAGCAAACTGCACCACTAATCGGCCGGCACCACATCCCCGACTCGAGACACCAAACCCACAAAGGAGTAGTAAGTCAGTGGGAAAAGTGGAAACAGTTCATATTAGTTAATCTGGCGATGTAGTTTTAAACGCCAGTAGAGTTTGGGTGACAGATACTTCATGTTGGGGAGGAGTATGGGGAGGGGGGTGAAGTGTTTTATGTTAGTTATTTTCAGGGAGGTCACACCATGCCAATGTCTATCAAGACGCCACCAAACATACCGTGCTTGCCGCCCATGCCCACACCAAGCGCGAACGCTGTGTCCCCACAGCCAAATGTACCACGCACCTACCAGGCACAACATCCCAGACTCTTAAACAGCAATGGCCGCACAGCACCATGCAGATTCCATTAATGGGAATACACAAGCCCCAATGATACCCAACGAACGCCACAGGTCCCTTAAAATCCTTACCGGGAACGTAAATGGCATGGGCACAAGTATAAAACGATGGCTGATCATGCAATTCCTTAATAGACACTCTCCTGACATAGCCCTCCTAACCGAGACCCACTTAGCAGGCTCCACATGCCAATTCTTCCGCAGAACTAACTATCGACTAGCTTACCACGCGAGGTACACAATGGGTTCCTGGGGTGTCCTGATCCTCTTACATAAGCGACTCCCTTTTGAACTATCTGCTGTGGCGCAGGACCCTTGTGGCCATTTCCTGATGCTCCGGGGCATACTCTGGGGGGGGGGACAGTGGCCATTTTAGCGATATATTCCCCACTGGGGTTGGGGGAGGGTCTCCTGAGGGAGGCGACGGCCTTGATGGCGCAGCAACAATTGGATGTATGGATCTTGGAAGGGGATTTTAATGATGTTATGTACAACACACTAGACCGGTCCCACATCCGCAATCGGAACCCAAACCGGCCCACGAGGCTGGCGACCTTTGTGTCAGCGCTTGGTTTGAATGATGTGTGGAGAGAACTCCATCCTACAGACCGAGGATTCTCCTTTCACTCTGGGGCCCCCGCATCCTTATCCAGACTAGATTACTTCTTCCTCCCAACCCCCGAAGCATATAGGGTAAGAACGGCTGAACTCCTTCCCCGTGGCATATCAGATCACTCTCCCTTGGAGGTGACGCTCCGTACAGAACGTCCCCTACTGCCTAAAACATGGTGGCTAAATAATTACTACCTGGGCCTCCCCGAGTTCGTGGAACACATCACAGAAAAATCTAACAAATTCTTCGAATTAAAAACGGGCTCGGTAGAGGACCCAGTGACACTATGGGAGGCACATAAGGCAGTACTTAGAGGGGAAATGACGCCTGGACATGCAATTAAAGGAGAGAAGACCATAGGAAAGTGACGGAGGCTGAGGATGAGGTTGAGAAATGGGAAATCAGATACATCTCCGACGCTACCCCTGAAACACATTGCTCCCTATTGAAAGCGAGAGCAGCTCTTCATAACACGCCGTTAGACAACGCAAGACAGGCGCACAGGGAGTCAAAGACCAGAATTTATGAGCAGGGCGACAAAGCAGGCAAACTATTGGTGTGGCTGGAACGACGTGAGGAAGGGCACAGACACGTCAAACAGGTTACTGAAAGCCAAAATGAGCTTGCCCAAACAGACCCAGAAATAGCAGAGGCATTCGCCAACTTCTATGCTACGCTCTATGCCGCCCCAACGGCCCTTATGGACTCATCCCTCCTAGATGAGATTGTGCTCCCGCACTTATCGGAAGTGCAGAGAACACACCTAGATAGGGAACTGGACGAAGCTGAAATAGTGGAGGCTATGACCCGGCTACAGGCCAGGAAACACCGGGCCCAAATGGTTTCCCGGCTGAGACCTGGAAGAAGCTGGGCAGCAACAAGATGGCCGCCCCCCCTCCGCGACCTGTTCCTTGCAGCCAGGGAGCAGGGCACCCTTCCACTAGACCTACAAACGGCCAACATTGTGGTCATTCCCAAACAAGGCAAACCCCCTGACCAGTGCACATCGTATAGACCGATATCGCTTATTAATAGCGAAGCCAAAATCCTGGCTAAAGTACTGGCCAATAGACTCCAACCGGTCATATCCTCACTGGTTCATCAAGATCAATGTGGCTTCATGCCGCAAAGATCGACTAGAATGAATTTACACCGATTACATCTGCTATTGGAAAGAGCCCCAACTCTCAATAGACCACTTGCACTACTCGCAATTGATTTCGAGAAAGCGTTCGATTCGGTGGTATGGGCAAGTCTTTGGGCAATAATGAGGCGCATGGGCATCGGTGAAGCCTTTCTTAGCTGCGTCCAACTTTTATACGAGGCCCCATTAGCCGCAGTTAGAGTGAACGGCTGGACCTCTGGGACTTTCCCGCTGGGCAAAGGCACCCGACAGGGCTGTCCTCTGTCCCCCCTCCTTTTCACCCTAGCAATAGAGCCACTGGCCCGATGGCTCCGACAGGTCACCACATGGTCCGGATGCCACTGACCAGAATGCCGAGAGGACATGCTCTCCCTTTACGCGGACAACTTATTACTCTATCTAAGCATGTCCAATCATAACCCAAATGCTAAAGACCTATGGGGACTTCAGTGGCCTCAGCGTAAACTGGGGAAAGTCGATCCTCTTCCCAGTAAGAGGTGGCGACCTAGCAATTCCTCGGGACACCCCATACCGAGTAGAGAGGGAGGGCTTCCACTACCTGGGCATATGGGTCTAGGGGGCTCTATCGGAGTATGTGCTTCACAACCTGCACCCACTAATTGACCGCTTGCGGGGATGTACAACACTAGATGCTCCTACCCCTTACGCTTATGGGCAGAGCGGCCCTCTTTAAGATGATGGAACTTCCACGTTTCCTTTACATACTGCAAAACGCCCCACTAGCTATACCAAATTCGGAATTCATCCGGGTGGAGCATCTCCTTAGGAAGCTGATATGGAAGGGAGGGCAGCCCCGAATTGCGCTGACCACGTTGCAACAATCTATCTGGGAAGGGGGTATAGGAGTCCCACACCTTAGGTCCTACTACTGGGCCAGCCAATTAAATGTAGTCAATGACCTCCTCCACGGGGATCGCGAACTTCCACATATTAAAGCGGAACTACCTATTATTCAGGACACCCCACCACTCAAAACAATATATCAGAGTCTATCCAGGCCCCCAGCACTAACGATGTTGACCCACATCGCGATCATTTGGAGGCAGGCTCACATGCACATAGGTTGGGGGGAACAAGATCACCACGCACAACCGCTGTGGAACAACCACATGTTGTCGGAGGTACGAAAACTGAACGCATGGACCCGGTGGGTGAGGGTGGGGATAACCACGATAGGAGATATTGTTACCGATGGCTCCATCCTCCCGTTTGAAACACTCCAGCAGAAGTTCGGAATCCCAGCAGCAGAACACTACCATTATACACAACTAACGCACGCCCTCAATGGTTATAGGTAAGCATTTACCGATGCACCAGATTGCACACCCCTGGAACGCAACCTACTCACACAACATATCCTCACCAAGGTAACAACTATTGTATATAAAGCCATTAATGCATTCGCTACCCCGGAACTGGTCAGCCTCAATGCCAGATGGGAACGGGATGTTGGGGCCATTGAACCTGAGGACTGGATCCAGGTTCTCATGCACCCATGCGAAATTGCAATAGACTCCAGAATAAGACTGATTCAGCTCAAGATACTCCATAAGGTATACTACCCCTGTGTGGCCCTTTTTGGTTGGGGAAGGGCAACGGATCCCAACTGCTTGAGATGCCGGGGGGAGGAAGGCACATTCATCCATCTCCTCTGGGAATGCCCCAAAATCAAGACCTTCTGGACACAATGCTGGACACAATGCTCTCAAATATTAGGAAGGACGCTGGGTTGCACGATAGCATTACAGCCTGCAATAATGTTACTGGGGTCCCCAGATGAGAACACTGCAAACAAATGGGAGGGTATTTTTCTCTCCATAGTAATGGGCCTGATAAAGCGAGACATAGCGCAGAAATGGGGAGCCCCGGAGTGCCCAACAGTGGCTCAATGGTCAAACGAAATGGACATCTGTGCGGCGAAAGAACACAGAATATACACAGCACGGGGGTGCCCAGCAAAGGCCACAAAAATTTGGAGAAAATGGGAAGCATGTGTGACCTGAGGACTGCCAGCAATGGGGGAGGAAGAAGAAAAGGGGGTGAGGGGAGAAGGCGCCAGAGTGCAACACGGAACTCGGCAAGTAACACTTTACTGGAAAGTGATGCACAGAGTGGCAAGACACGAGCAGATTGATGGACCAACCCGGTGACCAGGGGATGGAGGGTGGGGGGGAAACTGTTGTTATGTTGTATGTATGTTTTAAAATAACCAATAAAATATGTTAAAAGAACACTTTCTAACATTGTATCTCCAACATACAGAAGAACAAAGGGGAAAGAAAAGAGAAAAAAAGAAAAAAGTCACCAAATATTCATTGTGGATATTAATTCATCTATATACCCCAGACAAAAACAGTTTATATTTCATCTGGTAAATGTTTGTAAAACCACAAACCAAACTTGAAAGGGTAACTGCTCATTATGCATGGTAACGGCCATACACTGGAGAATTAATTCCACAATCTTACATCATTATGGGCTCCATTGGTCTCTGCAATCCACTGCAAAATACATAATACGCATCCAAGCCAATCATTACCCAGGGGAACAGTTCAAAATTCACCTCCACCCCAGGTTTATCTACCACAATATTCATATACATCTACATTACCATAACCCACGTACCTTGCACAGGAACCTTTATGCTCTGCACCATTGGAGTTATCCATCAATTACCAAGGAAATATCATATCTAGTTCCACACAAGGCAAAGGGAGACCTGCCACTTATCCCTTTCTAAGTGGAAAAAATCAAAAGGGAGAAGATGAATCTCTCTTCACCCTCACTGAGACAACACAACACTAAGAGGTAAACCACCATCACATCTGTGTCCTGGAAAAACATTGTCACCATAATTGGCAAACATTAACCAAAAAGATACCAGTGCACCCACTCCACAAGCCCACATTTATTAAAACCTATGTCGGCAGCAACAATGTCACAAGACAGAATTATGTCTGGTATCCAAAAACACAGTGTGTCTTCCTAAACAAAGTCACCATGGCCTCACAATGGGCCTCATTACACGGATGGCAGTGAACCATGGCGCTATTAGCTATTAGCGCCATGATTCATGCTCGTAAAATACTGGTACCGCCTTGGTGGAAAAGCAAATTACCGCCCTATTCCAAGGTTGGCAGGGCGGTAATTCTCCCTTCCACCATTGCCCTTCCCCATTCCCATTTTTGCCCCATAGGGCTCTATGGGAATGGGGAAGGTGCTAATTACGGTACCACAAATTGCTGTACCGTAATTAGCTCCCTGATCCCTTTGCGGGTTGGTTTTTAATGCCTGCAAAAGGCAGGCGTTAAATTCCCCAACCCGCAAAGGGACCTCGTAGTAAGGCGATAAGGATTTACCAGTACCGGTAAAATACTGGTACCGGTAAACCCTTACCGCCATCCGTGTAATGAGGCCCAATGTCTTAGTGGTCAAAATGGATCAATATAGAGTACAAAGGTACATATTACCTTCAGCAATACAGTGAATTTTGAACCACAGACCACTCGCAGATATCATGTCCGCCAAGGCCAATGCGAAGAAACAGCTCCTTCATGGGACACCATAAAAAAGCATCCGACTTGCACGTCGACAGAAAAGAAAGACTATGCGTGTCCCATTCGTGTCCCTTTGAGTGTGGAACAGTTAGTATGGTGGCCATTTTACAACAATGTAGTCACTGGGATATCCATTGACGATAATACCAAAACATAAAACAATGCAGCAAACCATACTCACTCGCCACGACAGAAACATCTATCACGTACTGCACGCAACTCCCCCTGTGAAACCTTTCATAATAAGAAAAATATGCCGACACCATAGGACACCATAGGAAAATGGAAAAGGGAGGAAAATACATTGGGGCAAGGAAAAGAGAAACCACATAGGGCAAAACCTCCCAGACACAATCTTTTCTCATATCAGTGGGTCATTGAAAGACAAAGCCCTCATAATCAAGCATACTTAGTAGCAAGAAGCCTTGACTCCCGGTCTGCTGGTTGCATTTTCATCGAGTAAACCTAAGAAATGCTTTAATTGAAGGGTTAATCCCTCCTTTCTGTGATTCAGACATTACGCATGTGGTACTGTCTCATTTCATTTTAAAATGCAAATTTTGCTATATAAGACGCTCTGCTCAGAAGATGGCTGCTACCTGATACTCTCCGGTGACCCTGGTGGAGACACCACCCGCCCAGCCCCAGAGCACGGAAGTGGGAGACATGCCCCCAAGCCTGAGGACATCAAGAGTCCATCAGGACTGAGTGGACCCAAGCTGGGGTCCACGCAGCTCTCCTGCTTGGGGATATGAGGTTCTCCAGTGAGGGCTGAGTGCGCACAGCAGTGCGGCCCGTGGGATGGACTGATGCCTGCCTCTGAGACAGTGGCAGAAGCCTGTTGGAGCACTAGGCCCCCCACTGTGACTTGGCAGGGGGAGCTGGAGCATTAATATTCTCCCCTGCCCCTCCAGCCGTGCCGTGGGTTTGGCGCACGGCCGGCAGGGATCGGAAGAGGATACAGACAGGAGGTCTAGAGGTGGAGACGGAGGCCACAGAAGGACCTTCGCCACCTGTATGCTGTACGACATGGCCTGAGTGTGATACGGGCTGGAAGCTGCGGTCCACAGGCCATAGACAGGCAGGTTTGGACTCAAAGCAGGCAGGGAGCGGATTGAGGGGGGCTTTCCTGAAGATAGTGGAGGGCGAGGGGTCCTTTAGCCTGTGGTGGTCCGGAGAAGAGGACCTAGAGAGCACTAAAGACATAGCGGGGCCTTGGTCTGCACAGCTGGGGTCCACACATGTGAGAACACAGGGTCCACCAGCCCAGGAGGAGCACGTGTTTGGACAGCAGAGTATCTGAGACCCCACAACAGCCAGAGCAGCAGAGCAGGAGGGTACCCCTGCATTACATTTGGAGCACCACTTGTTCTGACGCAAGACACAGGGTAAGCGAGGTTCCATAACAAATATTCTGGCTGAGAAGGTTGCTGAAAGCAACCGTGGGAAGAAGGCTATGGTGGACCTGGGATCACGACATCCGGGCACTGGACCACTCTCAAAGAAAGATCTTCTGGAGTGCATGGCGGCGTTGAAGACTGAAATATTGCAGACAGTTAAGCACAAAATGCTGGGAGCTACAGATGGAATAAAGAATGAATTGGCAGAGATGTACAAAGAATGAAGCAGATAAGCACCAAAGTGTGGGACGCGGAGGACACTATACAGTCACTGCAGGAGGACGTCATACACCTTCAGGGAGAACTGGCGGGGGCAAGACAAGGAATGGGTGAGCTCCTCATTACCATCGAGAACTTGGAGAACAGGCATCACAGGTAGAACCAGAGAATCAGAGGCCTGGAGGAGGACACAGAAGGGACAGATCTTAAGGCATGGGTTCTCTATTTCTTTGATGAGACCTTCCCTGATGCAGCTGTTGGGGGTATTACCCTTCACCGGGTGCAATGTGTCGGGCCCGTTCATTGGGGCCTTAGAGGCCAGCCTCGTGATATCATAATGAATGTATGCATAGCCAGTCAAGACGAACATACTCCAAGCATTCAAGGCGAAGGGAGAAATTCTATATGGTGGCCAAAAGCTTCTCATTTACCAGGACTTTGCAGCGCTGATCCTCCAAAAGCAGCAGGCTTTCCATCCCATTAGCATGAAACTGCAGCAGGAGCAAATTAGGTATAGATGGACCTTCCTGTTTGGTTTGCTCTTCACCTGGGAGGGGTAGCAGTGAAGATGCACGGCCTCAGAGGAGGTGGCCAGAGTCTTGGGGGTTAACCTGGGTCTTACTAGGGAGGAAGAAATGTGAGGATTTTGTCAGGAGGTGCAGGAATGTGGTCGGAAGATAACGAAGGAAAGCCTGTTGTAGGGCCCTCTTGGCCGAACGGAGGTCTGCCTGGAGAACCCTCAGAGGCATGTAACACTTCAAGTCAGGGAGAACTGCTGGTTACTGGGTGGCTGGGCGGGGAAGGTAGTGATGACTGGGGTTTTGTGCAGCGGGCTTGGTCAGGTGGGAGAGATTTTGACCATTTATAGAGGCGCTGGTCATGGCCACTGTGACACCCTTTGGATTTGTGGATTGTTGGTTTTGGTTTGGATTATTCCATTTCTTTTTTGTTTTGTACGTGGAATGCCTATGCTATGCTAGGTTCAAGTGACAGTACTGCTGGGAGAGTTGCAGTGATTACCTATGGGGGTTGGGGCAGGTGCTAATGGGTGGCATAATACAGTAGAGTGGAGGTGGTTCCATGTAGAAACCCTACTAAGATTCAGTGAATGGGCTGGTGGCTTCTGACATATAATGTGAGGGTTCTTAATTCCCCTAGGAAGTGGACAATATTACTCCAAAAGTTGAAGTGCCAGCAGGTTCCTATCTTCTTACTGAAGAAAACCTACTTAAAGGCTGCAGACACCGCAAGACTGTGGTCACATAACTACCCATGCCAATATTTCTTCTCCTGTTGATTAAAAAAAAGGGAGGTGGGCATCCTGTTGAGTGGGAGGGTTCTCTTTCAGGTGTGTGACACTAGAATTGATGATGAGGGAAGGTTTCTATTTGTTTCAGGACTGTTGGGAGGGGAACAGGTGACTTTTGCCTCAATTTATAGTCCCAACGTGGGGGAGAACGACTTCTTTTGGGATACCCTGGGAGAGCTGTGGGCGCTTGCTTCTCAGAGAATAATTTTAGGAGGAGATTTTAACTTGCCCATGGATTCTAACTGGGAAACTTCCAAGGGGAAG
Source organism: Ambystoma mexicanum (assembly GCF_040938575.1). Lineage (NCBI taxonomy): Eukaryota > Metazoa > Chordata > Amphibia > Caudata > Ambystomatidae > Ambystoma > Ambystoma mexicanum. The sequence continues at coordinate 1,477,376,648 of NC_090935.1, read as the reverse complement.
TGTTCGGGCTCCACGTGGCCTTTAGATACCGTCCTTAAGCAAGTGGCAGACTCGGACCTTGTAGATGCTTGGCAGAATACACTCCTGGGCTTTAGAGACTACAGATTCTTTTCACATTCGCATCTGGTATAATTGATGATTTCTGGGTGATCAGGGATCTACTCCTGTGAGTGGAGTGGGCAGAAATAGGCACCATTGATTTTTCAGACCATGCCCCTGTGACTATCTCCCTTGCTCCCATATACCTAGGACCAGACAGTGGAAACTTAATCACACTCTCTTGAAGGACCCTATTATATGTGCCGAGATTGATGCGGCGATTACTGCCTCCATGATGGATAACCCAGTAGGACAGATAGAGGATATAATCAGGTGGGACGCTTTCAAGGCATATATGCAGGGATTCTTATATCTTAGGCCTCAGTGCTCAATTAGATAAGGAGGGAGCAGTTCCTACTTCTCTCAAAGGAGGTTTTGGCAAAAGAAAAAGAGTATAGAGATACAGGATCTTTGAAAGCTTTCCGGAACCTTCAGTTAGCCAGGAGGCAGGTAAACATTCTGGATTCTGATAAGGCAAATTCACGATGGCGCATGCAAAGCAGAAATATTTTGAGGAGGGCAATAAAGCTGGGAAGATATTAGCTTGGAAACTCAGGCAGAAAGTTAAGACAGGGAAAATACTCAGGATACGTGGTCGAGGAGGCATATTGTTGCATTCTGATATGGACATCAGGGGATAATTTGACAGGTACTATAGTGCCCTATATACTATAGAGCAGCATGTGCCCGCAAAGATAGTGCGCTTCCTTAACAATTGCGCCTTGCCTCAGCGGAACATAGGTTCCTGCTGAACCAGGAAATTACAAAGGAGGAGATTCTGAAGGCTATTTCCTCTCTGTGGGTGGGCAAAGCCCTGGGTTTGGATGGCTTCACAGCCTTCTTTTTACGTGATTACAGGGAAGCGTACTGCTGCAGCTTCATACCGTGTTTAATGGGATGTTTGCACAGGAAAGTTCTTCTAACACCATGGGGGAGGCCAAGAACTCACTGATTCCGAAGGGCAGAGACCTGGAGGCCTATGTCTCATACTGCTCTATTGTGGTTCTTAAAGCAGACATTAAAATCTATGCTAAAAGACTAGCGGGCAGGCAGGATACCATTCTTCCATATTTGGTGGAATAAACAGGCTGGCTTTGTGAGAGGGTGGCAGGGTGAGGACCATGTTAGAAAGATAATTTCCCTTAATGGTATAGGGCATAGAACCCACGTTCCGGTGATGCTCCTGAGGTTGGATGCAGAGAAAGCATTTGACTGGGTCGAATTGCCTTTTCTGAGGTAGGTTCTATCTAGGCTCCACCTGGGGGAACATTTTATAAAAGGTGTTTTCTCCCTCTACTCTGCACCACTGGCTAGGGTAGCAGCCAAAGGAGTGCTGTCTGCAGGCTTTCCTCTCACCAAGGGGACAAGCTAGGGGTGTACCCTTTCGCTGTTGCTTTTTGCTCTAGTGTTAGAGCCCATGGCCATGAGGATCAGAGAAACAGAGAGGATTAGGTTTATACCCTATGGGGTTGAGGCCTACAAAATAGCTCTCTTCATCAATGACATCATTCTGTCTTTGTCGGAGCCTGAATCCTGTTGGACTTTCAGGATGCATCAGGGTTTTAAGTGAACTTGGACAAAAACGAGGCACTTAATATTAACAGCAGCAAGGGCACCACAGAACACATTCCGGTGGGCTAATGAGTTACTCAAATACCTTGGGATATATCCCTTACATCGCTTTGCGAGGGGGTTGTACCAGGCCAATTATCTGAGCATGTTCTCAGCCTCAGAGCAGACTTGCAGGCGTGGGGTTTCGCGGGCTGTATACTGGCTTGGCAGGATTGCCTCGATCAAGATGAACATCGTACTGCTCCTCCTGTATCAAGCACTGATGGTGGCGATACCCCCTGGTCCTTTGGAGAATACAACAGGACTTTGAGTCCTTTGGGTAGCGGAATGGGAGGGCTAGGATAGCAAGGGTGACACTTTGCGGATCAAGGGATAGAGAAGGCCTGCTCTCTCAAGCCTGAAATGCTACTATAAGGTAGCGCAATTGAGAGCATTGCATGACTGGGTCAATCTGAACACTACCAAAGGGTGGTGCCACCTGGAAGAGGAGATAGTAGATAAACCACTGCGGTATATGCCCTGGCTTCCCAGGATTGAGAGGCCACTGAACATGTATGAGCTGCCATCAATGAAGACGATCATCCTTGTGTGAGATAGGACGATATTCTGGCGGGGTTTGTCATTGTTCCTGTCTCTGATCACTCAAAGACATTTTAATCCTGACTTTCAGCCGGCCTGCGATGGGGTGTCCTTCTCTAAATGGAATTTGAAGCCTTCAAAATTTGGAAAGCAGACAATACCTCTAACTAGGATGGACCTCAAACACTGGCAGAAACTGTGTCCAGCTGTTAATTCTAATATCTGTGTGATCTCTGTTTTCTTGTGTAGTCTTATTCATGTATATTTTTCCATGTCTCATAACATCATGACAAAATACTAAAACCAAAGGCACTATTAACAAGATGTAGGGACACATGCATTAACCGTAATGCTCAACGTTTAACTCCAAAGGAATGATTAATGGATCCGACAGGGGTTGTTCTGCATTAACTATGATTATGTACAATGACAGGACAAACATTACTTATATCTTTACAATTACCAATAACTGAGTCTACGCTGATACTATGCACCAGTGGTGAGTCATTTGATTGACAACAACTTAAGCTCACTGTGTTCATATAATACCGTAGAGTTGCAAGCTATGAACGAAACTGTTCAGCACACAGGGCCATTCTACACTTAGAATATTATATATTATGTTTTCCACATGACGCAGTGCATTAACGGTAGGAAAAACCATGACTTTTAGCATTTTTGTTTTATTGGTTTGTTACAAACCTTTAAAAAATACATAAAGAAAAGACACAAGACATACAGTCATTCTGAAGAAATTCCTCTCGATAGTAATAGGGAAGTTCCAACGCTTAACTAAAAAGATGCAAAAACAGTTTAGATCAGAGAACAGCTACTCGGTCTCATAGAGAATTCGTGACATCTTAAGTTCGTTTCGGCCTTTCCTAATTTTTCGACCATTTTTTCCAGAAAGAAAGTTAGTTCAATTGTTAGTCTGCGATCTGCATCTTGATGCGTCTCTCTCCACCAATCATCAGCCTTCTTTGTTGATTTTGCCACGATGAACCTTCCCAAATGAGTAGTGCGTTCATATCTCATACTTGAGCAGAGGAGTGTTAGGTGTTTTAACGTTTCATTATTTTCTCCACACAAGCGACAATTTAAGGACGATGCTCCATCTTGTTCTCGTATCGATAGGACTTCTCTTGTTTGAAATTGATTTAATCGATACTTCATAAAGAGGAATCTGCGATCGCAGTCTGGAAACTTGAGTAGGTAGGTCTGTGGGTTGTTTAATTTTCTGGCCTCAGACGGTAATGTTTTCATTATTCTGTGGGACCCTCGAATGTCACAAGTATCAATCCAGTCTTGGAACCATAACAATGATTTGACCTTATTTGGATTGCAATGCAGCAAGCCGCTGCTCGCACTTATGTCACTCAAGATATTTTCACAACGAGTGGCCCATTGAGTCAAGACACTGTCTGCATTACCAGATCGTACCTCACTCAGAATGTGATATTGTGGCACTGTTGGTTCAATGGTCAATTATTATTGCATTGATGGACAAAAGACTGAGCACATATCTTATACATGTGGTGGGTACTCCCATCGGAAGCCGCAGTACTTTAGACCAGAAAGAACGTTCTAGTGATGACCACAATTTCTCTGGACATCCCAAGGCACAGTTGGCTCCATGTGTTATTGCTGGGCTGAATTTCATTTTATAGAAATCCATTACTGGTTTTAGGGAAAGTTTGCCGTATTTTCTATGTATAATGCATGCCTGAGCGGTTAGTTGTTTGCATTTGTCCTTTGCTTTCGCGACCCAGTGTGAATCATTAATGCAGGAACTGATGCACATACCAAGATACAACAAGTGATTTACCACCTCTATTGGCTCTTTTCCAATTTTCCTGGCAATTTTTTTTCTCCCCACACTCGTTTTACTTTTTTGGAGATTTTACAGAGTCAGGATCTCTGATTTTCTTGAGTTCACTGTTAGACCATTTTGTTGGATATATTGATCCAATATTAGTTTACGTTGCAGTCCTATAGGTGTTAGGTCTATAAGGACTAAATCATCCGGGTACAGGAGCCAGTTCACTTCTCTCCCATTGATTTTTGGAGGGAATGTATTTGCCTTCTTATATGTTTCACCCAGGTCTGAAATAAACAGGTTAAATATAATTGAAACAAGAGGACAACCGTGTTTAACTCCTCGACAGGTTTTTATTGGTTCAGATAAAGATCCCTGTTGGTTCAGCCTTGATTCTTATTACGGTATCTGTATGCAAGGCTTTTATGGCCAATAGGAGACTGATTGGACCCTTCCTGTTCGTCAATTTTTCCCATAGCAATTCTCTGTCGATGCTATCGAACGCTTGGGAATAGATCCACTAACGCGAGGTAGATCTTTTTATTCCTTCTTATTGCATCCATTTTCATTATATTCAGGATCAACAGGTTCAGACCACACCCAAGGCCTCTGAAGAAACCAGTTTGACGGCAATCCAGATGGTTATTCGATTCGATCCACTCCATTTGTTGTTTTTCTACCTGGATAGCAAATATTTTGCCGAGGACGTCTAGTAAAGCGATGGGTCTGTAGTTCTTGTGATCTGCTCTGCTGCCTTTTTTGAATATTGGAATTCCTATTGCCGATTTCCAACTGGATGGAATCATGGCTTCATTTCCTATTGATGCAAATAATAACATAAGGAATTCGGACCAAGCTTCGGGATTTTGCTTGATTATGAAGTTTGTCAAACCGTCAGGTCCGGGGGCTCTTGAAGATGAACACAGTTGGATGCTCTGTACCATGCTTTCCTTATCAAAGTGTAGGTCCCATTTGGTAAGCTGAGTTGAATTGGGTTCAGGAGTGAGACTTCTCTTTTTGTTTACAGATTCAAAGTGTTTGATCCAATCCGCTCCACTCACCATATTTGTTTGAATTGCACTTTATTGACAGTTCGTATTATTTATTAATTTCCAGAATTCAGATGGATTCTTATTGTTGAGAGTCGCCAGCATGGCTTCACTGTCCTGTTGGTATAAAATGGATTTAGGAGAAATTATCCAATTTCTGTATTTTTGTTTTGTCACTTTTTTTGCGCGCTGTTGCTGTTCGAACTCTAGGTTTGTGTGTTGTCACAGTTCTTTGCATAATTGACGTTTCCTTATGACAATTTAATGGTCATAACAATGTCCGGGTTTGAACTCAGGTCTTCTTAGGCCATTCTCAACGATCTTGAACTGCTGTAGTAAGCAGGTATACTCAAGTTTGTTAACTATAGAGTTGTTTGAAAAGTTGTGGTATAATTCGGTGAGCCTTTTTACCTCACTCAGCTTTATTTTCAGTGTTGTATTTGGCTCTACTTCGACCTGATTTGGCCACTTTTTTGGCTTTTTAATTGCTTGTGAAAGGAAAGTGAGTATTAGCTTGCTGTGGTCACTGCTTGGATCATCAGTTATTACCAGTGACACTGCAAGCCAACTTAAACTTTCCGAAATGAAGAAGTAGTTTATTGTAGATGATAAATTCCTGTTTTTCCATGTTTTTTGAGCCGGAATGTCACCAGGCGTGTTGCCATTTGTTATCATTATGTTCCTTTCATCAAGAGATAAACACCATTTAGTAGCCAATTTTTGCAAGATGACAGATGATGAGTGCTCTTTCATGTCTTTTATACACGCCAAGTTCAAATCACCACAGCAGATTATATTAGGAGCCTGTTGCACACTGTTGATATCATCAATTAGATCCAGAACTGTTTTCATGAATTTATTTGTGCCCGCTTCTTTGTGATGCCAGTAGAGGTTAAAGATGTTAAGTTGACTTTTATTTTCAGCAGCCTTAATTTTAGCTTCGACTACGATGTGCTCAATATAAGGTGTATGGTTTGTTGCACTTATCAATTTCCAGCCCATGTTTTTTTTCACCATCGTTACTAAACGAGCGGATGGATGTCCCTTTTTTCTTGTTATGGCTGGATTTATTGCTATCTCATAGTCGTCTGAAATTGGACAAAGAGTCAACCATGTTTCCTATAAACATATAAATGTTTGCTTCAAAGACCAGTTCGTTGAGTCATTGAACAAATGGGTGAAACCTCTGGTATTCCATGACAGAATACACATGTTTGGGCTAACCAGCCCCTGATGGCATTAGCTAGAGTGTCCCCCCAGGACTTCTGCTAGCCAATTCCATTTGTTAGCGCTGTCATTTTCAGCTGAGTTTTGTGGAGTATGGTTTTCCTTACACAGCGGGCTTGAATTTCCTTGAATCGTGATCTTTTCTCCCTGATTAATTTTTTCATAGTTCACGCTATGTTCTTTGATGTCAATTTGAGGTGTTTTGTCCTCTTTTGAAATCACTTGTCTGCTGATCTGTTTCTTAATGTCAGTGCTCTTGAAGGTTACCTTACAGGTTAATGGTATGTTACTTTGCAACTCTTGTTCACTTTCTTTAGATGAGAAGGCTTGCTCGTTGTCTACAGATTCCGCATGAATATCGAACCCCAATGAAAAAAAAAGGGGACCGCATTCAGTAGAAGGTCACAAATTAATCTGGAGTCTATGTGCAATCGCACTTTATCATTGTGGTGCATGTTAAAGAAGTCCACCCTTTGTATGTCATTTGACTCTATAGAACGGAGTCCTGGAACGTGATGTAATAGCCGAAGCACGTTGTTTCTATTTAAAGTTAGGCCATCTTTTGTCTCAAGAATTTGTTCCAAGATAAGCATGTATTTAGCTGAATTTTTCAATTTCTCCATTTTTAAGGAATCTTTTTGCACCGGACTTCCCCGGTTTTTATTTTCATTGCTTGTTGTTTCTTTAAGTTTAGCATCATGTGTGACAGGATGTCTGTTGTCAGCCATGTTTAAGCCCTTAAATACACCTTTCATCATTGTTTTTTCTGGCGCTTTGTTGGTCAAGATCATTCCTGCCGGCTGCTATCATTTGCAGCTTTAGGGGTTTCATTCCAGATACCCAAATGCCTTCTTTTTTCTGCCATGGTTTCAGATTTGTTTTCTTTCTCGTCACGCATAGATGGATTGGTTTCAGCTGGGGGTAATATCAGTTGACAAACTCTCCCGCCTTTTGGGCGAACTTCTACATTCGGCAGTATTTGATGATCTGCATTTGGAGGAACATCAAGACATTCATTTTTTTCCTCATCTTCAACATAATTATTTTCCATACTTATGTCATCTTCATAGATTGATAGATCCATGAGCTCACGCTGATCGATTTCTGCACTTTCTTCAAGCACAATTGGAGATTCAATTGCTATTCTTTCATTTATCTTATCTGTTTGTTTGACATTTTTGCATATTGTGTTTGCCTTCTCTGTATTAACGGAGACATTGACTGATTTTAAGTTCCTTAGACATTTTCTTGAGCCTGTATTATTGCATTTTCGTTTGCATTTTTGATTTTTAGTTTTTTTTGTTCCTGAAGTTTGTTTGAATCTGAAGTTTGCATAAATTTCATAAGTTTTGTCGCATTTGTCAAAGGGTGTATTTTCTTTTCCATCATGGTTGCCAATCAATCCCTCTGCATTAGCTGAGGTAGATGGCATTGAATTATTTATATCGGGCACACTACTAGCACCACAGATGTTTGATTCAGTTTGCAGGCTTTTAGGATCTATTTGCTGCTGCAAGGTCTGGGTACTACAGGCTTCATTTGTGGTCACTTCAACTCTTTGAGGCTGCCCTTGAGACTTAGTCAGGTTGTCCTGCTGTGCTGAGTACATAGATGAGGACATAACCGATGATCTCTTCATTATCGGATGTGAAAAGCAAGATTTTATCGTCTTTCCACTCTCATTGTTTTCGGATGAATTTTCGTTCTGTGAGTTTGTGGGGCCATCCACTGCTTGGTTGTTAGGTATGGCAGGCTGAGAAAGTGAGTAGCTCTCTTGATCAACTTTCTTGGGTTTCTGAATTTGTTTTAGAAGACTTAAAGCTTCTATTGTTACTTCAGCTAGCATTCTCTTGTCATCACTATTAGTGCGCTTTTGGTCGGCTAGCTCCTTTATCGAAAGATCAATTCTTCTGATGTTTTCCCATAATTTGGTATTACCTCCATTAGGGGGCACGTCTACGAAGGCTAGTTTAGAGTTTGTAAGTGCAGTCAGAGAGGTTAAGTCTTTTAAATTCTCATTAATTTTCTCGTATAGCTTGAGCATTGGCGCTATGGCTATGGTCAGAGACGACATAACAAATGGTCTAAGTTAATTTAGAGCATCCTTGACAAGTTTCTGGAGGTTGGCGTCTCTCAGCATTTGATTTGCACTTATTTTGTGAGTGCAACGTTTTGGTTTAACCAGCCGAGATCTGACGAATGAATCCAGCGTTGTCTCGTCCAAGGATGAAGACTCAGACCTGTCATCAGCACTGGAGGTAACTAAATGCCTTGTGTTGGCTTTTTTTTTTACTCAACAGCGTCGATGGTGCGTTTTGAGCCAAAGATGTTCCACGCTCGTTCTTCCTATTTTGGGAGCATTGTAATGGGGGAGAAGTACTGGAGTCCACTCGTCTTCTTTTTCTGACACCCGTCGGCCAGAGGTCACTGGGTAAGTTCTTAGATGCTGGCCATTCGTGCAACCGCGCATTTGGACAGGGTTCTGCGACCAGGCTCTCCTTGTTAGGTCCAGTGTCATTCATAGACGGTTTGGCGTTTAAGGAGCCATTCATCTTTGTTAAATCCATTAGTAATTTGTTTACTATTGCCAAGGAGTTACGCCTTTCATCAGGAGTTATAGATAGACCTTTAGATTCAGAGCTTTTATCAGGTATATGATAAGCAATGTCCTCCATTGAGCTTGTTTCCACATTTTCTCTCGGGATTGCAGACATATTGTTTGAGAAGGCTTCCCCTAAACCTTCCCCCTCATTCAAATATGTGGGACAAGCAGGTAAAATATATGAGAGCTCTGTGAAGATGGAAGGTCCCTAATTGGCTGGAAATGCTTTTCCAACAAGGTGTTTGGGAATTCAGTCTCTCAGACAAAGACCGGAGTGCTGCCTGACTCCAAAGCACTTTCCAGCCATGCGCCGGTGCATTCTGATGTTAGCCTTTGAGGTCTGTGAATCTCGATTCCCAGAACTGCAACTGCCGGCGAAACTTGAGGACACTGCATCTGTCGGCGTGCTTGTGGGCACAACCAGATCCCCAAGCTGAGCAGATGAGGAATGTACTTCGATCGCAGCACCTAACGCCCACAGATGACCTGAAGGAAAAGTTGCATCCATCACAAGTCCAACCAGCTGGATGGACTCCTCTGCAGACACGGCCATAGACCCGGGAAAGACATTGCTGTTTTCCATGTCACCAAAAGACTACCCACCCGCTTTTGCAGCACGACTATCCAGAGGTGTGTTTTCATTTTCATTTTCATTGCTACCCACGACTTGAACAGAGCAACAGTCTATGTTGGGGGCAGTGTGTGAGTCGGTATGAAATGTGTAAGGCTGGAGCCTAGATTCGCTGGCGCACCTTTTCTCCATGTACGCTCGTGGCAATGAGATTATAGCCGCAGCCGGAGAGGAATTAGTGTTGGTGTTAGTTTTCCTTACTTGTACACTCCCGGCTGTAGCTTCGGCACGATTCCAGCAATCAGTCAACTTGAATTCAGCTCCTTCTCACACGCGTTTTAGCTGCAGGTGTGTAAGGGGGTGATGTATAGTCCTCAATGGCGGTCTTGGCAGTTTACCATGATCCATAAAAGAAGGTGCTGTCAGAGCCTCGTGGAGTACAAGGGGTTTTTAAGCTCCACTCCCCTCTGAACGTTAATAGCAATAGAAAGAGGACTGCAGGCACACAGCAATCCAGCAGGGTTGAAGCAGGTACAGCAGAGTGCCAGAGACTCACGAGACTCTGCACCAACTCCGCCACTTTTAGCATTGCAACCACGTTCCCTATGGGGTACACTGCATTGGACTTACCAAGCCGAACATAAGCATTTGTAGGAGGGAGCTCACTACTTTAGCACGGTAAATACTCTGGCTTTGGCAGAAAGGGCTCATTTATAATGATTAGACAAATATTACATGCTTGGAACCCCTTTTTTGGGCCTCAGCCCTATGTTTTTCTTAATATCTGGTTACTTACTCCCACACCGCTGATCATCTTCACATCAGGAAGGTGCAGTTTTAGACTATTTCCAACCTGCTATGATCTCTTTTCTTATTTTCCCCGTTTATAGTGTTGGTGGCATGCCATTACACAGGGTCAATCAACGCACATTCCAGAAGCAGCCGGAGCCAGGTTTATTATAAGGCAGTCCGAGTGCATTTGACATTGGCCCAGCAGTCACCTGGATTTTTAGGTTTCTACTGGCTAACCCCCATTCTTTTTTGACATTTGTTTTTGATGTTTATGTTTTGAAATTTGTATTCGTTGCGCAACATGCATTAACTTTTTTAATAGCATTGCTGATGGAAGATGCAGGTAGCTTAAACCCACATTCTCCATACAGGCAGAATATTTTTTTAAAAAATTTGGTTGGATAATATAATCATCCTTTCAAATATATGAAAGTACAAGGAACACATCTTCAATTTACATTGTATAAAATTAAATTACATTTAATGTATCATCACATTAAAACATAATGTTTGATTAATTAATATGAGTTATGTTCTTATTTCATGATGTATATTGCAACCAGCAGTAATTCCTTACCCAAACTTGAGCTACTACTTTCATGGTTACATATAATATAATTCCATTTCATTACCAATCATTATTGCTACTCTCGCTTCTGGGAAAAATTAATCAAAAAATGGACTATAGTTGCTCGCATTCCTAATTTAGGACTATTAAAGATGTATTGCCAAATTTCATTCATTTCCATATTACCATAGATGTTCACCAGATGTTTTTTAAAGTGAATTTTCCTTTGGATGGACAACATAGGGCAATACATTATACAATGCTCCAGTGTCTCCTTATCAGCTTTGTTCAAACAAAATCGACAGTGGTTTAATTCTATTGGAATTAATTTTCTTCTGGCCATAATTGCACTTGTTGGCCAAAGATTTAGCCTGAATCTTAAATATTGGTCACAAATATATGGTGACAGCCATTTAATTAAATAATGGGCCGTTTCACAGAGTTTTTTTTATGTCTAAACAGAAGAGTATCAAAGTTCTTATATTTCAAACACATTTCGATTTTCAATCCAGTCATGCTGGTACAATTTTTGTTTTACTCGTTGAGGGTTAAATAGTAGCAAATTAAGGGAGATTGAAGAATCAGCTAACGCATCAAAAGTGAAATTACACCACACTTTCGTGAAAACATGTTCACGGGCCAATAAGTGCCGAGCCATAATGCCCAGTATGCCAGAAGTGGACAATCCCATTATAGATTTCCAGAGAAGAGCACACATTCTTCATTTAATTTGAGATTCTAAAGAGGGTAAACCCAATTCATGCCGAATAAGGGGTAACGGAGTGGACTTTGGTAAATTAAGCAATTATTTCCAAAAGCGAGATTCAAGGACATTCCACCACTTAGTTTCTTTAGGCAAACGGGTCGCTACTCCATAGATTATACTTCGAATCACTTCTGCTGGTAAAACTGGATAACATGTTTCAGTGCACATTTCCCAAATTTTCTTCTAAGTATACTAGCTTGAGAGATCAAAGTTTGAAGTTTACTATGCATCTCAAGTTCCATTGTATGATTAGCTGTAGTCGCTGATATCATGATGGCCAAATATTTATACTGCTGAACTTTCAAAAGAATGTTGTTTTGTAGAAACCAGTTACACATTTTTACCTTTGTTTTTGTGTGGGGTTTACACACCATGATTTGAGTTTTTTGTATATTGATAATCAAATTGTTGACAGATACATATAGGGCTAGTTTGGCAAGTAATTTTTGCAGGCCCGTAGGGGTCTGTGAAATAAGTATCAAATCATCTGCATAAAGTAAATGATGGATAGAGTGCTGACTCAATTTTGGGGAATCACATTGATCTGATCGTAGAGATATTCCCAAGTCAAACAAAAACAAATTAAAAATGGATGAAGCCAAAATACAGCCCTGTTTGAGTCTGTGGTGTGTTTCAAAGACGGATGCAAGTTTGCCTGCTAAAGTCAATCTTACTTGCATCGTTGTGTTAGAATGAAGCAACATGATCAAAGATAGTACGGTTGATGGACAATTATATCGCAGTAATTTGTGATACGTGATGGAGCGATCGATGGAGTCGAAAGCGGCTTTGAAATCAATAAATGCTACACATAGCAATTGATTTCTGGTCGCATACTTAGATTTGAACATATTCAACACCATAAGATTGGGGTTGGTTCCAAGGCCAGCAACAAAACCTGTTTGAAAAGGATCCCTTAAGTTATTATGATGAGTCCATTGGTTTAGATCCCTCAAAATTATTCTAGAAAAAATCTTACAAGGAGCGTCCAGTAACGCTATGGGTCTGTAGCTGGATGGTGAGGTATGGTCACCCATCTTGTAAATGGGAACTATAATGGAATGTTTCCAAGTTGCCGGCAATAGTTGTGTCGCGTTAATAAGGGTGAAGATTTTGAACAGAATGTGAACCCATGTTTCTGGACGTTTTTTGAAGATCCGATTTGAGAGGCCGTCGGGACCACAGGCACCTGACTGGCTAATTTTTTTATTGAAGTGTCGAATATCATCCAAGTCAAATTTGAGATGAAAACACTTGGAATCATCTCTAATGTTTGTGTTCATAGTATTAGAGGGAAGTGCATAAAGATTAGAAAAATGGGCGATCCAATTCTGTTCTGTTACATTGTTAGCCTGAGTAACAGATTGAGAATGGTGAGTAGCTTTGTTCAGTAAAGACAAGGAGCCTGCAATGTTCTTGGGTTGTAAGGACCGTAACATGGCTTATCCATCCTTTTGATAGATCTTAGCTCGCATTGCCCTTAGCGAATCCTTATACTTAAACTTTATGTTTATCAAAATTGATGCTCTCATAGCCAATGGTTCTTTCAAGGGTTGTCGTTTCAGATAACGGTAATGAGCTTTCGAAGTTTTAACTTTCCAATTGAACACATGAAGTTTAGGATGGGACAGTATGTGACTTGATATGTTCTTTGAAGAATTCATATTTTGAAAATGTTGCATCATATCAGAATAAACAGTAACATGATCAATGGGTGTCTTCCTCTGTTTGTAGAGTTGGAGACCCATATATCCGTCAAACTGACTTAATGACCTCACTGACCATCAAAGTGGATTACCACCATTGTTCAATGTTACACACTCTTGTTGGTAAGCCTTACGGTAAGCTACAGTAGTTCTAAAGATCGTCCATTGAACTACCAATTGATTATGTTATGTTATGTTATTTGAATTTGTAAGACGCCAAAGCCCGTAGGCATTCAGGCGCCGAAAGACAGAGGAAGATGGAGATGCTAAGACAGTCTTAGCTAAACAGGATGGTTTTTAACTGTTTGCGAAAAAGATGATGATCCTCGGTTTCACGTAACCTGATTGGCAGGATATTCCAGGCTTGGGCGCCCTGTACATGAAACGCCCGCCCAGTCCACGGGCCCTGTGATTACGTGATATTACCAGCTGGAAGCCGTCCTTTGATCTTAAGCATCTATTTGGTTGGTGGATTTTAATTCTCTCCTTCAAGTATGCAGGGGCATTGCCAAAGATACATTTGTGACACGTGGTGAGCAGTTTCAATTGAATACGGGCAGCCACCGGGAGCCAATGGAGTCTCCTTCTGGCACTGCTGGTAGGTTCAGAGTTTTTCATCTGAAAGATGATTCATACCGCTGCATTTTGTATTTTCTGCAGCTGCTGAACGTTTGCGTTACTGGCTCCTCCTAGTAGGGCGTTACAGTAGTGAACACGTGGCAAAATCACTGCTCTTACTAGTTTTATACGATTTTCCACCGATATTAGCGGGGCTACTTGTCTCAATACTTTAAGATGGTAGTTAGTATTAGTGGAGACGGCGGTGACATGTGCCTCACTATCAAGACTTTCCTCCATATAGGTGCCCAAGGTCTTAACTTTCTGTACAATCTTAATTTGATTGTCTTCGATGGAAAAGCAGTTATATTTTTGGTTCAATTTTGATTGTGCATATTTAGAACCAAAGAGCATCAACTCCATTTTAGCGGCATTATGGTCACTATTAGCATTTTCAACTATACAGAAATCAACAATGCAAGGAAACAATTGAGTATTAACATAGATGAAATCAATGATGGAAGAGCAAGAACCTCTTTTTCAAGTTGGATGTGGGGGATATCAGATGGAAAAGCTCCATTAATGTGATACGAAAAAAAGGCTTGCCATTTTGCTAACCTAGGATTACTGGTAGATGGAAACTCAGATGTACAATCAAGATTCAAGTCACCTGCAATAATGATTTGAGAAATAGTGGTATCCAGGGCAATCAGGTTTAACAAGTCGCTCAGATCTTTAAGAAAGCTTCCATCCGATATACCCGCCGGATTCCAATATACATTGATTAAAGCATAGACAATGTTGTGAATTCACACTTTCACCTGTTGCATGGATTTGTTAGGACACACCCATTCTTGGGCTACAATACCTTGATCTATTTTAATAGCTATTAACAGCCCAGAAGTTGGTCTAGCAGAAGTCACTAAAGAGGCAGGATTTAGGAAGACGTCATATTTGTCCCACAAGGGAACCGTCGTCATCCAAGTTTCCTGATACATAAGGATGTTGTGTTGTGTTAATGAATGTAAGTTATTTTTGATCAAATGAGTGAATCCTCTGGTATTCCAGCTGATTAGGGAAATATTTTGGACATTTGAGGTATGTGCTAGCTAGTTCGATTGTGGAACTACTCGACAGGAACATTCTGTTTGTTTACAAGTTGGTTTGTTTTGCTGTGTTGAAAGGAATTTTGTGTTAGTTGCTTGATATTGTAATCTCTGACCGGAATCGATCCTTTCCACAGCATCAGTAGTTACTACAATGCCCAAGGAAAGTAATTCACCTTTAGCCATCCATATAGTATTCTGAATGACCCTGGAGTTCATCCAGATGCTGATTGAATTAAAATTTGTCTTGGACAAGAACTCTATTAATGCAATATCAGCAGTGTTAATGTCCTCAAGCGGAGGGATGTCAGACAAGATGGCCAAAAGTGATCTCCGATTCAAGTCATATTGTACGGATGGGCTCGGTTTGCATGCCAGTCTGAGTGAAAAATTGGCTGGAAGTTTCTCGTTATAATTTTCTATAGAACCGTTATTCACTTGATTAGACACTTTGGGAGTTTCAAGATTGTCCATCGGCAACTTTGGTTTAGTGTTTATGACTGACTGAATTAGTTGTATGATTTCAGGAGCTACTTGCGCCAATAGGGCGTGTGTATTCTTGTTTGACATTGTTGAATTGCTATCAAGTTGCTCGAAAGGGTGCAGAGAGTGATGATTATGATTAGACAATTGTGGAATGTTCGTTAAATTGTTCAGTGAAGACTGCTCTAGCTTAGATGCAGGCATAGATTTGCACTCTGCAGTACATAAAGCAGAATTTTTTGATTGTGACTTCTCTTGAGCATCTATAATCTTTGGGTGGACCGATGTGTTAACGATATTTGTTTGGTCAATATTAATTGGAGTAGGGCTAGGTGTTTGACTGTACATGTAAGCATCAACCGCCTTCCTAATTTCTTGACTGTGAAATTCGTTGATGCTCAATGTTGGACAAGATTTATCATCCATGTTGAGTGGTTTTACTGCAATGGAATCCATTGGGGTCGCAATGTCATTGTCATGATTTTGTTGTGCCAATGCTGCTTTGACGAGGTTATCAAGAGGAGCATAAGGCACTAGGCTATTAGGTACTTCAGACGGTGGTTTCACAGCTTTATCATGCATGATTTGCTGATACTTTTTCGTCACTGTGCGGGCAGCCACTATTGTATTTTTTTTTTGGAAGGATTCAATCTCTTAATAAATTGTTTCGTTTTGGGACTGTTACTATTTTTTTATCGAATTTGATTCTTTTGCAATTTAGTTTGTGGTAAAGAGATTGATGTAGAGTTTCTCTAGTTTTCTTTAGAGAATATTGTATATGCTATTCTAGCAGGTGTCTCATTCGCTTCCTGAGTATGGCTACGGCTCCTTTGTGGGTGCAGCGGTTCAATATTTGAGCCTATTTCAGGGCGCAAAAGATTAGCACTAAAGCCTTTTGGGACATCAGATGGTTCAATATTGAAACCAGTTTTAGGACAGAGAAGTTCAACATTAGCGCCAGGAGCACATATAGTGTTGTCAATTTGCGGAATGATGTCAAACATAACTTCTGCAGCAGATGTTTGTGTGGCTACCGCATTAAACAATTGAGTGACCTTAGACGCGTCAGAAAGTGCAACCATAGGATTGATGGTAGGATTAATTAAGGGGCAGGAAGGGCACTTGTGCTGCATCACAGATACAATTCTTTGTTGCCAAGAGAGTAAACTTTCTATTTGTGTGGTCTGTGCATTGAGTTTTCCATCAAGTATTTCATATAGCTTGACTAAGGTAGACAAGGATAACTGCATAGCATTTAAAGCAATTTCAATTAAACCCGCCCCACTTTCTGAACAATTCACAGAGGTGGCATCAGTAATAGGTCTCTGAGAAACAGTGGGAATGCGAGGAGTTGGAACACAATAAGAGACGTTAGCACCAGAGTTGGAAGTACCACTACTAGAAAACATTATGGGAGATTTAGAAAGATTTTCAGAAAAGCATTTGAGGAGAGAAACATGAAATAGATAAATTGAGATCAATTACAACTACATCAGAAACATGCACAATAGATGAACCATCACTTGATATCATTTCAGCTGTGGGAGGTACATTCTCAAGCAAGCTAATATAAGTAATTTATTTGTGCTCACCAATATGAACACCAGTTAAATCAGGACAAGCATTCGATACTACTCCAGTTTGTATACCATCATTTTTTCCACGTTTCTCGGGCACACTTAAGTACGTTACAATTTTGCCCTCTCAAGGAGGGCGCCATTGCAATTGCTGTTGAATTAATGTGTTCTTCAGTTGATATCATCGAGGGTATAACAGTATGTGATTCCCTGCAATATTTACGTATGTCAGGCAATACAGAGTCTTTAGTACCTGATTTCATTAGTCTCATCTGCCGGGAAACTCTTGGAGTGGAGTTTGACTGACAAAACACTTCTGTGTGTCGCGTATCAGGTGACATGCCCTTTGGCATGCCCGTTTTCAGAGTTGAGCACATTACAGGGCTGTCAACGCCCAGCCACCGGAGGAGCCTGCAAAGTCCTGTCCCGCCGCGTCGCCGAGGTGAAGAGGCAAAGAGGGACATCACAGGGCTTCTCTCGTTGCACGTGCGCTAGTGCGCACGAGGAGTCGATTTTATAACAGCGTAGGTATGGTGGGCGTGGTTTACACCTGGTGACTGATTTTTTGCCAAATTTGCCTTGAAATTAGCACTATACGGAAATATAAATGAGAGGCATATATTAGGACTTCTGATAATTATAGATGTCTTTTTGTAGAGTCTTCAAGACAAAGTGAGTACCAGTAGTCACGTCCAAAAACAGCAGGCGAGGCAGCTCTGGGCAAAGAGGGACTTCACGGGGCTTCTCTCTGTTGCGCACGCGCTGGTGCACGTGAGGAGTCGATTTTATAACAATGTAGGTATGGTGGGTGTGGTTTACGCCTGGCGACTGATTTTTTGCCAAATCTGCCTTGAAATTAGGACAGTATTCACGTCCAAAAACAGCAGACGAGGGAGCTCTGGGCAAAGATGAACTTCACAGGGCTTCTCTCGGTGCGTGCGTGCTAGTGAGCGCGAGGAGTCGATTTTATAACAACGTAAGTTTGGTGGGCGTGGTTTACGCCTGGTGACTGATTTTTTGCCAAATCTGCCTTGAAATTAGCACAGTATTCACGTCCAAAAACAGCAGGCGAGGGAGCTCTGGGGCAAAGAGGGACTTCACAGGGCTTCTCTCGGTGCGCGCCTTTATTATTTATTCTACAGGCAGAATATTAGGCAGCTGCGCTTCGTGTCCAACTCTTTGACACCACAGTCTCAGGAGGGTAGCTCAGAGGCAGGGGCAACATGCTCGACTTGGAAGCAAGTCGACACAAAGTCGACACGAAGCAACACAGGTTCGATCCCCGGGTCCGCGCTTAGAAACCTCTGGGTATTAAGCGTGTTTTACATAACCTATCATATCATATCACACTATTCTGTCTTGCCTGGGGTGACCTCATTCATTCATGGGCACAGGACACAAGGATATGGCCACACAGGTTATAGATTGGCATGTAACTGCCATTTATTAACTTCTGCCCTTCCTCATCCATAATGGTCACATGATCTTCCCAACTCCCAGTACCCTCCCATCGAGTGTCTTTTGACGGTCTGTGGCACAATGTCACATTTCCCCCCAAAATAACAATGTCCTACCCCATTTCTTCGATCCATCGTCTGGGGTCTGTTTATGGTCCAGCATGGTCGCCCATCAGCACGTGGGTGTTCGTTGCTGCGTTTTGATTCCCCCTTCTGCTGCAGACTCTTCTTCACCCAAAATGTACCTGGACTCCTCTTTCTCTTTTACTTCATCATCACTATTGGATTCCAGATCTTCGTGAAATCCCCTCTCACCCTTCGGAAGAAAGAGGCATTCCGAGACACTCGCTTGTCAGCTTGTGCCACTGTGATTATGGATCCATTTTGGTCCATAACTACCAAGGGTTGTGGGTCAAAAAAGTGGCATGTCCTTGTAAGTCACCGTTTGTATCATGATGAAGCTTTCCCCCAGTTGCATGTCAGATGCTCATACCTTCTGGCGGATGTCAGAGTCATCTTTCATTCTTCCGTAGGCTGCGTCGTCTCTCGCCCTTAGTTTGTGTTCTTGTCTACTTGTGGTCTGACAGTCTGAGTCGTGAGGGAGCCTTGTGTGGACGGAACGACCAAACATCAATTTGACGGGGCACACTGTGGAGCTATGCATGGTGTTTCGATAGTCCTGCAAGAGCTGGCAGAGTGGCTGTTCCAGTGGCTTGTTTGTGATGTTAGCTACCCTCACTGCTCTTTTGACATTCGCCAGGAAGCGTTTGACTGTGCCGTTGGGCTGGGGCCAAATAGGGGTGACCTTTCTGTGGTTAAAACCTATGTACTGGGCAAAGTCTCTAAAGTGGGAGCTGGTGAAGGGGGTTATGATATCTGACTTTACCACTATAGGGATGCTGTATGCTGAAAACATCCTGTCCAGTGCTGAGATCATGTCTGTGGCTGCGATCTATTACAAGATTTCCAATTCAGGAAACCGAGAGTGTTTGTCAAGTTCTACCAAAATGTAATCGACGGTCTGGAGGAGCCATAAGAAGTCGATGGCTATCTCTTCCCGGACATGTTCTGGTGTTCTGGCAGGGGCATCATCTGAAATGGCTCAGGGACTTGTGTGGCTGAGACATACGTGGCAGGACTTCAGCGTGTTCTCAATCATGTCATCCATGCCTGGGAACCAGACCTTCTTTCTTATCTGTCCATTGGTCGATACAATCCTGCAGTGGCCTTTGTGGCCATGCCAATGGCCCGCTGCTGCAGCGGAGCTGGTGTCACTATTCTCTCACCTTTCAGTATCAGGTTCAACAGTGTGATGGATAGCTTTTCTTTGACTTTCATAAGTGTCCTCCAGAGTCTGTGGTCAACCGCTGGGTTGGACTTTGCTGCATGTTCTATCGTTTTCCACCTTCATTCACAAATACAGGATGCTGCTAGCTCTAGTGTGGGGTCCTCGGCCATCATTCGTTGTAGTTCTGTCATAGAGATCATTGGTGGTATAGCGTGGTGTACTACATAGTTGACGTAGCCATCTGCTTGGTCGTCTGATGGCTGGGTTCATGTTAGAGGGTGCCTGGACAGGATGTTCCCAAGGTTGGCTTCTTTGCCTGGCTTGTAGACGATGTTGAATTTGCATTCTTGTAGACGTAGGCCCCATCGGGCAATGCGGAGTGGCATCTGGGCTTTAGGCTTGCTCTATATGGTGACAGGAGCTTGATGATCTGTAATCACGGTGAATGGTTTTCCGTATAAGAGCAGATGGAAGTGCTTGAATGCCCACATGACAGGGAAACTCTCCTTCTCCGCTTGCAAATATCTTTGTTCTGTTTAAGTTAGGCTCTTGTTGGCATAGGATACGATTCTCCTGGGGGGATGGTAACTGCTGGAGCGCTGGCGCAAGATGGCGACAAGGCCTAGGGGGCTGACACCCACCGTTACCTCTGTGTGCAGGTTGGGGTCAAAGTACGACATGCACACCAATGTCACTATTTCTCTCATGATCCGGTGAAATGACTCTTGGTGAGATTGCGTCCATGTGAACTTGCTGCTTTCTTAGTAAGGGTCCAGATCGGAGCACTAGTAGATGCTAAATGTGAGTGGTAGCTTGTGCAATAGCTTGCTAACCCCAGAAATTAGCAGATTTGTGCCACGTTCGACAGGTGTGGGGCTTCGGTCAGGGTCCTAATCTTGTTTGGATCTGATTCTATTCCTTTATCTGAAAAAATGTGTCTGAAGAATTGGAGCGGTTATGTGCATTTCTCTTTGTGAAGAATGAAGTTCGCTTTGTTGAGCACTTTGCAGACATTCAGTAGCCTGGCGTTGTGGGATTCTTGTGACTTTCCGAATATGAGGATATTGTCAATGTAGTTAATGCAGTGCGGTATGTGACAAATGACTTTCTGGAGCTCTTCTTGGAAGATTTCAACTGCTGATGAAATACCAAATAGGCCAAGGTGGGTAGTGAACATGGTGATGTAACAAGATTCTTCTCTGATCTCGACCTGGAGGTTCTCTTTATTAAGATCAAGTCTGGAGAAGACTTGGCCCCGTCTAATAGGTGCATCATGTCCGTAATGTGTGGGGATTGGCGGCGTTCTCGTCGAATAGCTTGGTTAGCGAAGCGCATGCCAACCCAGAGTCTAATCTGCCCCTCTAGGCCTTTCTTTGGAACAGACACTACTGTCGAGAATCACGGAGTAGGCTCAATGGCGGGCTTAATGATATCAGCATCGAGGAGTGACTGTAGTACCTTCTCTTTTTTTTTTTTTTTTTTTTTTATTGAATTGTTTCGGTAGTAAATTTTACTTTACACCTTTACAAATATTAATAAATATAAAAAACATCTAAAGATCTCTTATGTACAAATACAACCAAATTTCATTTCCTCTAAAACAGACTTTAAAATAAAATCCTTCGGGTGAGCAGAGACAGTGTGTTTGCAATCATAAAACTACTACAATATACTGTGAACGTATACAACTTAACAGGACAACCTCCACCCAAAAGCACCCTTATAGATAATAGGGCAGAGGTGAGCGAAAAAGGAAGGGAGACACAACAAGCAGTCAATCAAAGTTCAATAACACACAAAACATAAGTAAATACGACAGTAAGTTCAGATCCAAACTAATCATATCGGCCAAACCTCCTGTTACCTATGCGAGAGAGCCAGCCTTATGCTGTTAAAACTTGCGTGATTCATCGTCAACAACTGTTCTTCAATCAGAGTAACCAGTCTAACAGTTGCTAGTATAATAGCATTCGAGGAACCCTGCATGCATCTTATCCATACTAGATTGGCTTCAAAGCTTGAGTAAGAAAAGAACAAAGAAGCCAAGCAACACAATCTTTGATTCGCAAAGAATTTACAGTAGATAAATAGATGTTCTAGCGTTTCCTTTTCCAATCTGTTCAAGCAAAATCGACATCCATGCCCCATTGCCAACTCTCCATAACCGGCCCAAGACCGAATACGCTCTCCCGTGTGGATAAGATCCAAACGGAAACGCATATAGGTCTGTCTGGCCCTTTTATCAGGAAAGCATAAGATATAGGGTAACCTTGGGGTCACGGCATGTCTGAACAACGCATAGGTCGCAAAGGAGGAGTATTCCCCAACCTTGTCAGAATTTAGAGCCCAAGCGTTGCAAAAAAAGCGAGTTCTAACTTTGCTTGGGGTTTTAGTTAGGTCTGTCAAGGTCATATTGAGCGAAGCCAGAGTCTCCATTATTTCCTCCTTTACTTCCCGAACCGAGGCCGGGCAATGATTTTCCATCATTATATGAAACTCCTCATAGAGTGAGTTAGGGGGAGGCACAAGAACTTTACAAAAGGCATTTACCTTCCTCCAAAGATATTTATCAGCTAGAGAATAGAGTCCCAACTCGTGTAATATGATGGCATTTGGTAAATAACTTGGTAGCCCTAGAATTTTCTTCCAGAGCTGACCTTGGATTTGATTTAACAGGGGCCCCAACTTCAACAGGCATATATCAAGAGTATAAAGCAGGATGGGCTCTATCTTCATCGTATAAAATTGGATAAGGGGCAAGAGAGAGAAGCTGCAGTATTTAGCGTTGATTATTCTCATTTGTCCCATTAGCGGGCCAAGCTTCTCTTTCAGCAAGGCCCGCCATCCATCAATTGAGTTCCCATTAGACAGCTGATAGCCCAGGTATACGATCGCATCTTTCCTAGCAATGGTCTGCTGGTTGATAGTAAATGTAAATCTAGGCAGTTTTTTTTTAGCCGTAAAAATCATAATATGGGATTTCGCCGGGTTAATTGTCATGTTATTTTGCAGACAGTAATCATAAAGTGTGTTTAATTTGTTCTGCAGACCGAAAGGCACTCTGTCGAATAGAACAATATCATCGGCAAAGGCTAACCAATGTAAACGCAAGGGACCCAGTATTACGGGGAAAGAATTAATCTCTTTCCATAGATTCTCAATATCAGCGAGATATAGATTGAATAAAACTGCAGCTAAATTACATCCCTGCTTGACCCCTATGCTCGTAGGAATAATAGCAGAGAGGAGCCCCTTAGCATTGATCCGAATCTGACATGAGGTATTGGTGTGGAGTGCGGCAATTAAGGCCACCAAGGAGGATGGAATGCCATAGGCCAACATCTTACGCCAAAGGCGAGCACGAAGAACATTATCGAAAGCACATGTGAGGTCCATGGCAGCCATATATATGGTGCCCTTTGATTCTCTGTGCACAGCTCTCCTTAAGTGTGCTAAGATTGAGGCGTTTAATTGGGTACCCAAAGCCCTACGAAAGCCCGCCTGAGCTTTAGACAAAATATTATGGTTTCTTATATGGTCTTCTAAGTCAACCAGGAGCAGTCGTGTAAAAATCTTTGCCGCTGTGTCAATCAACGCAATAGGTCTGAAGTTCACAGGATTACTTAACACCCCCTTTTTATGAATGGGGATGATAATGGCTATGAGCCATGATGGCGGAATAATCCCGGTATGGTAAATCGACTGATAGCATGACAGTAGATACTTAGCCCAAAAGTGGGGATCAGATTTGTATACACAAGCGGGCAGGCCATCAGGGCCGGCAGCTTTTGATGGATTCAGTTGCTCAATTGCCCATATGATATCCTTTACTTCCCAAGGACAGACCACCGGAAGAGGCAAGTGCACCGGAACGCTCTCTGAAGCGGTATGTCTATCAGGTAGCGAGAATTTCAAACTAAAGAACCTCTCCCATTCCGGGCCTGAAATCACCGCCACCATGCGAAGATCAACTTTTCCTACAGGATAGTACCTTCTCTACTTGGCACTGGATATTGAAGGGTATGCTTCAGTAGAGCTGTGCAATCGGTTTCAAGGAAGTGTCAATATGAAGCTGAATCTTGTTAACTTTTAATTTTCCAATTCCTTTAAATATGACGCTGGGAAAGCTGCTTCGATTTTGGCTGCAGGTGAGATGTTTTTGCTCGCCATGAGGTTGTAAAGGATGAGTCCCATCTGGATCGCAGACCGGAAACTAAGGATACAGCCATAGGCTGTGGGGGCCTCAATAACATGGATGGTGATGCAGTCTCGTTTATCTTTGTATGTGCAGGTTGCTGTGAATGCTCCAATGCAAGGTAGCGGCTGTTTTCGTATATATGTCCACTTGAGCCTTTTTGAGGCAGGGGTGCTGTGTAAACCACCGGAATTCACCTTCTGGCATCACATTCACTGTCACACCTGAGTCTATTAAGAAATCAAAGACTTTTCCCCTCACTGTGAGTGGCAGCGTTGGGCTGTGTTCCACCGCGTTGGGGTTTCCTAGGGTGTAGAGGAACCCCCTCCTTCTCTGTTCCGAGCTTAATGGCTATTCCGACTAACTTGTGCAGGGGGAGGCAGTGCACAGGTCGTGTACGCGTCTCCTTCCTTTGCACCTTCTTTCTGGTGACGGTTAGCGTCGGGGTCGAGTGCTGCGCCTGTCTCTGGTATGGTGCATTCTGTCGTTCTGTATCTCTTGTATCTCCAAGGCATTAGTCATCCTGGCCAAGAGCGGTATTCCGCTAGGATGTGTGGCCTTTGGCGAAACTTCTTTTTGAGGACCACAGACTCACATCCTGCGATTACCTGCAACTTGATTGCTTCCTCGTTAGAGTAATGGTAGAATTCTCAGTGTTTTACTTTCGCCCTCAGCCATGTCACAAATGTGTCCATAATCTCACCTGGTAGCTGCGAGGTTGTGTGTAACACATGACGTTCATATTCAGCGTTTTTATGAATGGCAAAATGTTCTCCCAGAATACACTTCAGGTCAGTATATGTGTACTCAACATCTTCAGGTAATTCAAATATGATGTCTCTTACTTCAGGGCCCGCGGTAAGGGTGAGCAATCCTGCTATGAGTTTGTCTTCTTGGGGCCCTAAAGCGGCTAGATATATGTCAAACTCCTTGATCCATCTGGACTACCTTGGGCCAAGGGGGTCATTAGTGTCGAAGGGGAAGAGTGTGAGAACCAGGAAGGAGTCCCTCACCTGTTGCGCTAGAGGGTTTGGGGCTGGATCCTGGTATTCATTCTGCCGGCACACTTCCTGGGTGTCGACTGGCTGGCTGTGCTTGTACGACAGGTTTAGACTGTGGGCAGTTGGTAGGCTTCTGCGTTCCATCAGGCTCCTGACTGTGTGTCTGTGTTGGGTTTCTTGTGCCACCACCTAAGATGTCGTGCAGCTTGGATGTCCCCTTAGTTAACTGTGCAGCCTGCAGGGAAATATGTTTCCTGTTTCTTCTCCCGGATTTTCTTTTTTCTCTTCACTTTTTTATTTTGCCTTCCTCTGGGGCACACCGGAGGTGTCTCACGCTCCTCACCTCTTTTTGGGTGGAGCAACACCCACCTGAGTCTTCACAGGCCTGCTGGCCTACCACAGAGCACCTCATGGGGCACACGTGTGTAGCAGGAGATTTCCTTGGCAGTTTAGGGCTGGTGGATGCCATCGCTCAGGGAGGGGCGCAGCGGGTGCAATGCCTGCTTCCTCCACGTCGGAGCGAAGCAGGCATCGGACTTAATTGTGGAGGCTTGGTTCAGGGCAGCGCAGGCTGTGCGTGTACTGGAGCGAGGCAGGATGTGGGCCTCCCGCCAACGCAGTCCAACAGATGCTCCAATCAAGACCGCAGCACTCGACCAAGTACTCAGTGGGGCAGTGTGCAGTGGTGAGCATGCAGGCTCACCGGACCACCTTGTCACCAGTTCTGTCTTGCCTAGGGTGGCCTCATTCACTCATGGGGGCAGGACACAAGGATACGTCCACACATGTTATGATTGGCATGTACCTGTCGTTTATTAACTTCTGAAGATTACTGGTAAGTAATCCGAGCATCAAACCACACGTCAACGTGTGACGTCACCTATATTATCTAATCAGGGTTTTATTTTTTTAACGGTACCGACTAGTGTACCTCACGGATGCCAATGGGGCTAAGGCTACCTGGTAACTAGGAGTAAGCCTATCTTCACACATCGTATATATGCCTTAAAGGAGAAAATGATGTAGTATTCACTAATAAGCAAGATG
The DNA here is from genome assembly GCF_040938575.1 of Ambystoma mexicanum. Classification (NCBI taxonomy): domain Eukaryota; kingdom Metazoa; phylum Chordata; class Amphibia; order Caudata; family Ambystomatidae; genus Ambystoma; species Ambystoma mexicanum. Next base: position 1,477,350,589 of record NC_090935.1, on the reverse strand, counting down.
AACGTTGCCAGGGAAGCATTACTGGTATTGAGCCCATTATGTTAGATAGTAGTCCAGACCTTACAGGGTTTTTGTTATTGGTTTCATTTTGTCTCTTAACGAGTAGCGAAGTAAACCTTACTAGGGAAGCTTTACTGGGTTGAGCCCATTATATTAGACAATAGTTCAGACCACACATGATTTTCTTTTTGTTTCTTTCTCATGTTTTGAATCCAGGTTGCATGGAACTACTATACCAAAAACGGAGGACGATCCCATGCTATAGAGAGTAAAGGCAAGTACACATTATTCAGATAATAATAAGAGAAGGGCAATGTGTTTATTTATGATTAATTATTACTAAGACTCAACCTATATTTGTGGGGTATTACGGTGTAGCTTGTATTCTCTCAGGTCTAACAAGTTTGACGAGAGGTCAATTGGCAAGCTCTACAGTAAGATCTTCAGCTGCTACACACAGTACAGTAGTGGCAACAAGGTGAGCAACACAAAGTCTGGCACTCAGAATAGGGGATCACTCATAGGCTCGGGTGTTCCTATTTAGTGATAAATGGAAGCTTGTAATTAGCTGATACACTTAAATACCCACAATATCCTTGACAACACAATCTTTTTTAATCACTAAGGACACACAGCAGTGTGCTTTCTGGTGATTAAGTAGTGAACCAAGGTCTGATAAAAAATGGGTTTACAAGTGTTGACACTGGTCATGGCAAATAAGGAGCTTGTGACAACTGAGTGTTTCATCACTGATATGTGCACTTGCACAAGACCAATCTAATTGCTTGATTTTTCTGTTTCCCATCTCTCTCTACCTATTTTGATTTAATTTTAATCTTTTCTTCATTCCTCTCTAATGGTGCTCATTCTCCAATTTTTCTGATTTGAATTGTATTTGCTAAATGTGACATTGTTTTCACAACACAACATCGATATTGTTTGCTCACTACTGTCTTGACTCATGATTTCGATGTATTATGTGTTTTCTAATAACCTTTGGGGAATGGACCTATATTCAACTACACTTGATGCTTGTTCACATTGCTTATATTAACAATGTAATTTCCTTCTCATACCTCATGTGGTATTTCATTGTACTATGTATGGCTTGCCCCGCCTTGAGAAAGACCAAGGAAAGGTCGAAACATGTTGGCATGTTGGCAAAAGGGCATTATAAGCATGTGCTAATTATGAGTTGGCATTAAAAAACCTACATTCTACGACAAATCTAATGAACACACAAGTCATCTTTTTCTCAAGAGGATTACATGTATTAGATTGCTACTCTCGACTACTCAACAGCCTATGAAACTCAATTGATGAATTTATAATCTACTGGTCCTGAGCATGTAAATGGGGCATTCACTCATACACAATTTCTTTTTGTGGTCTGTGGGGCAGCCCTCATGCGCCCAACATAGGAGCAGATAAAGTAATCTACACATACAAAATCTAATCTACACAGAGCAAAATGGAGCTCAACCTCAAACTTTCCAACATAACAACATTGTAGTCCTCCCTCCTGCAGGCTACCACCAGAAAAGTACTGCGGAAAGACAGAGAGGTCTGAGGTTTCCTCCACTCATTACAGTGATCACATAATTTCCCCTCTGGATAGGAGGCACGTGCCCAGTTGATGCCCTGCTCCAAGCACAAGAGCGAATCCACCTGCAGCGGCCCAGGCAGCTGATGAGCTGCCATTTTAGATACAGGGACCAGAGCAGTGCAGAGTCCCTCAGGAAGGAATCCAAAGCATAATGGGGACCCTCTCTTATAGGTTGGACCTGCTGCTGCTAAGGTTATAAAATATTGCTACTTTGAAAGGAGGACAAGGTGTATGTTAGAGGAGCATTTGCCTAAGGCGTATGCTCGGTCAGCCATCTTGGCCACCTTCTCCATCATCAATCTTTGAAACCGTCTGGATACATTTAAGATCCCCACTCTAAATATCAATCGCCCTCTGACATAATAATTAGAATGCCAAATCCACAACAATTGACATTCGCAGAGCTACGAGGCAGAGGTGCACCTTCTCTCAATTAGTCTTCATGCTTTTCATGGAATCCTTTATCACACAGAGAGGGCAGATACCCCCAACTAAGAACAACTCGAGCTGGCAATTAATGTTTCAGACATTGAGTATAATTTAGTTGCTTTTAATTCTAAACCTGTGGACAACTAAGGATCAGGCAGCAAGGTCTTGGTGTACACACTGAAAGCTTACAAAATGGAAGAGCAACTTAATCCCAAATTATGCAATGTAATGTCGAAGATCCGGGGGTCACTTTATTGGCAAACACATTTGACTTACAGAAACAAATATTGTTCACGCCTATAAAATGAACCCAACGGCAACGCCAGAATTGCTGTTTAATTTTGATTCAGAAATGATTCCTTAAGTTCCTTTATACACAGTTCATGCAGTATTCTACACAGGTCATTAGGGCTGTTATGAAAGATACCACAAAGGTCTTGTACCTACTGTGACAAAGTCATATGTAAAATGTAAAAGGTGAAAGGATGGGAATGGGATGACCTTGGGAGCCATAGAAATCACTCTTTGATGCAGGGCTGTAAATGGTATGCAGGGAATCCCTTACTTTACCCATTATACCGCTAGCCTTGTACATGGACTAACTTCCACTGCCCTCGTAGCATTGTTAACACTTAAAAAACCCATGTGTAATGATAACATGACAAAGGGTGTGGATCAGATAAGTATTTCACTCGCTGAACTGCTGCATTGGAAGTGATCTCCTATTTGCATACTGGGAATCATGTTTGCTTAAAAAAGGATTGTTTATCCGCTTTGCAGGAGGATGATCTGTGCCCTGCTTACACCTGATGGCACAGAACTATGCAACTCAAGAGAAAGAATACTACTGAAAGACTTAGAATGCGGCTCTGGGGTGCACTGTTCATCAATAGTGGTCAGTGTGAGCGGTTGTTACTCTGATTTTGAAATAACTGACCCATCAGTTGCAAGCTTGGCTAGAAGAGCAGCAGGGCAGTCTGTTCTGCGATATAAGCCACCCGGGAAGTTAGTCATTCATGCAGGCCCTGAACAATCATACGACACGCTATAATGGGCGCCTATCACACAGTTATTGTCACAACTTTACCACTGGAGCACCAATTGGATCCCATTGTGGACTATTTGGGACTATTTGGGACTCATTCAGCACCATAATATTCCCCGGACAATACCTATTCATATATTTGTCTTTACCTTCAGTTTGCAAGACTTTGGTACTTCCTTATTTGATTCCGCAAACTACATATTCCATAATTTAATTTATTTATTGGTTATTTATATGGTGCTTATACAACACGACTTTGTTTCAAAGCGCCACAAGGCAAAATGGAAGGGAGCAAGGGAACAAATAATGGAAATGACAAAAGAATAAATAGGAGCGTAAACAAATAGCGGTCCTACCAGGCCTTGTGACATTCAGAACGTGCAAGTGCAGAGAGAAAAGGGGATGGGGCGGTGGTGGAAGTGCCACAGGTGACTGTCGGGGGGGGCAACAGGTAATTGCATGGACAGAGACATCCCAAGTAAGAGGTAGGTCTAACACCCATCCGGTAAGTGCATGGCTGAGACAGACCCATCAACTGGCAGGTGTGGGCTCAGGTTGCAGATACAGGTGTGCGTATTGTGGTGGCGATTGGGCAAAGGCACCTTGTGGCGGTTCTCACTCCCTAGCTATTCATATGCAGCCGTCTTAGAACAACAATCCCCAGAAGCCTTAGAGGTCAGAGCTGCTTTTACTTTCACAGGACCAGACAGGGAGGAGCCAGATTACCTTCAGGTGTGGTGCTACAGGTGCTACTAACGAGCCTGTTGAAGATATCACATTGGTCATTTAGGACTAGTAGTGAACCTGGCCTCACCCGCCCTGCTGCCTTGGGTCGGTTTGGTTGAGGATCAGGTGTCAGATTCTTTCGCAACCATTGGACCCCAGGGGACATTCACAGGTCCCTCCTATTTGGGTAGTTCAAGTTTAATCCCTCAACAAGGCCTGAGGCAGACTATTGGGTTCCTACTCTATCAAGTCAACAATTTCAGCAGAGCCATGTGTTTTGGGAAGATCCTTCCAATTCTTCCTCCTCATTTTGGACTGTCCTTCTCCCTGCATCTCTGTTGTTTCTCTTCCCCTCCCTTCTGATTTGTATTCACTCCTGCTTTTCCCTACCTCCTCTACTACCATCTGTTTCCTCCTCTTCTCAACAACACTCTCATTTTAAGGCAGCTCCTCTTATTCCTCTCACTTCTCCATGCCTCCTCATCACTCTGCCAGACTCTAGGCTGCCCGGCCTCAGCTCCTATTTATCTCATATAGTCTTGCATGTCCAGCTGTTTTCCTGAATATCTGGTACACAATCTGAGGTTCTCATGCAAAAATGTCTTCTTACTACTGCGGCTGTGCCAATAGAATGGGCCATTCAGTTCACTATGTCGAAGCCTGCTTAACACACACCCTCCGTACAGTTAACTGCTAATCTGTTGAAAACACCCCTTACTGAGAGCATTTGATACATTTATTGCTTTAAGAGCCACACTCCCAGTCCCAAAGATCTTTTTTACCAAAGACATCCTATTTTCTACTGTCCCTATGTGGTCGGAGTGTTGGGAAAGTAGCCAACTTGATGCCTGCAGTGGCTACCTGGACCACAAGACTTGCTGGGCTGCTGTGCTTCGAAAGTAAAATTGGGTTTGAGGGAGCAAGACTTACTTCTTGCAAGTCTTTATCTATGGTGTTAGATGAGCAACAGTGTTGTCAAAGTTCTAACAGTGGGTCAGCAACCCGGGATTGTAGAGGAGCAGCCTCTCCTTTGGAGTATCTTTGTCTAAAATGTTGGCCAAGTCATACTGTAAGGCAGGTTTCGAGGTGGCACCCAATCCCAAAGCCTCCAGAACCTTTTGCATGATCCTTTGTTAAGCGGGAATTCAGGTACCTGTAAAGGAAGGTCTGCAAAGTGTCTAAGTCTGGTGGGGTGTCCAGACCGCTAGCATCTATATGGTCCATCGCCAGCTCTGTGAATTCAAGTTTGAATGTGATAAATTGCATAGAGATTTGCTCTTGAAGACCCCATGGGATCAAGTACAAAGGCACTCAGTCCCTATATGTCCTAAGTGGCTCTGAAATAGTTTTCCCTAGATGCCAGGGTGTAATAAATCAACATGTCCTCGAAAATGCAAGGAAATCCCCTTTCGGTTCGTCACAGTCACTGGCCCAGTTAAGCTCGATGATGGTGCTGGTCTCTTGGCTGCAATCATCAGAGCTGAAGCGTTTTAAAGACATTTTGATCCAGAGGCGGGAGCCTGGCCCTCTATTCTACAGATGCCAGCTTTCGAGAAACCTCTGTAGTTCCTTCCGTCTTCGACATCAGTAATGACAACAATGGCTAGGCCTTTGAAAATATTTGATGCATCTGTTGTTCATCGGACTCTCATCGCTGTGCAGTAGATGAACTGGTAGGGCATGTTACCTTCTTTCCAGAAGGGTCCAAGTCTCCTTTATCTCTCTGAGAACAGTGGTTCTTCTTTTTCTCATGGGATGAATAGTAGCACAAACTGCTCCTAGCTTGGGATCTCTTTTGGCATTGCTATGCTTCTTTTTAAGCTCCCTCCAAGACAAGGGATCTTTTTCAAGTGAGCAGGTCAAAGAAGGACTTCCTAAAAGGGTATGTTGTGAGTTGGAGGGTGGCCGGCCAAGGGCCACATCCAGCCCCATCCATAACGGGCCTTGGGGTTCTTTGTCTGACAGCATCCACAGTCTGTAACACTGTGGTCGACATCTAAACACTAGATACAGATATTGTGGGGGTTTGTAACTGACATTTTGGATGTACAGTACTAGAAAACTTTAAAACCTGATGTTTTAGTCAAGTCTGCCATAATTATGCAATTATAATATCTCTCAGGAGAAATAGTGTTCTGGTGCTGTGTGCTGAATGTGTGGAACCAAGAACTGAGGTCATGGGGTATGGTGAACCCTGTATGTAGCACTCTTGCGTCACTTCTAGACCAACGAATGGTCTATCGAAGAGGGTCTACGCCGAGGCACACCTCACCCTCCTGCTAGTGGAAATGTTTCTAGTGCCAGGTTACACAAGATGAGGACTCGGTGGAAGGATGCAATCCGATAGAAAGCTTTTATGTAGTTAAACATTTTAGAAGTATCGCTTCTATGAAGTGGTCCCAGCTTGAATGATCAAATAATCTGCTCTGCTCATTCTGTGTAGATGTTGTGGTTGTTTATATCTCTAAACTGGATGGCAAATGAGGAAGAGGCATTGAGTTTTAAGACCGTGACGCAACAAACTGAATGCTGTCAGAATGGAAGTTCTACTCAATCCCAGATGTTGCATCATAAACTTGAAAATCTGATGGTTATGTCAACTGTACAAGTATTTGTATTACAGAACGTGCATTTTGACCTCCTATTAAATGAAAGCAAACAGATATTTAAGTAATGGCAGAGTTATTGTTTGACTTCGACTTGGAGAGTATGTTTAGATCAAATAAAACCCTTGTTAATGTTCACTTTTCTTTCACGGCCGTCTCATTTCATGGTTCATGCAGCTTTTCCAAACAAGGTTGGTATAGCTAATAATAGTTTTGTTTTCTCAAGTAAAACAATTTACATCATCTTTCAAATTAATCCTATCCTGGGAGAAAGCGGTAATTACAGTGAATAATGAAGAAATCAAGCCAAGTTCCCCCAACTTCCCAAAGAAGCTGGAATATGGCTGTACAGTAAAAATGGTGATAATTCTTTTACTGTCTATTTTTACCACTACTGTCATATTCGTAACAAGAAAACAAGAACCTAAGACTGGACAGCCTTCAGCACGTCTTACTAAGCCCATTCATGTTGCCTTGAAAGTCATACATACTTGGATTGGTTTTTCCTATTTTATAGGTAGGGCACTGTAAAGACTGGAGGGGAGCTATCTGTATTTCTGCCCTCTAAATGGTTGGGGCAGGAGCACAAAGCACCCCAGCCAAGCCTCTCAATGAGTAACGTTGGACGAGCAGCCAGGCTTAAGCTCTCAGGAGGTGATGCAAGCTGGTTCTTAAGTGCAATGAATCCCCAATCACCCACAAAGGAATGTCCACACACTATGTTAGGTGATAACACAGTCGTTTACAACCATCAAGATTCAGATAAATAAGGTTTAAGTAAATATATACATCGATAAATAACACACTTTGTACTCAGGTAACCCTGGCCTAATAATGGCAACAATGTATACTCTATGTGGTACTTCACAATACCTAGATTAATAAAAAATACCCCAACTGCTGACAGTCTTTAAAAAGCATGTGAATTGCTAAGCAAGTTGTAACTTCAGAGCTCAAGGAAGAAAGGCAGATTAGTTTCAGAACATAGGTAGTAGACATTCTGTAGATTCAAATAGTGATACTTTGTGAGGACCCCCCACCTGGGCAACCTGATAAGGAAAAGTTAGGTTGTATTTTTATCTTGTATAATACACCCAGTCCAAAAGGTTCAATAATGACCTGACTTTCTTTTTATAGGTTCCACTCCCCCAAAGTACCTGAGATGCCACAAGAGAACAGGATCTAAGACACCTGGTGAATTTCTACAGCTGGAAGATGCTTTTCCTCGTCACATTACCATTTGTGCCTTGACAAGCGAGGTGGTGGAGTTTCTTGGCTTTACTCAATGGGACCCCTTAGGATGGACCCCATTTGGAAGAAGGAGCCTCTCGGACTTCGAAGTCAAGAGAAGAGAAGAAACCAGGCAGGGTCAGAAAGGCAGCTCTTTTGGTCTTCACTGTGGTCTGCGTTGGAAGGTTGATACTGCGGTGGTGGATGTCTCACAAAGGTGAAACTTACGGTGGACCTCAATAAGGCCTGGCTGAAGACAATAAGACCCTTGGTGGACTCAATTGACTTTCAGGTGTGATTGGGTGCAGTGGCAGAAGTAATTCTCGGATTTCAGGATTTCACGGTTTGCCAACTTTTGGTTCTTTGGTGCTGCAGCTGCAGCACAGACCTCTGGATGGCTTCAGGAGACCTGGACTCATCCAATGGACTGGACATCCGACCCTCACCAATTCTGGACCCTCAGAACCTCTTTGGAATTTGATGGTGGAAACCTACTGGTGAACAATCCTCTGCACACGGCAAACTGGCATCTTCTTCAGTGGTAAAAAGTGGTCAGATGTTGTGTCAGGGATGTCCCTTGAAAGATTCTTTGAACAGGTAGAACCTTCCCAGCTCTGCATGTCAAGCAGCACCATAGCAGGGTACCCCCTCTTCTGGATGATATGTAGCAATCTGGCTTCCAACGGCCACAAACACTCCTTTAGACCCTGGGTAACACGACTGGACTTCTTTGGATCAAGATGTCCAAGTACTCCGCTTCTGGACTATCAAAGACCACCTCTCCAGACAGCTGGCACACAAGACTGGCTTCCAGGGTACTTCAGAAGAAGAGCAGCAGGTAGATGATAGTCCCTCGTAGCTCGGGAAGAGGTTGCCTATCAAATTCCTCTCTCGATTCCATCCTTGGGTCAGCTCAGCAGTCTTCAGATTCCTTGAAGAAATGTAGCTGCAAACTCCTTCCTCCGACTGGAAGCAGGATTCAGACTTCAGGTTTCAGCTTCAGAACACATTGGTGAGTGAGGGCTCCCTAGTTATACACATTTGTTCCCCATTCACTCAGGCTGAGCTAGGTTCAGTTAGCCAATCATGCACGAATGCATTCAAACAGGCCGACAACCAATTAGGCTGACAGGAATTCAGGCCATTCATCCAAACCAGACACACAAAACACAGAATGTGGATTGGAGTAAGCACCCAGCATTACATAGCACTACACAGCATCCACTCCAGTTTCAGTCAGGACTGGCCCAGGCATTGTGTCACACAGCCAAAACCAGACAATCAAAACAGAGAATGTGAGTTGACTTCATACTTAGTTCATACAGGCCCCATCCCAAGGGTATACCCACAACACACAGTCCCTGGGATGGCTCATTCCAGTCTGGCAGGGGGACCCCCAGAAACATATATGGTCCTTCCGCCCAACACCCAGTCAGGGAGAAAGGACAGAGTCAAGGCTTCCCAGCAATTTGGGAAACAAGGGGTAAAGGCAATACAAACCAAGAGGCTGCAGTGGCCATCTTTAATTTGCTCAGGAATCCATTAATTCCCATGTCAGAGCCTGTGTGCCCCATAAAATGAAGGACACAGTGTCAAGTCTGCATGCAGCTGCCACTAGCCCATACACTGCTCTGTGAGCAACACACATGTGCCCATAAACATACAGTAGGGGAACAAGGGTGTACCTTCACCCATGGGTGCCATAAGGGTATCCCATGGGTGTTCACCAAAAGGTAAAAATGAAGAGCTGACTACCAGAGGTCGAGGCTGAACCTCAGTGGCAGAAAACATACTGAAAACACACACAGATATGTGGTATGACAAGGGCTAGGTGGCCCTGTCCCTCCTAAAGGCTTTACAGGATCACAGGCACATTATATTTTTAAAATCTATTACAAAAACAACTCAACAGAGTGATAGTTAAGAGTGCACAAGATCTTATTAAGACATGCACTGTAATATAAAGAGGTATTGTATATTGTATAGCGCACCTGTGCCTCTTCTTATACCTTGTTGCCCGTGGGCTCTGCAAGTGAAGAGCAGGGGCAGGAGTTGTTACTAAAACCATATAGGAGGCAGGTGCAAAAGCTGAAGTATTGATGAGTGCAAGCCAGAAGTACCCATGTCCTGAGTGCCTGCATGGTGCTATGTGGTTTGACAGTGTCATTTGGGTAAATCACAGTGTTGCAAGACCCGTGACTGACATAGCTCTTAGAGGTTAATGTGACATGGATAGGCATGACATTGCAGAGTGTGCGGTGGTCTGTGTGTGTTGTGTAAGGTGGTAAAATATTTACAATCGACTCAGGTACTTATGGAGGAGGGGTTTGAGCTTAATAAGGGCTCCTCTTGTGGAATCTTAATACTAGAATGCACTATTAAAATTGCAGGATACTGTTGATCCATGACTGTTTTTTTAATGATTGTGTTCTCCGTCACGGGGGTGCAGAGCTCTTATTGTTCCAGTTTCCTTTTTCAGAAAAGAGCAAGAGAGACAGACCCAACTCCACAGTCCAAGTTTCTATATGTAGCGATTGAGACTTTGTGCCACGGTGTGTGGCATGTGTTGGTGGGGCTCATCAGAAAAGTTCCTATCTAAGTTGTGACATGCCTTGTCCGGATTATGCCTCCTGTCATTCTTTGCAAAAGGTTGTTTTGAATGAAGGTCCATGACGACCATCTGGTTGTAAGATATTTGAAGGGTTTCACCTTTTGGCAAAATATGCTCAGGAATGCCACATACAGTACCATTGATTTTAAGATGTAGCCTGCTTTGAAATGATGTTAACACACCTGCCTCACCCCCTAGTCATTTCCAAAGAGATGAAATGGCAGGAAGCTGAGGGCTAATACATAGGAGGTATAATAGTGGGTAATAGGATGGCTACTTCTCTGAAGATTCAAAAGAAGTTTGATATTCACGAGATGTAACTCTCTGGTAACATGACATCCAAGAATCTCTGGTCCATGGACATGTCAACTTCTCCCCATCACTATCACTTTCTTTGCGTCTATCAACTCTCCTTCTCTCTCTCTCTCTCCCCGCTCTCTCTTTCTTTCTATCTCTTTTCACTCACTCCCCTTCTCCAGCTACAAAAAAGCACAAATTCGGTGAAGACTTCATTATCAACAAAATGAGGCGACAGTAAGAGCAAGATTGAGGAAGTTGACTAAAAGCACAAATATTCACTCAATTTCCAAGCCACTGTCACTTCATCAAACTATTAAACAGATGTAACAAAAGCCATGCTCATGATTTGCAGGCCGAAACAAATGCTGTTTGTAATATTTGCCAATCACTTGCTGAGTGAAACTGACTTAAGAGCACAGACATTGCATTCAAAATGTTGTTTGATTTGATTATCTAACCTACATTTGTTAAAACAGTGAATTCATAGGTGTAAGTGTTGCACATTTTTAAAAAATCCAAAAGAATTCCTTACCTCTAGGAGCGGGTTGATAGCCTTCAACAACTGACACATACAAAGGATACAAAAAGAGATCAATATGTCAATTAGCTGTATGTTATGAAAAGAACAATCTTGAATATGAATTGAACCATAGAGCAGTGTGAACATGTATTTCTCTTAGTTATAATCCCAAGGATCAAGCAGACCTAATATCTGAATGGCAACACCAGTATCAACTCAGGCATTACATATTTAAAGAAAAAGAGAATGTTTAATTCATAACATTAATAATACTGGTATTTAGCTGTACCTGGCATACCACATACCAAACTAGCCATTTCTCTCTCTCTCTCACGCTTTTTGAGAGTTAAGTGTGAGCTTTGTAGCGCCACCCTAGCCCTCATTGACAGCTTTGTCATCTAAGAAAAAAGGTAGTTTTACAAGCGAGGGTTGGGGGACAGGGGGATGGGTGAGTGTACATGGTTTTTGGCAAGATCAGGTACTAAAAAAATGAAATCATTTAAATGCTCCAACAATGTACACTTGCAATGATCACTTACAGCATATATATTTTAGTCATAATAAGAATTGTATGCTCTCTTACTGAGCAGAGCACATTATCAAAACCTAGAATTATTTTGTGATAGAAGACTATCATTCCAAGATGAACAGTGCAGCCTACTGTACATTTTTTAAATACCCGTATGGGGAAGGGGACGAATAGTGACAGTGAAGGTTCAAACCTGCTTTGTGTAAAATCAAAAACACTTTAAGAACATAAAGATGATCACAGAGCTTTATATTTGACAAACATGTCTGCGATAAAAGGGTTGTATCCGTGAATCACTAAGTATGTAATACACACCGCGGGTGGTGCTGATTTGATTTTTTACAACCCTCAACCTAGCTGAACACTATGAACTGATTCGGCCAGTCTCAGGATTTGAATGACAATATAAGTACCTTCAACAACATTCAAATTGGGTCTCAGAGTAAGGACAGCTCTGCAACTTCTCGGTTGCAAATACAGAATCATTGTAAGAGAATCATGTACATAGGATAACGATAATAATGACTAGAAAGGCATCGTCATGATTCCGGATGCCCTGGACAGTTGTCAAATTACAGTCACAGCTGATCTACCACATTAATGTCAAGCGTAGGAAAAATTACTTACCTGTAATGTATTTTCTATGTATTTTTCTCCTACACATTTTTCATCTTGATCGATCATCCCTTTAGCAGCAGCTGCTTGGAAAAATTCGACAGGTGGTGTATTATGGTTCGGTGTCGTCTTATCGACCTCTGCATGCCTCGACCGCACCACTCCTCGACTCCAGACATGATGTCTGTGAAACATATATAGTGTCACTATGCCCCATAGCTCAGTTCCTGACCTTTTTTCACCGTTCTCAGCAGTCGAGGGAATCAACTGCCGTACACAGAAATAAAATCAGAAGAAAAGCTTTACATTCTATATTTTTGGTGAAGACCAGGCGTATAAGACAGATGATTTAAAAAATCAATCACATGTCTCAATAACTACAGTTATCTTTCAAAAACGATGCAAGAGTGCTACCTCTTCCTCTATCACTCACCCGTGAAAAGTGGGAGAAAGTTCAATCAGAATAAAGTAAGTGAGGTAAGCTCCCATAGTGGGGTAGGTAGGGAGAGCGATGCAGAAACTGTTCAAGAAGAATCCATAGAAAGAACATTACTGCTAATGAATTACTCGTTCAATGGGTTGCATTCTCCCACAGATTCCCCATCTTGATAGACTCCCAAAGCAGTATGAATTGTAGGTGCTCAGAAGGAACCATAGACTGTTGAGCTCTGTAACACCGCCTTGCCAAAACTGGCATATCTACCCCTAATGCATAGGACAATCCAACAAATAGTTCGATTTGTTACAGCTTGTGCCTTCCTAGACTGGGGGAACGCAACTAAAAGCTGATCATCCCGTTGAAAGGCAGCTTTCCTAGTCACATAAAAACTGAAAGCCCTCTTAGGGTCCAGCCTATGGACTCTCTCCCCTTAATTGAACAGGTGAGGCAGAGGGAAGAAAACTGGTAACTCCAAACTTTGAGAACTTTTGGTATAAGCTTGTACTATACACAGTTTTGGTAGCGTGTTGAGCAGGCAGGCTTATCTCAAGAGGGGTCAATGTGAGCTGTAGGGGAGTTACACAGAGATTCACAGTGACATGTATTCACATAAACTCTTACACAAACGGTTTCTTGAATAAACAATTATTAATTTATTCATCAGTCAGCTAGAATAAGCCTTCTTCAGAAGGGAGCAATATAAAAAGTAACACACAAATATACTTCAATACTATACACTCTTAGTTTGTAAATCAGTAAAGACCCTTTGGGATGGCCCGCAGACACAACCTACACCCTCAGGTGACTTCAATAGCTAGTGTGCTGGGGACATTAATATCTTACTGTTGGCATTTAGAATACAGTAATAAGTTGGTAAAAGGAAAAGGTCATTAGACCAACCAGAGACCACACATATTCTTAAGCAGGCAAATACTTTTGGATACTCTAAGAAGAGTTATTAAGTACAACGGGCTAAGCCAAAGTCAATGGGCAAAAGTCTTATATAGGATGAAGCACTTCTGGTGGGTAAGCAGAAACGTCTTTGCACAATGTTTTAGAAGTCTTTGAAGAAAAGAAGAATCAAATGTAGGGCCACAAGCTGATTAGACTTGTGAGAAGTAGAAGATGCAAGCAACTCTACAGCAAGAGGTAAGTTCTCTCAGACTTTCCAGTACCTTTGCATTGAAGAAAAAGTGCAGCAGATGACTTCTGTTCCTGTGCAGCTCTGCAGATCTCTGTTCCTGGGCCTCAGTCGTGGGGATACGAGGGATGACTTCTGGGGACTCCTGCACTGCAATGGGATGGTCACCGCTCGCAACCGGCAATCTTCAAATCAGTGGCTGTTCAGTGTTTCAGCTCCTTGTGTCTACCGCAAATAGCAACACTGCGCTTCCCGGCTGTCGAGATGGGTTTTCCTTGCTTCTGGGGTCCCGCACTCTGCTGAGGGGGTTCAGGCTCGATCAGTCCTGCTTCCTGGGAGTCCGGAGGAACTTCCTGGAGCTCTAGGCCAGCTTAAAAGCACCGCACACAATCTGGTGTTCCTCTCCCTGGCTATATGGTTTCCAGCAGCAACTCTGTGGAAATTAAACCAGCTCCGAGATGGATGTTCAGGTGGCTTACTTTGGAGTTGATTGGTCCCACCAACTCAAAGGGAGAAGTCGTCCTTGCAGGGGCTTCTCTGTCGATAAGAATTTGGAGTTTCAGCACAGCAGCAGGGCTTCACCGGGCAAACCAACGGTCCAGGAGTTGCAGCAGGCATCATCTTCAAGTTCTTCTTCGGTTCCTTCGTCCAGTGGTCGACTCTGCCTTCCAAGCCAAAAGCCTCGCCTTTTATTCAGTTCTCTCCCATTCATTCCAGCATAGCTGTCAATCACCCAGCAGGGTGGCTGTCCTTGCCGGACAGTCAGCCGGCCAATCACCACAGAGTGCATTTGGGTCTACTAGGAGACTAAGCACAGGGTGTTTCGGGCACCTCCCTCACTTCCTGTCTACCCCAGACACCCTGGAGCCAGAGGCGGGCTTCACTTGTGAATCCAGCCAAAGGCAAAGTGAACAATGGGACCAAACCTGGTTTGGAGAGCAGAGTAAATCTCAAGAAGGACCTTTCCACAAAGAAATGGCAAAAAAAGAAGAAAGGGGCCATTTTGACAAAAACGGCACCCTTGGGTGCTTTACTGCAGCTGCGAAGGCAGCCCGCGGTAAATGCACACCAGGGTAGTTAAAACGAAACCACTGCCACCAGCCATTCAGTAAGAAAAGGGTAACATACAAATTTTACATGAGAAGCTAGACAAAGGGGATACTAGGTAACCCCTCCAGCACCCTATTGTAGGATAGTGTGTGCTGGGTCTAGAAAGTTGCAAATGTAAGTTAAGTGAATTTCACTTTACTACCCTGGGAAACAGTAGTTTATCCCAGAGAAGGTATTTAAACCTTTGAAAATCTGGAAGACTTCCCTGTGCCACTGCACTGAAGGTGCGGTGTGACACAATGTAAAAGATGATGCCTATGGAGTTTGTCAGACTCCACAACCAAAAGAAATACAGAGTTCAAAATCACATTATAATACATGAGAGGGTAGGGAAAAAAGGGTCTCACTCTCTCCAGGTTAAAAAATCAAGTCATCAAAATCCAGCAAAGTTGCTGGGGGTCTCTAACGTGGAGGGAATTAGCACATTTCTGAGAATTCTCCCTAACACTCGTCCCTCCCAGACTAAGGGACAGGAGGATTTAATCCACCCCTGGATGAATCTCCTTACTCCAGTCGGTCATATTTTCGAGAGAGACCATCAGCATTTTGGTGATTAAACCCTGACCTGTGTTCAATGGTAAAATCAAACCCCTGTAGGCTGATTGGCCATCTTAACAATTTAGGATTTTCCCCCTTCATCTGCATTAACCATCTCAATGGTTGGTGGTCTGTTTGAATAACAAAAGTAGATACATAAAAGTATGGTCTAAACTTCTTCAAAGACCACACAATGGCAAAACATTTACGTTCTATGGTTGCCCACCTTGTCTCAGGTTCCTTCAGTTTCCTAGTGAGGAAGCAGATTGGGTCTTCCCTGCCTTTCTCATCCAGCTGACTCAGAATTGCACCTATGCCTGTATTGGAAGCATCTGTCTGTACAATAAAGGATTGGTTGTAGTCAGGAGCTCTTAAGACTGGAGCTTGACAAAGGGCTTGCTTAAGTCCTTCAAATGCCTTAGTGCACTTCTCATTCCACCTGACCTTCTTGGGGAATTTGGGTGAAGAGATCACATTCAATGGAGAAACTATGGTCCCATAGTTCTCAATGAAGTTCCTAGAGTACCATGTGAGACCTAGAAAGGCTCTCACTTGGGTTTGAGTAGTAGGGGTGGCCCAGTCTTGTACAGCTTGTACTTTGCTAGGCAATGGCCCTATTTCACTTCCTCCTACCCCTGTCCAATGTAGACCACTTTAATCTGACCAATTTGACATTTACTTGCCTTTACGGTCAGATTGGCCTGCTCAAGAGCCTGAAATACATATCCTAAGTGGTCAATATGTTCTTTCCAAGTAGGGCTGAACACTGCAATGTCATCCAAGTATGGCATGCAGAAATCCTCCATCGCTTTCAGAACATGATTGTTGAGACAGATTTCTGAACTCTGGCCTGGAGGGCAGAGGTTCAGAAGGCCAGCCTAGTTTCTTGGAACAGGGAAACCGCTGGACAAGCCAGACCTATCAGGTAGCTTTGGTCTTGGGTCAAGACAAAGTCTCAGGAGAGGTGAGGGTGACTAAAAGACCTCAATGAGCACACAGAGCAAGGACACTCACAAATTACTGCCAGACAGGTGTATATTTCAAAAATATAAACACATTTATTACAAGGCCTTTGTAACTCAACAAACGGTAAAAGAATCACAGCAATACTATCAAACCAACACAACACAATCAATACAAGATATATAGACGACCATTGGGGGCTAAAGGGTTAAAGGCACGAAATATGTTCACGACCTAGAGGGGAAGGAAAATAGGCAGTGCAGATAGTCTTTAGTCCCCTTCAACATCAAACACACACCTAACTAAGAGGCATTCCAAACCCTAAGAAGAGAGGAGCCTTATGCTCAATAGTACATGTAGTGCAGGCGCACGCAGTTGTTCCAATGGGCAAAATGGGGTCTCTTCAGGGGTTTCTAGCAGCTCAGGAAGGTGGGTGAGGCGATGAAGAATAGATTCCCACTATTCGAGGAGGGCCTCCACTTGAAGGCAGAGGTGATTCCAAGGTTCGGGAATAGTTTGCTAGTTCGCACTAGCAGTGGAAAGGAGAGGGACCCCCAGGGGCCACTTGTGCGTAATACTGGATGGAGGCGGTAGGGGCCACCGGTTAGGGCACCGGCCCCAGGTGCACTCCGGACCAAACTTCGCCAGTCGAGTCCACTTCGGTCGCAGGTTCTACTGCAGCAATATGACGGCTCTGCGGCTTTCAGTTCCGAAGATACAGTGAGGATTCCCAAACGGGACAGTGGCGATTTCTCCGCTCCTGATGGATGGATCAGGCCAGTTTCACTGCAGCAGGCTTCAGGGTTAAGAGAGTCAGAAATGCAGTGCACCTGCAAAGATCGTTACCACGGCTGGGCAACACGGTAACCGCGTCTACTCCGGTCCTGGTGCACTCGTCTCACTTCGGACCTGTGAATTGCAAGTCTTCAAAATTCGGTGTGAGGATGCCGGGAACAGAGCTAGCAGTATACCAAGTTTCGAGGGCCTGCTCAAAATGACGGCGGAGACAAAGCAAAGGTCCTGCGTAAGCTGGTCAGGCCACTGGTTGGCCCAGGGACACTTCCGAGAAGGCTTACTTGCAGGTTTTGTTGAAGGTGCAGAGAATAGTTGGTCCCACTAATCTAATGGGTCGAAGCGCCTTTGCAGACCTTCTAGGACGACCAGATGTAGAGGGGTCACGGGATGACAGTGGGCTCAGGGTGCCAAACCTTCCAGCGGTTCACCAGCAGTTCCTCGACTTGGCTTCTTGGTTTCAGGATAATTGGATCCTATCCTTCGTTCAGTGAGAACTCCAGGCATCGACATGGTATAGGTAGAGGACCCAATGGGAGATCTGCTCACAAACACACACTCCATATGTGGACCAATCATGGACCAGGTGGTCCCAGGCATTCACAGCACTCCAGACCTTCTGGCACCCAGGATGTGTGTTGGGGACAGACACCCCAGCCCACATCCTGGAGGCACACACACAAGGCATGCAGAAGCCTGCGAAAGCTTGCCGTTTCACGGTCGGCTCGAACTGGGGAAGGCAAAGGGGCAAGATGGCCAAAGGACAGGAGAAAAAAACCTTGTGGCATGGCCATTTTGGATGCTATATATAAGGGGTGCCTGATTCGAAGACACCTGGTCCTTCAGGCTTAGACAAGATTCACAAACAATATAGACCAGCGGAGGAGAGAGAATAACAACCACAATTCAATTTGTCTTGTTTATATAAATACCGGCAAACAGTTTGTATTCAATACTTCATCAATTTCATTTTAATTTAAACACAAATATTTAAAAGAAAACATTGAATATAAACAACAATTATTGTTACACACTTACGTTTGATCCAGATCACTAGTCAAGTGATAGGACTGGATACAGATACACAAACTCACCATTCAATTCTGCTACCATTCATTCCAACTCACACCCATACTAATGTGTCGATTATTTTTCTAACAAGTACGTTAGATAGCCCTTTTCCCACTATCACAGTTTTTTTTACTCCTCAGATCTACTACTTTATACAGTCTTCTGTGTGGTATAAGTCACAAAGATTTTGAGCGTCTACACATGTTTCAGTTGTCTGTGGACATATTTTTACAGTCCCTTAGTAGAGCAACCTTCTTCAGGACGGGAAAGACAAAGACCTTTCCTTGTCCTGTCTCAAAAAGGTAGGGTAAGCAACGGCACCTATAAAAACAATTAAAAGAGTTACTCTAGCTCTCTCTTATTATCTCTCTCACAACATTTTGATAACAATTAATGTATTAGGAATAGACTCATAAATAGTCAAAATCTGACTCACCTCCACTATGTGTTTGGTGGGAGCGGTTCAGACAATGGAGTTTTTCCGAATATCAACACAGGTAACTCAACTACCAACTTGGTCAGACCTGTAATAGTCAATAAGTAATTCCTCATTGTTTTGTCTCATCTCAATCAGCAAGTCTTCACTCAATTTGACACTACATTTTGCATGATGGTCTCTTACCAACTTACTTAAAGCAATGGTAATCAGCCAGACATCTGTTCTCAATGTTTTCTTGGCGGTGTCTCGCTAGACAGTCTTCCTTTTGTGTTTGTGTTTTAATTAAAATGAAATTGATGAAATATTGACTACAAACCGTGTGTCAGTATTTATATAAAAAAGACAAATTGAATTGTGGCTGTTATTATCTCTCTCCTCCGCTGATCCCTATTGTTTGTGAATCAGGCCATTTTGGAGCCAGGCCGCCTATTTGTGCCAAACACGGTTAACACGGTTTAAATGGCAGGAAAGGGTTAAAAGTTGTATGAAAAGATAGGCTGCCACCAGCCCTGTCCATGACACTTCTGCACATCTCCCATAAAGTCCTACGAGAGCATCTAGGGTCTTTGAAAATGACTATGAGGCCCAAGTGCACTGTACTGTAAGGTACATTGTGCACTTGTTACATGTTGCAGAAAAGTTGCAACATTGGAAAAGGACTGTTAGGGAGAATTCTCAAGAATGGCTAATTTCCCTTACCTACAGAGTCCCTGAGCAGCTTTGCTGGATTTCTAGGATTTATTTTTTTCACATGGTAAGAGTGTGAGCCCTTTTTCCCACTCTTGCATGTGTTTTGCTGTGTGTGTTTAACATGTTTGTGTTCATAGACTGTGGAGCCTCACCTACTCCACAGGCATCATCTTTTTATTTTGTGTTACACAGCACCTTCAGTGCAGTGACACAGGGTTGTCTTTTAGACTTCCCAACTCAGACTCCATTGTCTGCTACTGTCTCCCAGAACATGTAAAGTTGCCATTGACTTTATTAGTCTTTTAAAACCACAGACCCAGTACACACCACCTTCCATGGAGTACTGGAAAGGGTTAATATTAATCCCTTTTTGTCTGTGTCTCTTGGAGCCTTGTTTCGCTCCCTTTTCATCAAGACTTGGCTGGTGGCAGTGGTAACTACCCTATTTTTCCTACTGCGGTTATCTTAAATAGCCCTGGTATTGTTTTAGGCTATCTTGGTAGCCGCGATCTTAAACCCGCTTGACCATATTGTTTTTAATATTGTTCCGGCTGGGTTTAGTCGCCATTTCTTTTTGAAAATGTCTTTCTCGTGTTTTTCTCTGCGCGCCAAAGCAGGTTTGGTTCCTTTGTTCACCGTCTTTTCGCAGGCTTCTATGCAGAAGCCCTTCTTAGGCGCCTGTATGTCTGGGGGGGACAGGAGGTGAGGGAGGGGTTTAGGACTCCCTGCACAGGGTCTCCTGTGAGACCTATATTGTGCTCTACCATGATTGGCTTTGGTAACTGTCCCGGTGGGACAGCCACCCTGCTGTATGATTGTCAGCCCGGCTGTGTGAATGGGGAAAACTGCATAAAAAGCAGGTCTCTAGGTCTGGGAAGGCAGAGTCGCCACTGGAACGAAAGAACAGACGAGGAGCTGACGGAAGAGGATGTCATGATCTCTGCTTCCAAAAGATCACGACTTGCCCGACTCCCTTGGAAGCAGACCCATAACCCCGGTTCCGAGTGCCAGCCAGTCCCAATTGGGACCTTTTGGACCCTGTCCTGGCGCCAGTGGCACCAGGCTCATAAAGATGCCCAGTCCCAGCGATGGAAGCGCCGGGCTCATAATGCTTGGGTGGACTTACCTGCAGCAGACCATGCTGCTTACTTACCTGCCAGTTGAACCCCTGATCCTCTTCTGTTTGGGACTACTTTTCCTGTTGGGTGGGGCAGGAGCCACTCCCTAGGTTCAGAACACTGGAACTCTTCTGGAAAGCAGGAACTCTTTTCTTACCTAGGCGTGGCTGTGGAAGGAGACACCTAAGCACTACAGGAGGCTATTTAAACCACACCCGATGAATGAATCTTGCTTTGTGTTATTCTGCATTCTCTGCAGCAGAACGCTCATCGTGTCTTCTGCTTCTGATCCTGGGCCTAAGGGAACAAAGGCTTACCATCCTGGAATCCAGTCTTCAGCAGCACCTGTAAAGACAAAGAAAGAACAGGTTAGCACTACGGTCTTGAGTGGCAGCGCATCTCTTACCTGGTCCATCGGCTGTCACCAACGCCTCGCGCTGCACTCCGACATCTGAAAGACAAAGGCTTACCTACTCTTCGCATGCTCCGGAGGTCTTCGCACTGCATTCCGGCATCTGAAAGACAAAAGCTTACCAGCTCTTCGCACGCTCCGGAGGCCTTCGGCGCTGCATCCCGCATCTGAAAGACAAAAGAAGGTGCGTTTAAAGACATTGGGCAACTTTATTACTCACGTGCCATTACTCCTTCCCACGCCGAATCCAGTGGGTATTCCAGCACCCTTCAGCTTCTCTAAAGCTCCGAACTTGTACCTGCAAGATAGTGCGCATCGTGAAGCAGGCTACAAGCGCTTACTTACGTGCTTCCAGGCGCTTCTATTCCTCACGCGGGTTCGATCCTCAACTCTCATCAGCCCGCCATCCGCCATCGCCGGAACCCTGCAAAACAAGAGATATCATTACAAAAGACTTTTAAGACATTTGAAGTGCCCAGAACTTACCGTTCGTGCAGTTAACGACGGACAGCAGTCCTCTGAGGTCAAGAGGCCTGCACCCTTATCCAGTGAAGAAACTGGTTACGGCACCCTGCCCCGAGGCAGATGGAGAGCTCGGCGTTCACTTACCTAAGACATCTTACTCTTCAAGTCAGACATACAGTGCACAGAGGTCCAGCCCAAAGAGCCAACCGTGTGTTACACATCACCTTTGAAGATACGGCATTCACCCAGTCAAGACCGGTGCCTCTGCGGGAATCAGGTGAGCGTTACAGAGGAGCCCTATCACGGCTGAACCGCCCAGTGAAGCCCTGCTGCCGGTCTGAATCATTGAACTCCAATGACAGAGAAGATTCGCCAGGAATCTCCTTCCCTTGAGCTGTTGGGAACAACCAGTTCGCCCAAACTGCAAGCCAGGACTCCCTCCTCTGGTCGAATTTGCTGTACAGAGCTACAGTGGGCCGGATAGCCAGGAAGGTCGGACCCTGCTTACGTTTTAAGGAACGCACCTTTTATTCGTTGCTTTGCTCTGCTGCTGGTTTCTTCCCTGGGTGGTGCAGGACCCTCCAGTCTTCCTACTTCGTGTCAGTCCGACAGTCGCTTCAGGAACCGTGAGCCTGCAGGAACCACCAGGAAGGTCTGCCTCAGCTACAGCTTCTTCTCCATTGAAAGGTACTGTTTAAATCCGGTTGTTCGTTTCGTTCAGCCGTGGTGAAAGTGGGTGAAATCTTTCTCCAATCAGAGGGCTTGTCCTTCGCTACTCTTTAAACTAACTTTTCTGCCGACCAACTTCGTCCGAAACTCTTGGCAAAGACTTAACCGCAAACTACCCTGAACTGTGTGATCTTGAGCAAAAGACTTTTGTCCTATTGACTTTGGCCCTAAGCCTATTTGATTTGATCCCCTCACTGTAGTTCCTCTTTCTAGATTGTCTTGCATACTTACCTATTGGTGCTGCTCCATTTCTCCCTAACTTTGACTTTCCCTCCCTTTACAATTAACAGAGTGCCATTTTGCTCCCACTTCATTTTGTGAGCTTAACTTGTCTGGAAACTATTGGGAGTGGTGTGGTGTATTAACAGTGTGATTTTTAGACTGCTTTACTTTAGTGAAATGTTATATAACTGATGAGTAAATAACTATATATTCTTTTACTGGGAAACCTTGAGTCAGTGTTTGCCTGAATCATAGTAATTGCTGTCCTTTGTGTAACTATTGATACTGCTCACTTGCTCTTGAGATAAGTCTGGCTTCTCAGCCATTACTACCACTTTTACTGTGTAGTACAGGCTTGTACCAAAGGTGAATTTGTGATGCCACTTGTCTTAATTGTGTGTGGTGCTCCCAAAGGGTACTACATATAATTCTGCCTAACACTGGTGGCAGGGTGGGATCAAGTATAGTAATTACACTTAGAGTGCTGCTATTACCTTGGATCAACTAACCAAAAGGCTAACATCACTAAAAAGCAATATTAATCATGTCTTATATGGAAAGCTGCAGCCAGGAGACCCTCCTTAGTTACACTGTGGATTGTTTAAAACATCTGTGTAGAGAAAGGAATCTCTCTGCCAAAGGCAAAACATCTGAATTGATTGAAAAGTTGTTGAAGAACCAAAGTCTGGGGAGTGGATCTGAAATACCTGACTCACCAGCAAATGTGGAAAATAATGAGGATGATAATGTGTCTATTATGGATGAGTTAGAGGAAGTAAATGTGTCTCCTAATGTAGGCCTCATTGCTCCCTTGTATGCTCAGCAACCTCAACCTTTGTCCACTGGGACCCCATCAGGTCCTACACTCAGTCCTGAATTCATTGCTCTAGAGAAAATGAGGCTTGAACTGGCATTCAAATGTTTAAATGCTCAAACTGAACAAAAGCACCAAGAACTTAAGCTCAGAGAAATGGAGTAGTTGAATCATGAACCAGAAATGAAAAAACTACTTCTTGAATATGCTTCTCACCCAGAGTCTTCTAGTTCTTCCAGTCTTAAGAGACCCTGTATGCCTAAAGATATTGTGGGTATGTATGAGGTTAAGCTTGATATTTTGGATTGGTTGGCAATGATTGAATATAACCATGGGATTCAAGGTCTCACAGGGAATCAGTTGCTTCCCTGGCTCTTCTCTAGGCTACCCACTGTTGCATCTCATGTTGTAATGGAGTTGGGGGAGGTGGATCGGATGGATTATGAGTGTGTGAAGCTATCTTTAATTGCTAGATTTGGGAATATCCCTCCCCCTACCTTAAGACCCTAAGGATCCCCAGAAAGCATGATGGTACCCCTTGGGCGACCTGGGTATGTGAATGTTTGAAAAACTTAGATGGTTGGGTTAAGGGTTACAGAGTGAACACTTATGAAGGTATGAGAAATCTTGTTATGTTGTAGTCAATTTATGATGCCTGCTCCCCTGAGCTCTGACAGCACTTGGCTGATTCTAAGGAAATAGATCCAAAGAAGTTAGCTAAAACAGCCGACTTGTGGGTTGCCAACAAGGCTACTCACAAGGATTCTGGGGCAACTCAGAAGAAAGATGAGGGAAAGCAGCCAAAGAAAGATAACGAGGAGAAATATAATACCTCCAATCCAAAAGAGGGCCACAAACAGCAACATAAGGGTCAACCACAAAGGAAACCGAATCAGGCAAGTGTACCATCTGGACCCAAACCAGATGGAGGTCAGAACAATCTCCCATTCATCAAAACATTTGGGAAATGTTATGTTTGTGGGTCAACTGACCATGTGAAAGGGGATCCCATATGTAAGGGTAAACCTTCAGGGATCCACACTGTCTCCTTAGCCTTCTCCCCAGAGGAAGAAGTACCTATAGCAAGTGGAAACTTTCACCTACTGGCTGATGAGCCCATGAGAGTCTCAGCTAGTGTCCCTGGGCTTGTGGGAACAACAGAATTTAGATGTCTATAATTCCATCCCAGATAATACTAAAGAGCATCATAGAGATAATGTTCTTGTGAATGGCCAGGAGACTCCTGGCATCAGAGACACTGGAGCCAGCACAACTGTGGTGGATGAATCATTTTTCAAGGTGGAGGATGTTGCTAAGGCACCCAAACGCCTCACCAAGTTAGCTGGAGTCCCTGTGCAAATGCTTACCCAGTTACCTGCTCCCATCCAGTGTAATGATATTACTGTCACAATACCCGTTAGTGTGCAGAGTGAAGTGCCTGGGAGAGTCCTGTTGGGTAATGACCTGAAAACTCTTGGAGTTGTGTCAAGCACCCCCAGGCTCCCAGTAAGAGGAGACAGGAGCTCACTAGGCCTGCAAGGGAGAGGACCTTGAAAGGCTCTCCAGAGGAGTTGATAGAGGAAACTATCACTCCCACTCCACAGGAATTGCTCACTGCTATTTCTAAGAATAATGAGGCAAAGGGGAAACCCAAGACCCCAAGGAAAAAGTCAGATAGCACCCCTGTGCTATCAACAAGGACATCCCCAAGATTGTCCAAAGTCACACCTGTGACTCCTCCACCCGCTGAGGCAGATTGTGAGGTGAAACCTTCTGTGGCTGAGCCAGTTTCTGAGGAATCCGATCTGGAGGAAGACACTGTCTTAGTTGGAGATCTTGACCCTGTTGATCATCCTGAGCTGCAGTCTTTACTGGCAGAAGGTGGACCCAACAGCGCAGACTTCAGCAGAGGACAAAGAGAGTGTCCTACTCTTGAAGATCTTCGACAACGGCTGCTAACCAACTTGATGGGCAAGAGGTTGGAAAGCATAAGTTAAGCTGGGAAGATGGCCACTTCTACAGTGAACCGACTGAGTCTATCCCTGGGGACTGCACAAGAATTGTAGTGCCCCTTGCCAACAGACTACAGTTCCTACAGTTGGCCCATGAGATACCTTTGGCTGCTCATTTGAGTTTCAAAAAGACCAAGGAAAGGCTTTCCTTATACTTCTACTGCCTAAGAATGGTTCAGAAGGTGACAAATTCTGTAGGAGCTGTCACACTTGCCAAACTTCTGGCAAAAGTGGAGCCAAGAATGTGGCACCCCTGGTGCCACTCCCAGTGGTGGGAGCTCATTTTGAGAGGTGGGCATCGACATTGTTAGTCCCCTTGACCCTCCCACATCTTCAGGGAACAGGTTTATCCTGGTTGTAGTAGACCATGCTACAAGATACCCAGAAGCCATACCTATGAGAACTGTTATGGTTCAGGCTGTGGCTAAGGCTCTACTTGGTATTTTTTTTTACCAGAGTAGGGTTTCCTAAGGAAGTGATATCCGACAGGGGATCCAATGTTATGTCCCACTACATGCAATCTATGTCGAAAAACTGTGGAATCACTTACAAGTTCTCTACAGCCTACCATCCACAGACAAATGGACTGGTAGAGAGGTTTAATCATAGTATGAAGAGCATGATAGGTGCTTTAGAGGAAGCCCTTAAAAGAAAGTGGGACCTTCTACTGCCATGCCTTCTCATTGCCTATAGAGAAGTCCCTCAGGAGGGAGTTGGTTACAGTCCCGTAGTTATCTATGGCCATCCAGTCAGAGGTCCATTGGCCCTGATTAAGGAGGGGTTGGAGAGTGCTCCTTCCCCCAAGCCAGTCAGAGTGACTGACTATGTGATAGGTCTGTGGAGGAGAATGTCACACAGGATGGCAGAAGCAAGTGATAACTTGAAAGCAGGTCAGGCTCTGGTCAAACATTGGCATGACCAGAAGGCTAACATGGTTGAGTTTACTCAAGACCAGCTTGTATTAGGTATGGTGTCAACAAGGCAGAGGGCCTTGCAGGAGAAATGGATAGGACCCTTCAAGGTTGTGGGCAAACTTGGAGAGGTGAACTATTTGGTGGACTTAGGCAGACCTAAGGAGGCTCCCAGAGTCTTTCGCACCAACCGTTAGAAGGCATATGTCTCGAGACCAGAAGTGGGAGCTTTGCTTCTAGCTTCAGATCAAGAGGAAGAGGAAAGTGCACCTCTACCTGACCTCCTCAGAGGCCAACCTTTGGATGAGAAAATAGAAGGAGTCAATCTCTCTTCTCAACTGACTTCTGAACAACAAGAGGAGTGCAAAGTTCTGTTGAATCAGTTTGTCTCCCTGTTTTCACGATCACCAGGCTTGACCCCTTGGCTCCAGCATGATATACTCACTGGTGACTGTTTACTTGTGAAAAGCAGAGGGGTACCACAGGAATTTCATAGAGAACTATGGGACCATAGCTTCTCCCTTGAATGTGATCTCCTCTCCAAAATACCCTAAAAAGGTTAGATGGAATGAGGAGTGCACTCAAGCCTTTGAAACCTTGAAGAAAGCCCTTTGTCAAGCTCTAGTCCTACGAGCTCCTGATTATCACCAACCCTTCATTGTGCAGACAGATGCCTCCAATACATGTATAGGTGCAGTCTTTAGTCAACTGGATGAGAAAGGTAGGGATCACCCCATTTGCTTCATCAGTAGTAAACTGATGGAACCACAGACAATGTGGGGAACCAGAGCGTAAATGTTTTGCCATTGTGTGGTCTTTGAAGAAGTTTAGACCATACTTGTATGGATCTACTTTTGTGATTCAAACAGACCACCAACCCTTGAGATGGTTAATACAAATGAAAGGGGAGAACCCAAAACTTCTGAGATGGTCAATCTGCCTGCAAGGGTTTGATTTCACCATTGAGCACAGAGCAGGATGTCATCACCAAAATGCTGATGGTCTCTCTAGGATGTTTTTTTTAAAGCACTTTATTTTTGGATCAAAGGCATACAGGTACAACAAAAATAGTACATAATTATTAAGTTATCTTTACTGTTCAGCCTCTCTCATTCTGAAATTGTTCAAAGATGGTCGAAGTCTCTTAGCCTTTGAATGTTTTCATTTTTCATTCTTCAGTTCCTTCACCCATTTCCCTCCACCCCTTCCCCTTACCCACCCCCTCCCTGCTTTAACCATAACTTCAAAAATACAGAGATCAACATGTGGGAGTTCCGTGGATAGGGTTTGATTTGTGTTTATTCCCTCTTACCGTTGATGGGACTTATATGACGTGTGTGTTCCTGAGAAGACGGGGTTTGAAGTATTGGGCCTCTCTGTCGCTCACCCACTCGTGGAATGGGGTCCAGACCATCAAGAATTTTAAGTATTTTCCTGCACTGAGTGCGCATATTTTCTCCATGGCCATCACTCCCCAGACCTTGACTCACCACCATGCCGCTATGGGTCCTCTTCGTTTTTCCAGTTCTACGCTAAGGACATTCTTGCAGCTGATAGCAGTTGAGTAATGAGAGTCGCTGTCGCCCTTGACATTGCATATTTACCATCTATAGGGACACCCAGCAGGATGGTTTTCGGGGACCTAAGGAGTTTGACGCCAGAGATGTCCTTTATGTGGCCCAAAATTTCCTTCCAGTAGGCCAGTGCTTTGGGGCATGTCCACCACATGTGAATTAGGTCTCCTCTCTCTCCACAGTTTCTCCAGCAGTTTGGCGGATGCGTCTTAGTAATCTTATGCAAGCGGTTTGGGGGCATATACCTGAGGTACAATTTATAGGCAGATTCTTTAATCGTGGTGCATCTGGAGGTACCATGTGCTCGTGACCATATCTTGCACCATTCTTCTTCCGTTAAAGATTCTTGCAAGTCTTTTTCCCAGTTCACTTGGTATGGGAGGCGGTCTGTCGTTTGGGAGTTTGAGAGGAGTTTGTAGAGTCTGGTAACACATTTTTTTTGTTTGGCCCTCATCTAGGCCAGATGGTGGTCGTGTGACCACCCTTTTCACCATCTGATGGGTTATCCAATGCCTTATTTACGCATATCTGTAGCGCTCCCTTTCTCCTATACCAAACTTCTGCTGACAGTCTGTGAAAAGTAGTGGGGAACCATCTTTGTACATTTCCGTAAGGGTCAGGGTCTCGGCTCCAGTCCAGCCTTCCCAGACTTTCCCCTGAAGGCCCAGGGCGAAATCCGGGTTGTGCAGTATAGGTGAGTAGGGGCCCAGACCTTGTTGTGTTTCTTTTTCCTGGCCGTATCCCAACTCTGCAGTGACCACTTTGTTGATTCTAGAAGCGCACCACCTCTTCCTCTGTGTTCAGCCTTCAGACCTAGCAATGCGAACAGAGGGGTCGACGTGACTGATTGTTCTATTCTGCACCATCCTTTGTGATTCTCAGGTCTGGCCCAGCGCAGCATAGGGGCTAGTTGTGCAGCTGATATGTATCTATCCAAATCTGGCACTCCCAGGCCCCCTAGGAGTAGGGGACGCATTAAAATATGCTTCTGGATCCTGGGCTTTTTACCTTGCCATATGAATTTGAGGATTGCGTTTTGCAGCTCTTTGATCTTGGTTGGAGGGATGGGCACCGAGATTGAGCCCAGCACATAGAGGAGACGTGGGAGGATGGTCATCTTGACTGCGATGATGCGAGCAAGCCACAACAATTCCTGAGACTCCCATTTGAGCATGTCGTCCTGTAGTTGCTTCCATAGGGGAGTGATGTTCGCCCGGAATAGCTTGCTTGGTTCTCTGGTGAGTTTTTATTCCCAGGTATTCGAGAGAGTCTTCCACCCAGATAAACGGGAATTACATCTTTAGCGTTTTGATCACTTCCCTCTTCGCCGTGATGTTCATAGCCTTTGATTTGGAGAAGTTTATGGAGAATCCTGAGACCTGTCTGAATTCCTCCAGCCCTGCCATCACTCTGGGCATTGTGTCGCTTGGATCTCCCATGTAAAGAATGATGTCATCCGCGTATAGTGCGATTTTATGGGTCTCTAAACCTAAGGTCACGCCTTTGATGGTGGCTTCTTGTCGGAACAGTGTTGCACATGGTTCCATTGCCATTGCAAATATCAGAGGGGAGAGAGGGCACCCCTGTCTCGTGCCTCTTCTGATCTTCACAGGTTCTGTTTTCCGACCGTTGATCATGAGACTTGTTGATGGGGTTTGGTAATTGGCTAGCATCATCTTGGTGAACTCCGGGCCAACACCGAATCGTTCTAAGATTAGAAAAAGGTATCTCCAATCCATACCATCAAATGCCCGGGAGGCGTCTAAGGCGGCCACTGGAAACTCTTGTTCTGTCCTTCTTCTGGCATCTATTACATCTATCGACCTTCTAATATTGTCCTGTGTCTGGCTTGATCATTGTGTATTATGTACGGGAGGGCTTTCATCAGACGGGTGGGGAGGATCTTCGCATAGATTTTTGCATCAGTGTTCAGTAACGCTACGGGACGGTAGCTCGTACAGTTGTAGGGATCTTTTCCGGGCTTCAAGGGTGGTATTGTTGTGGACCTTTCCATGTCAGGTGTTACCTTCCCCTCTTCTCTGATGTTATTATATAGCTTTGTCAATGGTCCGAGTAATTGTATGCAAAAAGTCTTGTAGTACCCATTGCTGAAGCCGTCTGGGCCAGGAGTTTTATTTGCCGGTAGAGATGTAATGGCATCACTGATCTCTTACGCCAGGATCGGACTCCCAAGGCTGATTCGGTCTTGTTCTGTTATCTGGGGCAAGGGGAGAGAGTTTATATAGGAGATTTGCTGCGCTGAGTTCAGTTTCTCTCTGCATAGGAGTGCCTCATGGAAGCATTTCATTATCTTTATTTTACCTGGCTCTGCTGTATATGGGTTCCCGTGTTCATCATTCAGTTGTACTATATCAATTCGGGCATTACGTTTCCTTAATTTTGCAGCTACAAATCGGTTTGCCTTACCCCCAAGGATGTAGTAGGAGTGTTTCGTGCGGAGTATTGACTGGGCCATCTCGTCAGCTGTCTGGTTCCCGAGCTGGGCTCTGATTTTCTGAAGTGCTCGTAGGGATTTCCTCGAACGGCAAGCTTTGTGTTGTGTTTCTGCATTTCTCACCTCTGTTTCTAGCCGGTGTGTCACTATTGCTCTTTCTCTATAATATGTTGCTGCTTGTGACATAAATTCTCCCCTGATCACCGCCGTCCCCGCGTCCCATATCGTCCCCCAACTAGTTTCCCCATTATCGTTCTCTTTAAAATAGTTATTTATAGAGGTCTCGATGTGTGCTCTAAGTGCTATATCTTTTAGTAGAATTTCATTTAGTCTCCAGGGTGGTTTACTCTTGTGGTCTCCCTTCCTCCAGTCTACTCCCACCATCACTGGCGCATGGTCTGAGTGATATTCCACCCCTATTTCTACCCCAGTTATTTGTGGGATTAACGTAGCTGAGACAAGGATCATATCTATTCTGCAATACCCCAGGTGTACCGCCGAGTAGTGGGTATACTCTCTGTTGTCCCCTTGAAAGAACCACCAGGTTTCAATGACCCCCATTTCCCTGAGGAATCGACCCAGAGCCTGTCTATTTTTCTGATCTGCATTAGTGGGAGGGAGTGTTTTATCTAACAGCGGTTCCATAACACAGTTAAAGTCTCCCCCAATGATTAATTGGCCCTCGCACCAGCTACCCAATTTGCCCAGTAAATTTGTTAGGAACACGTCTTGACGTTCATTAGGAGCGTATATGGCCAGGATTGTGTACACCCTACCTTTGATCGACCCATTTAGACCCAGGTATCGTCCCTCCTTGTCTCTGCAGCGTTGGGTTTTCTGGAAAGCTAGGGCCTTACCTATTAGTATGGCCACCCCCCTCTTTTTCCCGCCGCTAGAAGCAAAGTATTGCTGCGGGAAGGTCGGATGAGCCATACGCTTTTCATATTTAGGGAGGAGATGTGTCTCTTGCAGGATCCCTAATTCTGCCTGCATCGTTTTCAGCCAATCAAGGATGACCCAACGTTTAATTGGGGAGTTCAGTCCCTGTACATTCAGGGAAACTATCTTTGATTCAGCCATATTTATTTTGGAGGAGGACATTTGCCTTTTTGAACGTTAGGATGGGTTGCACTGGTGTCACCTTCACCTGACCCACTGAGCTCTTCCCAATGCCTTTAGACTCACTTTCTAGTGTTGATCTCTGATAACTTTCCCAACTCCCTTCATGCCCCACCCACTCGCCCCTTTTCCCCCCTCCCTCACCCCCTTGTATCCCTATCGACCCGGGTTCCCTAGAATCCCCCCCCTTTAACCACTCGGGGCGTCGGGTCGTCCAACAATTCACAAGGGTCGAGAAGCCCGAAATTTTCGGGTTTCGGATTGGATTCCACAGATTGACATTGATTGTCTCCGCACAGGCTGCTTTTAGATGCATATATGTATTGCAGTGTTTTAACTCAGCAGATCTCAATAAGAAAGCATGTAAGGATACACTGTAGTGCTGCTAGTTCTCCTGGTGGCCTTGGTATATTTGTGGTCCTCTCAGTTTTGGTTCTCTCCTAGGTCTGCTTCTGCGTGCCGTAGACCATTCCCACGGGTTGGGCCCAGTGGCCTGGGAATTTTGTGCTGTGCCATTGTCCGGCAGGTCGGCTCCTCTTCTAAATTTAGTAAGGCCTGACCTTCTTCACATGTGTTGATTTGCGTCTGTTTGCCCTCCCAGTTGAACAGCAGGCCAAAAGGGTATGCCCATCTGTAGGAGATTTGTTTCTCCTGAAGGGCTTTTGTCACTGGACGCATGAGTCTGCGCTTGTGGAGCGTGGAGAGCGTGAGATCTTGGAACAATTTGATCGTATTACCATCGATTGTCAGGTCAGTGATGGATCTGGCTGCCTTCAGAATGTTTTCTTTTGTAGTGAATGAGGTGAGAGCCACCAGTACATCTCTAGGGCGGGCGCCTGGGACGTTCCTTCTGGGTCCAACTCGGTGTATCCTATCGAACCCTATTGATTCTGGCGCTGGAACTTGCAAGATGTTACTAAAGGCCTGTTGAAGTGTCTCACGAAGGTCGCTATCTGGGATCGATTCAGATAGGCCCTTGACCCGCATGTTGGATCGTCTTGACCTATTTTCAAGGTCCTCCGCCTGTAGCTCAAGATTGTTCGTGGCGGCTGCTACTTGGTCCAATAAAAGGCTAGACTGCTTGGACTCTTCAGTTAAGTTGGAGAGGCCGTTTTCTAGTGTAAACTCGGTCGCCGAGTTTGTTTACCTCTTTTCGGATCTCCTGTAGGGAGGTTTTTATGTTTTTCCTTAGCTGACCTATTTGGGCCTGGAATGCTGTTGTCATTCTGGCCTCCATACCCTTCAGGCAGGTCAGCAGTTCTTCTTTGTCCGTTTCCGTGGTTTTCTGAGATAAGTTGGGACTGGCTACGTTGGTTCCGGATGTGCTTGCGGGGAGGTCTGATCTTACTGCTTCGCCTGACCCCAGTACTTGGCCAGTTGATTTTCCTGTCTCCTTGGTGAAATTTTCGCTCTCAGTGGGGAGCTTTTGGTTCTGGTGCCCGGCATCTGAACCAGGGTTCT
Organism: Ambystoma mexicanum; assembly: GCF_040938575.1. NCBI lineage: Eukaryota > Metazoa > Chordata > Amphibia > Caudata > Ambystomatidae > Ambystoma > Ambystoma mexicanum. Next base: position 1,477,317,898 of record NC_090935.1, on the reverse strand, counting down.
GACCCGGATGAGTAGCTGTTGTCTTCTGGGTGTACGCTGCTGGGCATGATCCTCAATGACTTATACTTTTGGCCTATCAAGCTATTGGAAGTTAAGATCAATGTGGTCACCGTTCTATGCTCGTTGCAGACCTCTGTTCTTTAAGTCTGATGGGAGGATACTCCAAGGGATTACCCAATGCACTGGTTTCTCCCAACAGGTAACCAATATGGACCTCGGTTGGGGATGTGGACAGGTTCTGTTTGTTGCTGGCACAAGGTAGGCAGTGTATGGCCCCGCAGGCTGCGTTGTCCTACATGCCGTGTCCTTTTAATCTGGCCTTTCGCCTTGTCCCCCCGGGAATCTGAGGGTATTTAAGGGTGCATGGGGCGGTGTGGTGTCCCTGCTAAGTGGACCATACCGCCTAATGGGTTCATTCGACTTTGTACCCACTCTATTGTGCTTGGTGCAGCACTTACTGCTTCTCCTCCTCATGGGGGTGTGCGTGACCTTGCAGTTTCCCTTAATTTACTCTGATGGAAGCCTCTGTGAGAGTGAGTGAGGAGGGGGTGTGAAGGGCGGAGGAGGGGGGCACCTCTCACCTTGTCTGCAGTTCTGGCCTCCTTTTGTGGTCCTCCGGTGCCAGCAAGCCCCTCCCTCCGTGCTCATGTGTTGGGGGACCGTCTGCTCCTCAGCTGCGTTGAAGAGTCCCCGCCGTCAGCCGCAGCTTCAAAGGAGGACCAGCCCCAGGTCGGTCTCGCTTGTTCCTCCTCTCCCGGGGCTCGCTTCACACTAGGTCCCCGCTACTCAGCGCTTTAAGGCCCAGCTGTCTCAGATCGCCGGGGGGGCCGACGAAGAATGGGCGCTGTTCCTCCCGCGTTGCTCCAAGGATTCAACTGTCGCTTCCCCGCCTCACTCTCCCCACAGGGCCCCGCAGCCCAGCAGCTCCGTATCCGTTGCAGCTTATCTCCGGCTCGCAGCAGGGGGTGGCCCACGTGTCTCCGCAGCGATGGTCCAGACTCACCAGGACCCCGTTGGGGGTAGGGCAGCAAATGCACACGCGGGACCCGGATTTTCAGTCCCGCTCGATTACTCCCCGCCAGCCAGCTCTGATTCGGGTCTCACAGCATTTCTGATCCTCTCCAGCTGTCCTTACGTTTTCCGTACCCGTGACTTGTGGCTGCTTCAGTTTGTGTGCACCTTGGGGAGGCTTTAGATGTGTACACCGGTGCGGAGCGCAGAGGATATGCGTCCGTTTCAGCAGGCGGCCATCTTGGAATCCCTCTCTAGGATGTTTTTAACCAACTAGAGGTAGAGATTCATCCAGGAGTGGATTCAATCCTCCTGTCCCTTAGTCTGAGGGAGAGGGTGGGTGAGTGTTAGGGAGAATTTTCAAGAATGGCTAATTTCCCTTACCTACAGAGTTCCTCAGCAGCTTTGCTGGATTTCTAGGATTTATTTTTTTCACCTGGTAAGAGTGTGAGCCCTCTTTACCACTCTTGCATGTGTTTTGCTGTGTGTGTTTAACATTTTTGTGTTCGTAGACTGTGGAACCTCGCCTACTCCACAGGCATCATCTTTTTATTGTGTGTTAAACAGCACCTTCAGTGCAGTGACACAGGGTTGTCTTTTAGACTTCCCAACTCAGACTCCATTTTCTGGGACTGACTACTGTCTCCCAGAACATGTAAAGTTGCCATTGACTTTATTAGTCTTTTAAAACCACAGACCCAGAATACACCATCTTCCATGGAGTACTGGAAAGGGTTAATAATTATCCCTTTTTCTCTGTGTCTCTTGGAGCCTTGTTTCGCTCCCTTTTCATCAAGACTTGGCTGGTGGCAGTGGTAACTACCCTATTTTTCCTACCGCAGTTATCTTAAATAACCCTAGTTTATGTTTTAGGCTATCTTGGTAGCCTCGAACTTAAACCCGCTTGACCATATTGTTTTTAATATTGTTCTGGCTGGGTTTAGTCGCCATTTCCTTTTAAAAATGTATTTCTCGTGTTTTTCTCTGCGCGCCAAACCAGGTTTGGTTCCTTTGTTCACCGTCTTTTTGCGGGCTTCTACACAGAAGCCCTCCTTAGGTGCCTGTATGTCTGTGGGGGGCAGGATGTGAGGGAGGGGTTTAGGACTCCCTGCAAAGGGTCTCCTTGGAGACCCATGTCACACTCTACCATGATTGGCTGTGGTGACTGTCCCGGCGGGACAGCCACCCTGCTGTGTGATTGACAGCCAAGCTGTGTGAAAGGGGAAAACTGCATAAAAAACAGGTCTTTGGGTCTGGAAAGGCAGAGTCGCCACTGGAACAAAAGAACCAACGAGGAGCTGACGGAAGAGGACCACTACCACGACTGACCGCCCTGTGAAGCCCTGCTGCAGGTCCGAATCCTTGCACTCCAACAACAGAGAAGATCCTCCAGGAATCTTCTTCCCTTGAGCTGGTGGGACCAACCAGTTCACCCAAACTGCAAGCCAGGACTCCCTCCTCTGGTCGAATTCGCTGTACAGAGCTACAGTGGGCCGGATATCCAGGAAGGTCGGACCCTGCTTGGGTTTTAAGGAGCGCACCTTTTATTTGTTGCTTTGCTCTGCTGCTGGTTTCTTCCCTGGGTGGTGCAGGACCCTCCAGTCTTCCTACTTCGTGTCAGTCCTACAGTCGCTTCAGGAACCGTGAGCCTGCAGGAACCACCAGGAACGTCTGCCTCAGCTACAGCTTCTTCTCCATTGAAAGGTACTGTTCAAATCCGGTTGTTCGTTTCGTTCAGCCGTGGTGAAAGTGGGTGAAATCTTTCTCCAATCCGAGAGCTTGTCCTCCACTATTCTTTAAAATAACTTTTCTGCCGACCAACTTCGTTCGGAACTCTTGGCAAATACGAACTACCCTGAACTGTGTGATCTTGAGCAAAAGACTTTTGTCCTATTGACTTTGGCCCTAAGCCTATTTGATTTGATCCCCTCACTTTAGTTCCTCTTCCTAGATTGCCTTGCATACTTACCTGTTGGTGCTGCTCCATTTCTGCCTAACTTTGACTTTCCCTCCCTTTTTAATTAACAGACTGCCATTTTGCTCCCACTTCATTTTGTGAGTTTAACTTGTCTGGAAACTATTGGGGGTGGTGTGGTGTATTAAGAGTGTGATTTTTAGACTGATTTACTTTAGTGAAATGTTATATAACTGATGAGTAAATAAATATATATTCTTTTACTTGGAACCCTTGAGTCAGTGTTTGCCTGAATCCTTTGTGTAACGATTGATACTGCTCACTTGCTCTTGCTCAGCCATTGCTACCACTTTTACTGTGTAGTACAGGCTTGTACCAAAGGTGAATTTGTGCTGTCACTTGTAGTCTTAATTGTGTCTGGTGTTCCCAAAGGGTACTGCATATAATTCTGCCTAACAAGGACTAAGGGAAACAAAGTCTCCCAGTACTGACTGTCTTAAGGGCATGTCGGTTTCCCCATAACAAGTGAGCGAAAGCCCAGAGGAATACAGCTGAAGGCTGTGCTTTTCTGGCAAAGTCAGACTAAGGAGTTTAAACAGCAGAAAAAAGTTTGGGGGTGTACAACTGGAGGGAAAATTACATATAAAATGAAATCTTTCCTAACAATGATTCGCCATTCTTTGGAATGTAGCAGGTGCATTATTTAGTCCAAAAGGCATAACCTTCAACTGGCAGAGGCCCCCTGGGGTTGAAAATGCAGTTTTCTCCTTGGCATGGTCTGTCAGAGCTATTTGCCAATAGCCTGAGGTTAGGTCAAATGTACTGAGGTACTTGGCTGAACCAAGTTTGTCCACCAGCTCATCTGTCCTAGGTAAAGGATGGGCATCAGTCGTGGTGACTGCATTAATGACTCCATAGTCCACACAGAATCTCAACTCCTTGGATCCTGCCTTTGGTACTAGCACAACTCGACTAGACCATGGACTTGTAGATGACGCTATTACCCCGAGATCAAGCATCTTGTTGACCTCTTCCTTTATGTGGGTTCTTACATGGTCTGACATTCTGTAACCTCTGCTTTTAATAGGTAAACAGTCACCAGTGAGAATCTCATGCTGGCCCCAAGGGGTCAAGCCTGGTGATAGTGAAAACAGAGGGGCAAATTGATTTAACAGAGCTTTGCATTCCTCCTGTTGGTCCATGTCAGATCAGAAGAGAGATTAACTCCTTCTATCTTCCCATCTAAAGGTTATCCCCTGAGGAGGTTAGAGAGAGGCTCACTCTCCTCCTCCTCTTGAGCAGAGGCTAGAAGCAAAGCTCCTAGTTATGGCCTAGAGACATAGGCCTTTAGGCGGTTGGTGTGAAAGACCCTGGGGGTCTCCTTAGGGTTGTCTAAATCCACCAAATAATTGACCTCTCCAAATTTTCCCACAACCTTGAAGGGTTCAATCCATTAGTCCTGTTAGGCCCTCTGCCTTGCAGGTACCATAACTAGAACTAGCTGGTATTGAGTAAACTCAACCATGTTGGCCTTCTGGTCATTCCAATGCTTCACCAGAGCATGGCCTGCTTTCAAGTTATCTTAAGTTTCTGTCATCATGGGTGTCATTCTCCTTCGGAGACATAACACATAGTCAGTGACTCTCACTGGCTTGTGGGAAGGAGCCCTCTCCAAACCCTCATTGATTAGGGCCAACAGACCTCTAACCGGATGACCATAGAGAAGCTCAAAGGGACTAAATCCAACCCCTTCCTGAGGGACTTCTCTATAAGCAAAGAGAAGGCATGGCAGTAGAGAGTCCCACTTTCTTATAAGGGGTTCTTCTAAACCTATCATGCTCTTCATAGTTCTGTTAAACCTCTCCACCAACCCATTGGTGTGGAGATGGTAGGCTGTTGAGAACTTGTATGTCACTCCACAGTTTTTCCACCTGGCTTGCATGTAGTGGGAGATACAGTTGGATCCCCTGTCAGAGATAACCTCCTTAGAAAAACCTGCACTGGCAAAAATACCAAGTAGGGCCATAGCCACTGTGGGAGCTGTAACAGTCCTCATAGGTATGGCTTCAGGATACCTGGTAGCATGATCTACCATAACCAATAGAAATTGGTTGCCTGAAGATGATGGAGGGTCTAAGGGACCAACAATGCTGATTCCTACCCTCTCAAAGGGGAACCCCACCACTGGGAGAGGCACGAAAGGTGCCACATTCTTGGCCACACTCTTGCCAGAAGTCTGACAAGTGTGACAGCTTCTACAGAATTTATCTACATCAGACCCCATCATAGGCCAGTAGAAATAAAGAAAAATCCTTTCCTTGGTTTTCTTAAAGCTTATGTGACCAGCCAAAGGAATCTCATGGGATAACTGTAGAAACTGAGGTCTCATCTCCTGGGGCACTACAAGTCTTCTGTAGTATCATGGGGTAGACTCAATAGGCTCAGTGTGCAGGAGGCCATCCTCCCAGTACAACCTGTGCTTCCCTGACTCTTGGCCTTCCAGCTGGGAAGCTGCCTGTTGGTGAAGTCCTTCAAGAGTAGGACACTCTCCTTGACCTCTGCTGAAGTCTGCCCTACATGGGCCACCTCCTGCCAGTAAAGACTGCAGCTCAGAATGGTCTTTAGGATCCAGATCTCCAACAGGGGGGAGGTCTTCTTCCAGCTCTGTGTCATCGGTAACTGACTCGCCCTCTTCTGGTTGGACCTCACACCCAGCCTCAGCTGGCGTAGGAGTCAAATTTGTGACTTTGTACTGTCCTCTCGTGGATGTCCTGGTTTGATGCACAGGAATGCTATCTTTCTAGTTTCCTGAGACCTTGGGGTTCCGCTTTGTCTCTTTCTTCCTAGAATTAGAAGTTGGCTTTTCCTGTGGACTGGGTGTTATAGGTTCTTCTGTAACAACCCACTGAGAGTCATTTCAAGTGAGCTCTCTGGCCTTTCTAGTCTGCTCCTGCTTCCTTTTACTGGGAGGCCTGGGGGTGCTTGATACAACTCCAAGAGTTTTGAAGTCATTCCCCAGCAGGACTCTCCCAGGCACCTCACTTTGTACACTGATAGGTACTTTTACAGTCATATCGTTGCACTGGATGAGATCTGGTAGTATTGTAACCATCTGGATAGGGCATCCAGCAAGCTTAGTGGGGCCTCTGGGTGCCTTAGCAACATCCTCAGGTGTGAAAAAGGTTTCATCCACCACTGTGATGCTGGCCCCAGTGTTTCTAATGGCAGGAGTCTCCTGACCATATATAAGTACACTGTCCTTGTAGTAGTCTGTTGAGTTATCTGGTATAGAGTTATACACATCTACATTCTGCTGTTCCCACAGACCCAGGGACACTAAAGAAACACTGGCAGAAACTCCAAAGGGTCTTCAGCCAACAGTTGAACGTTCCCACTTGCCATATGTTTGTTTGTTTGTTTATTTATTTGTAATATGTACTTCTCCCTCAGGGATGAAGGCTAAGGATTCACATGGTCAGTTGAACCACAATGTCACGGCTCGCTCTCTTCGCTCCCGTTCTCGCTCCCTTCGTTCCCGTCCCCGCCACTTGGGGGCATGTTCTGGGGTTTATTCCTTACTGGACATTTCCTTCGAACCCTATGCTACAGTGTTCTGATGAATTGGGAGCGTTAAAACCTTATTTTCCCAGTTACTTCCCTTCCGGATCCATTCCTGGTTTTTGGCAGCCAGCATGCTATTTAAATCAAATGACTATGTTTCCCAGAATGCCTTGGCTCACTGTTTCACCTCCTGCTTCCCAGAATGCCTGGCTCACTGCTTCATCTCCTCCCTGGCATCCGGCATGCTACTTAAATCAAATGACTATGCTTCCCAGAATGCCTTGGTTCACTGCTTCACCTCCTGCTTCCCAGAATGCCTGGCTCACTGCATCATCTCCTCCCTTACAGCACAACGCTGGGAGGAGGATAGGCAACACCTGTGGCTGCAGGTGCAGCAGGCGGCACGCCTGAGGGGTGTGCTCGTTAAGCAGCTTTTAAAGCCTCAGTTTGCTTCAGTCCGGCGCTGGTCATTGTAGCAGTGTTCCTGTTGTGACTAGTCCCTGTTTGCTGTACCGAGTTTCTGTGCCTTGTACCTAGTTCCAGTTCCCTGTTCATAGATATTGAGCCAAGTATCTATTTCCAGTTCCTTGTTCCGAGTTTCTGTGCCTTGTACCTAGTTCCAGTTCCCTGTTCATAGATATTGAGCCAAGTATCTATTTCCAGTTCCTTGTTCCGAGTTTCTGTGCCTTGTATCTAGTTCCAGTTCCTTGTTCCTAGTTCCATGCCTTGTACCTAGTTCCTGTTCCTAGCTTTGTGCCCAGTTACTAGTTCCTGTATCTTGTTCCTCTGTCCTGGATTTCGGATTTATGCGCTTATTTGATTTATGCTTTCTGAATTTCCCTTTCTGTCTTCCTCTGTCTGCAGACAGCCTTTCTCTGTACTTTACTATTTGATGCAGCCCAGTTTGCCGGTGTTTTCTGTCCCTTTATGCTGTCCTGGTTACTGAAAAGCATGATGTATTATTATTTACTTTCGTAGAATTAGTTACTGCCTTTTCTCCTTGGATTGGGTGGGAAAGGTTTCCTTTTGTGATATCATTTTCCCTGCTCCTGATCCTACTTTATTGAGATTCCACTCCATGTTTTCCATTGCACTTCTGCATTCATTTTCCATTGATTATTAGGTGTGGGTTTGTTGTTACAAGTTCCAGAGTGTTCCCCTTTTAGTTTTCCTCACGATTTATTATCACAATTCAGACTTGCCTTTTACTAGGGTTTATGTATTTTGTTATCTTTAACCCTTTGCTTTTACAGCCTTCTGGGTCCCTGTTTGATCTACAGGGTTCGTGAAATTACTGACATTCAAGTGGTCTTTCCGGTCCTCGTGAGTACTGTTTATAATTGTCTTATTCAGTATTCTACAGATTGTCAGTTCACAGAATCTGTCCTTGCTTGCCCGCTACGTGGGTTTAGCGCTGTCAGTATCTGTAAGAGCATAGTGGGTAAAGAGTTTGCCAACTTTTTTTTTTTTTTTTAAAAAAGTTTATTGATTTTTCAACACAAACAACAATACAAACCAAACCGTAGTGCAATTAACAATATTACAATAAAGCATTTAATCATTAGTGCGCACTACCTCCCTGATCCCTCCCCCCTCGCGAGCCAGTTTCCATGTCACATTCCGTATCTGCCGCACATGAGCGGGCCTCGTTGTCATCCGACCCTCCCGAAGCCATCCCTGTCCCAAATATGCAAGATATCAAAGTCCTCCATGCCATCAAAGAGGCCAGTTCCTCCTCCCAAGACATACAACTCGCCTCCTGCCACACTGCTGTCTCGGCCTCCGCCCATTTCTGTAGGTCATTCCACCACACCTCAACCCGTGGCTTGCTACATTTTTTCCAGCCCATGGCTATTCTCCGTTTGGCCAGCACATACGCCAAGTCTTTCAGTTTACACACATGTTTCTGCTTCCTAGGTCTGGAAAACCCACCCAGCAGGCATGCCCAGGCGGTGTCTATGGCAAGCGTGACCCCTTTCTCTCCTAGCTTGCGCGCCACCTCCCTCCAGAACCCCTCGATCACTGGGCATGCCCAGAACATATGCGTCATGTCCGCATTTTCTTCGTCGCATTTAGGGCACGCCTGTCTGCCCGCATTCCGGAATTTGGATATCCGCAGTGGGGTCATATACGCTCTGTGCGTGACATATAGCTGTACCTGCTGCAGTCTGGCATTTCGAGATACTTTCCTGTGGTATCTTAGAGCCCGTTCCCACATCCCATCTCCCATCTGGGTCCCCACCTCGCACTCCCATTCCGATCGTAGGCCTGTCAATTCCTTCCCAACCTTCAACATCACCATCTCATACAACCTAGAGATCTCATGTCCCCCTTCCGTCGTGTCGTATATCCCTTCCAGCGTAACCTCCGATTCGTCTGCCAAGGTAAATTCAGGCCCTAGTTCCCGAATTTTCCTCCCCAATCTGTGGTATGTTACATATTGGCCTCCATGTAATCCAACCTCCCCGCTAAGTTCCTCAAACGCTCTGATGGCACCCTCCTGCCACACATCACCCAATGTCACCAACCCCACAGATTCCCAATAGGTCCTAATAATCCCCCTCAGCTGTCCGTCTACCCCCGCCAGGGCAACTAGTGGAATCTGCGGAGAACACGGGAGTGGGTCTCCCATCAGTTTGCATGCTCGTCTCCACATCTTCCATCCCAGCCTCACCATCGCCGGGTACTTTCTCGTAACAGTTTCTGGCAACCAAATGACTTCCTTCAGGAAAAATGGGGCACAATCATGCCCGAATAATCTAAGTTCTGGGGTCTCTTCGTCGGAAAGCCATTTGGATACAAACTGTAGTTGGCTCGCTATGTAATAAGCCTCAAAGTTTGGGAGTCTAACTCCCCCTTTTTCATGAGAGTTCTGCAACTTCCAGAGTGCTACCCTGTTTCGAGTGCCATGCCACAGGAACTCTCTGCAAACCCCATTTATTTTAGCAAAAAAACCCTTAGGGATCATATATGGGATGTTACTAAAGTAGTGTAGCAGCCTAGGCAGAACCACCATTTTAATCATTGCTCCACGCCCCATCATCGCCAGGGGCAACTTCTGCCAGAAACTCATGCATGCGCGTATCTTCTCAACAGCCATCTCAGTATTACACTTATGTTCTTTCTCTACCGTGTGGTAGACATCTATTCCCAGGTAACGAAACGTGTTAACTGCCCAGGGCACCTGTAGCACCGGCAGCCTCTCTATGGGGACACCCGTATAGCAGCCCAATGGGAAAATGTTCGACTTCTGGGGGTTGACCGCTATGCCTGACAACCTCGCATATCTCCCCATCACGTCCAGGATATACTGTAAATTCTCCTCCGGATGACTCAGGTACAATAACAAGTCGTCCGCATACAGGGATATCAGATGCTTTTCCCTCCCAATCTCAATACCCACAATGTCGTACTGCTGCCGCAGGTACAGTGCCAGGGGTTCCAGGGCCAGGATATACAGCATCGGGGACCAAGGACACCCCTGTCTAGTGCCTCTGCTGAGTTGCCATCTCTCGGATATGATTGCCCCCGTCCGGACCCTGGCCAGTGGAGCACTATACAGCAGCTCCGCCCATCTAACGTATCTTGGACCCAGTCCGTATTCTCTCAAGGCCGTCAGCAGCCACCCCCAATTAACCGAATCGAAGGCCTTTACAGCATCCAACGACACTATCGCCATTTCCCCGTCGCTAATGGATCCCATCTCTATCACCCGGTGGAGGCGTCTGTGGTTTTGGGTAATATTCCTCCCCGGGACATACCCTGTTTGGTCCGGGTGTACCAGTTTGCCTATCACCCTCCGCAGTCTGTTTGCCAGGACAGCCGTTAGTATCTTGCTGTCCTGATTCAGCATAGATACTGGCCTGTACGACCCACAACTATGCCTGGGTTTATTGGGCTTAGGGAGCGGTACAATGACCGCCTCTCTGAGCGATTCCGGCAACCTCCCCGTCTCGAACGCCTCATTGAGCATATCAAGCATCGGGGGGAGCACTTCCGCTCCAAAGGTTTTGTAAAATTCGCTGGGCAGGCCGTCCGTCCCTGGGGTCTTACTAGTGGGTAGTTGCCGGACAACCGCCTCCAACTCCTCCAATGTTATCGGGGCATCTAATTCCTCTCTTTCTTCCGTGCTTATCCTGGGCAGCCCAATATCTTGCAGGGTCTCCAGCATATCCTCCCGGTCACCGCCACCCGGATCCCCGTACAATTCCCTATAGTAATTCACAAATTGTTCGTTTATGCCCTCTTGGGTATCTATCTGCTTCCCATCCTCTCTAGTAATCGTCCTAATCGGGGGTCTCGGGGTTTCTTTCTTATATAGCCATGCCAGGAGACGGCCCGTTTTGTCTCCTCCCGCGTGTTGTCTCTCAATATATTTTTTATAGTTTAGGTTACAGAGCCTCCCCCAATGTTCCGTACACTGTTGTTGCAGTTTAAGCACCAGCTCGTTGTCTATGGGCTCGCTCTTCAACGCCCGTTCCAACTGGCTTTCTGCCCTCTGTAAATCAACCAGGACCCCATTCTGCAAGCCTTTCGATTTGGCAATCGCCACCCCTCGCATCACAACCTTAAAAGCCTCCCACAGAGTTCCCGCCGAATCAACGCTGCCAGTATTGGTATCGAAATAACTAGCTATTTCCTCCCGCATATCTTCCCTGAAAACCTGGTCTTTAAGCGCCTCTGCGCGCAGACGCCACGTCGGGATCCGCGCTCTGGGGCGGCCATATTGCCAACCCACCACCAATGGCGAGTGGTCCGATAGGACCCTCGCTTTATATTCCGCCCTGGACACCTCTGTCAAGACATCCGATGTGGCAAAGATATAATCAAGCCTGGTGTGCAACTGCTGCGGGGCCGAGTAGTGTGAGTACTGTCTCACATTGGGGTGCTTAGTCCTCCACACATCCTCGAGCTCGAAGTCTCGCAGCAGCGTCCGCAGCGCCCGGGCTGCCGGGGCGGGCCTAGTCACTTTATCGTCGGATCTATCCATCCCCGGCTCCAACACACAGTTAAAATCCCCTCCCCAGAACACCGCACTCCCAACACACCAGCTCAGGCTGGCACTCATAGTCCGATAGTACTCTGCCGTGCCCTGGTTCGGGGCATACGTGTTCACTACACACATCTCTTTATTCTCGATTGCCCCTCTTACCATAGCCAGGCGCCCCTCAGTATCCAAGATTTCCTGCCTCAGTTGAAACGGGACATGTGGCGCCACCCAGATCAGTACACCTCTGGCATAAGCCGAGTACGTGGATCCCACCACCGTTCCACCCCACTTTTTCTTTACCAACTCCAGTTTATCTCGGGTCAAATGCGTTTCTTGCAACAATGCGATGTCTATCTTTTGCCTTCTCAAGTATAGCATGACTTTATTCCGTTTTAGATAGCTATTGAGACCCCTGACGTTCCATGTTAGCAATTTTAGCTCCCCCATAATTCACTGGTATCCTGCCCACTCCCCCCCAACCCACCCCGCTCATCCGTGCCGTCCAGATATCTCATCCAAAATGTACTCCCAGGGCTCGCGGTCAAACTTAAACTCCCCAACGCTATGTACACCCCAACTTTCCCCGCACCCCCCATTCCCCCCACCCGTCCCCCCAACACCCTCCCCAACTGTTGCCCAGCTCCACCTCTGGAACTCAGGCCCCCCCACATCTAGTTCTGGCTGTTACACACAGAGCCCAGTAGGGTAAAGTCGCCCTAACGGCCACTTAACTAAAAAACACTAAATGGGGGTGAATGGACTAGCCCCGAAAGGCTCCTTCGTATAACCACAGGTACGGTGCAAACAGTGCATTGATCATTCAGTTCCAGGCCCGACCTCCCCCGGCCATAACAGTAACTATATTCAAGTCCCATAGTCTTCTGGCTGCACTCTTTATCGTCGTAGCGCACTTAACTCTTATTGCCACCTTCATCAGCCTGGACCTCCGGCTCCTGGGGGCTGCCCTGCATGTCCAACCAACCCATGGCTTCCTCAGGCGACTCGAAAAACAAGGATCTGTTGTTGTGGATCACCTTCAATTTGGCCGGGTAGAGGAGCATATACTTCTTCCCCGCCTCTCTAAGTCTCCTTTTGACCGCTGCAAAGTTCATCCGACTCCTCTGCACCATCATGGTGTAGTCTGGGTAGGCCGTTATGGTGGCCTCCCCCCTCTTGATGGTTCCTCCTTTGCGAAAATGCTCCAAAATCCTCTCTCTGTCTCGGTAGTTAAGGATTTTGGCTATCATTGGCCTGGGCGGACCGCCCGGCGGAGGCCTCCTGGCCAATGCTCTATGCGCTCGCTCCACCGCAAAACCCTGCGACAGCACTCCCCCAGTGATCTCTTGGAGCAACATATTCTCAATGAAGTCCGTGGGGTTGTGACCCTCCAATCCTTCCGGGATGCCCACTACACGGATATTATTCCTCCGGGCGCGCCCTTCTGCTTCTTCGGCCCTGTTCTCCAGGTTGCGCACTTTCTGTTCCAAGACATGCAGGTCGGCCTTGTGTGAGGCGCAATCTGCCGTGTTGGCGCTCCCCTCCTTTTCCAGGCTCTCCGTGCGCTCCGACAGAGTCCTCACATCTTGTCGAAGTAGGTTCACCTCCTCCCGAACTTCTCCCACTTTGAGGTCAAGCACTGTTTTCAGGTCCGCCACCACCATTTCGAGCTTGGCTTCCCAAGCGGTTTTCAAATCCGCTTTCAATTCTGCGAGCGCAACTAACACGTCCTGATTTGGGCTAGCGGCGGCCATGCCGCCTGCAGATGGCTTCTCCTTGCTCCGAGCACTTTCTGGGCCTGGTGGTGTCTTGGTAAACTCATCCAATGTGGGTTGTTTCACTTTCTGTCTGACGGATTTATTCGCCATTCCACCACCACTGTATGTCGCGGGCCCGTACACTCCCGCCTCACCCCCACCCCGGGAGAGAGGAGCCCACCTTCCGCTCGCAATGGAGCGAGTCGCTTCTCCCGCACCAAGTGTACCTCCGCAGTCACTCCTTCCGCCACTCGACTGGGTCCCTACCAGCGAGTTCCTACACAATGTGGGCCCTCCGTCCCAAGGCTGCCGCTTGACCAGCACGCGATGCTCCGGCACCCAAGGCGGGTGGTCAGCTCGGGTGGGTCCTAGTGCCGACCACTGACCGTCACTGTCCAAAGCCCGTGATAAGTAATCGGTGCCCACCGAGACTCGCCGGTTCTCTCCCAGAGGCCATTCTCACACTTCACAGCTTACTTTGCCACCGATCACTACGAGAATGCCTCTTCATCGCCCCGCATGTATCTCCTCCGTTGTCCGGCATGGCCGCCATCTTCCCTCCGTCCGGGCCGTGACTCCCGGATCTTCGATCGCAATTTTTCTGTTGTTGCCGGGCTTACGAAGGATTCAGCTCCTCAATATTTATGCAGCATACATTCATGGACGGGTTCCTTCGTTCCTGACTCGCGAAAGTTAGTCTCAATGCACTTTTACACAGGATAAATGCAGGATCTTCAGGAGCTCTTCCAAGAGCGCGTCCTCTCACATGGCTTCCAAGCCACGCCCCCCTTGCCAACTTTCCTTTCAGTCATAAGAAGGTCCTAAGTGTTTACCCCACATCCCTTTTCCTATATTGGTAATACTGTTTTACCTTATTGACGTTCCTGGGTTTTACATATATAAACGTTGTTAGATTCAGAGTTGTTCACAGTGCAACTGTGTGCACTTTCCCTTTTGCCATAGTATGCCTTCTTCCTTTCTTAACAGAATGACCAGCCCTTCTTCCCGTTTGTATACGGCCAGATCAAGAAAGAAGGGTAGCAAGGCTACTAAAAAATGTGTACAGAAAGTTTTGACTACGTTTGCCTGTGATAATCAAAACACTGATCCAGACTTAAATGAACTCCTTGACACGAATGGGTATTTACGTGCAAAATATTATACCCATCGCCTGGCCCATCATTGCCTGATCCTAATTCTGTTTTTAATTTTGATCCAGATATGTCCGCACAAGCCTTAGCAGCGGAAAATAAAACACTGTTAGATTTACTAAATATGAGTACATCTGTTGTTGAACCCCATGATTCCGGTTGTGCGTTACCTCAGATTGAACAGTTTCATGATTCAAACATAAAGAATGAAGGGGTTCATTACATAACTTCTGTTTTCAGCCCTCAGCCAACTGCTTACTCCTCTGCACAAGTACTTACTGTAGTCCCTAATGTCAAGAGGTCTGATGTCAGTAGTTTACTTAAGGGTAACACAGACCAAGTCGGTAAGCGAGAGTATAGATCACAAGACCTGCAAGCAGTAAATGACGATGTACAATCAGTACACGTCCAGATGACTAGGGCAGGTTCCAGCCCCGATGCCACCATACCTTCCCTTGTGACTACTGATAGGGATGTACAGTTAAGCCTGGGCATGTTAAGAGTTGAATTTGAGGAATTAAGACGAGAATACATCAGTTTACTAGAGGAGAATAAAACTTTACGATTTTTTCTGACTACACCTCAAACTTTATCCGTTGATGAAGTGAATACTGTTCAATCTCTGAGTGAGGAGGTTTTAGTAGGTCATGATACTTGTCAATATGAAAAACCTATTGGGAGTGAAAGTCCTCTTTCTTGCACAGCACTTATTCAGAGCACAGATTCTGACAATTGTTCTACCGTTTGTCAGGAATTGCTCTTAGTAGAAGATTTACAAGTCACTCCTTTGCCTAAGAATTCCTCTGTAGCAGTCAGTCATAATTCAGAGTTTGAACACATACATGCTTCTGTATTCCAAACACAATCCACAATGGTTGCGTACACAGAATCAGTCATTACTGTAGGCTTAGGTTCAGCCCTTGATCCAGCTGCTGAGACTGAAGTAAACATTCAAGCTGATGTGGAAAACGATGCTACCTCTGTGTTCACTCCTCCTTCTGCCAAATTTTGTCACAATGAACAATCAAAGACAGTACATAATTCTTGTTTTGATGGACTCATTCCACAGTATACTAAAACAAGGACCAGGCAAGCGATTCCTGAACTGTTGATTGATAATCTGCCACCTTCAGAAGTTAAGACAAAGGAATGGACACTTGACGAAATCCTGATTAACAGAGACTTTGGAAATGACTCTGTGTCATCCACTAAGGAAAGGTACGGCATGGGTCCAGCTCAGTCTTTGGTTAATGGTGTCATGGAGTCAACCGCCCTAAAGGTGCTTTCCATTCCTGAGCCACAAATATGTCTGTCGACTTCTGGGACTTCAGTCTGTCCTTCTACAACTATTGACTCTTCGACTACCCAGTCCACGGCTCTGCAGTCATCATTGTCAAACATGTCTTCAATCAATGAACAATTGCTATATCTGCCAGTCACTCAAGAGCCTTCACCATGTACGTGGTCAGAGCCAAAGACCTTGACAAGTTTGTCTTCAGCTAACGAGACGGCTCCAGCTTGCATGCCCTCAGCCTCTGAATTTCCTCTGGCATGCCTGTTTTCAGATACAGTGACTCATCCAGCAGTTTATCCTTCAGCCATGAAGCCTCCGGTAGCACATCCTGAGTGCCTGTCTCCGGTCCCTGAGCCTACTGCTAGTTTGGCTTCAGTTCATGAAAGACCTGTATCCTGCTCAGCCTCGCTGCCAATATCGGAGGTGAACCTGTCTGCTCTGTTTGATCATGTTGCAGATTCCTCTACTTCAGAGCTACCCCCTAAATCCCAGCCATTTATTACGGATGAACATCCAATCTGCCCATCCTATGCTTCAGGAGGATCACCAGAAGGCCTGCCTTTTACACAAGCTAATTCCCCCAACTGCTTGTCTGTAGAATTAGCACCTCCCGCATATGCTACATCTGAGTCTGAGACTTCTGCCAAAAACATCAAGCTGGTTCATGACTTGGGAGAGCCTTACATGCAAGGCCGTTGGACTTGCCTGGAGTGTTACAAGAGGGTGACGGATACCATCAGCCATGGCCTAGACATCGAACAAGCAGCCAACCAGGATAACGGGCCGGACGGTTCACATTTGGGGGCCGGTTTGGATAAACCGCTTGACAGCCCTTTTGTTGCCGGATCTCACATGAGCCTGAAGGAAGGGACGGGCACGGTTCCCCAACTGCTGCACCATTCGGGTGCTAGTAGCCAAAGGGAGTATATGACTGCTGCAGTTCAAGATGTGTCTGTTATTGCTCCAGCTTCGAGTGTGCCTGATGTACCAAGTACTGCGTCTATCACTCCTATCGGTATGCCAAACGTCCCTGCGGTTGTATCCCACGTGCAACAAGGTGGCCGTATGACTGACATCAGGAATGCCAGCCTTGTACAACCCATTAGACTTCCAGGCCCCCTAGGTGTGGAACAAATGCAATCAAACCTTGGTCACCCTCAACCACAGGCCTTGAACCAGTCACCACCTTCTTTGTCTGAACATGAACATTGTCTGAAATCCGCTGTTTTTTCACCTCCTGTGTGTTCGCTCTCAGCAGGGGGGCTACCAGAGCATCTATCATTGTCCAAAGGATGCACCAGCCTGCCTCCCTCCTCAATGATGTATGAGTGTTCGCTCCCAGAGACTGAGCTTCCTGGACTTTCCAACTCTGCTTCGGGTCCTGCAAGTCCTTCATGCCTTTCTTCAACCCATGAGTTCTTTCCTCACCGAAAACCTGCCTATGACTCTTATAGACTGCAGCCTGACTCTATTCATTCCAGTCCTTCTGCTTCTGCACGTGGATCATTGTTTTCGTCAGTGCCACCTCCGAAGACAAAGCGCTCCAGTCATGGAAGGAAGATGTTTTGTGCGAGTAACGGCCGCCTGGAGTCGGCCGTGGAAGGGGGTATAGTGTCACGGCTCGCTCTCTTCGCTCCCGTTCTCGCTCCCTTTGTTCCCGTCCCCGCCACTTGGGGGCATGTTCTGGGGTTTATTCCTTACTGGACATTTCCTTCGAACCCTATGCTACAGTGTTCTGATGAATTGGGAGCGTTAAAACCTTATTTTCCCAGTTACTTCCCTTCCGGATCCATTCCTGGTTTTTGGCAGCCAGCATGCTATTTAAATCAAATGACTATGTTTCCCAGAATGCCTTGGCTCACTGTTTCACCTCCTGCTTCCCAGAATGCCTTGGCTCACTGCTTCACCTCCTGCTTCCCAGAATGCCTGGCTCACTGCATCATCTCCTCCCTTGCAGCACAACGCTGGGAGGAGGATAGGCAACACCTGTGGCTGCAGGTGCAGCAGGCGGCACGCCTGAGGGGTGTGCTCGTTAAGCAGCTTTTAAAGCCTCAGTTTGCTTCAGTCCGGCGCTGGTCATTGTAGCAGTGTTCCTGTTGTGACTAGTCCCTGTTTCCTGTACCGGGTTTCTGTGCCTTGTACCTAGTTCCAGTTCCCTGTTCATAGATATTGAGCCAAGTATCTATTTCCAGTTCCTTGTTCCGAGTTTCTGTGCCTTGTACCTAGTTCCAGTTCCCTGTTCATAGATATTGAGCCAAGTATCTATTTCCAGTTCCTGGTTCCGAGTTTCTGTGCCTTGTATCTAGTTCCAGTTCCTTGTTCCTAGTTCCATGCCTTGTACCTAGTTCCTGTTCCTAGCTTTGTGCCCAGTTAGTAGTTCCTGTATCTTGTTCCTCTGTCCTGGATTTCGGATTTATGCGCTTATTTGATTTATGCTTTCTGAATTTCCCTTTCTGTCTTCCTCTGTCTGCAGACAGCCTTTTTCTGTACTTTACTATTTGATGCAGCCCAGTTTGCCGGTGTTTTCTGTCCCTTTATGCTGTCCTGGTTACTGAAAAGCATGATGTATTATTATTTACATTCGTAGAATTAGTTACTGCCTTTTCTCCTTGGATTGGGTGGGAAAGGTTTCCTTTTGTGATATCATTTTCCCTGCTCCTGATCCTACTTTATTGAGATTCCACTCCATGTTTTCCATTGCACTTCTGCATTCATTTTCCATTGATTATTAGGTGTGGGTTTGTTGTTACAAGTTCCAGAGTGTTCCCCTTTTAGTTTTCCTCACGATTTATTATCACAATTCAGACTTGCCTTTTACTAGGGTTTATGTATTTTGTTATCTTTAACCCTTTGCTTTTACAGCCTTCTGGGTCCCTGTTTGATCTACAGGGTTCGTGAAATTACTGACATTCAAGTGGTCTTTCCGGTCCTCGTGAGTACTGTTTATAATTATTTTATTCAGTATTCTACAGATTGTCAGTTCACAGAATCTGTCCTTGCTTGCCCGCTACGTGGGTTTAGCGCTGTCAGTATCTGTAAGAGCATAGTGGGTAAAGAGTTTGCCGACTTTCCTTTCAGTCATAAGGAGGTCCTAAGTGTTTACCCCACATCCCTTTTCCTATATTGGTAATACTGTTTTACCTTATTGACGTTCCTGGGTTTTACATATATACACGTTGTTAGATTCAGAGTTGTTCACAGTGCAACTGTGTGCACTTTCCCTTTTGCCATAGTATGCCTTCTTCCTTTTAACACACAAGCATAACATTTTCCAAATGTTTTGACTAATGAGGGCTTCTGCAGACCTCACCCTGGTTTGGCACCAGAGGTTTCACTAGACTGATCTGGTTTCCCAAATGACTTACCCCTCTTATATTTGTGGCCCTCTTTTGGATGGGAAGTTTTAGAATTTTCTTTGTCATCTTTCTTGTGCTGCTTCCCCTCTTCCTTTTTATGAGTTGCCCCGGAATCCTTGTGAGTAGCCCTGTTGGCAACCCACAAGTCGGCAGCTTTTGCTAGCTTCTTGGGATCAATCTCTTTTGAGTCAGCCAAGTGTTGTCTCAATTCAGGAGAGCAGGCATCAAAAATCGATTCCAACAAAAACAGATTTCTCATTCCTTCAAAAGAGTTCACTCTGTAACCCTTAACCAAACCATCTAGTTTTTTTCAAACACTCACACACCCAGGTAGCCCAAGGGGCACTATCAGTCTTTTTGAGGGTCCTAAACCTCTTAAGGTACTGGGAAGGAGTTTTCCCAAATCTAGCTATGAAGGCTAGCTTCACATTTCAGTTGCAACCTGGGAGAGCCTAGACAAAAGCCAAGGAATCAACTGATTCCCTGTATAACCCTTAATCCCATATTTATATTCAAAAGCACCCAACCAATCCAAAATATCAAG
Organism: Ambystoma mexicanum; assembly: GCF_040938575.1. NCBI lineage: Eukaryota > Metazoa > Chordata > Amphibia > Caudata > Ambystomatidae > Ambystoma > Ambystoma mexicanum. Next base: position 1,477,298,322 of record NC_090935.1, on the reverse strand, counting down.
TTTCATATCATACATACTCACTGCTTCTTTAGGCATGTGAGGTCTCTTTGGAATGGAAGACCTAGAAGACTCTGGGATAGAAACATTTTCATGAGACAATGTCTTCCTTTGAAGAGCATGTTGCATTTCTATTTCGCTTAGTTTGATGTCCTGATGTTTAGTTTCAGCTTGTATCTGTAATCTTTTGAACTCTAAATCAAGTCTCAATTTTTCAAGAGACACACATTCTGGACTCAGTGCTGGACCTTGTGGGGTCCCTGTGGCTAAAGGTTGAGGCAAAGGGGCCTGTTGAGGTAAAGAGGAGCTCTCTTCCTGAGACTCCTCTGACTCTTCTGACTCTTCAACAATATTAGAGTTAGACTCTGAATTGTCATCCTAATGAACATTTCCTGGGTTAGTAGGTGTGACAGGCCTACTACCCAGACTTTGATTATTCAACAATCTAGCAATCAGTTCATTGTTCTTTCCTTTAACAGGAAGATTACTGACCTTACACATTTGTTTTAGTTGCTCTACTGTTAAAGTGATCAGGGATTCCTGCCTGAAGTTATCCATTTCTGGCATGTTACAATTGCTTTTCTAGCAGAGCTTAGCCCTGTGAAGGTTGTTAGTTGAACAAAAGCAAAGCAAATCCTTAGTGTAACAACTCTACAATATATTCTGACTGCCTGCCACCAGAGTTAGGCCACATTTGTATGCAGTACCCTCTGGGAACACTACAAACAACTCTGACTGCAGGTATAGGAAACTCAACCTTTGGTATAAGCTTGAACTACACAGTTTTGGTAGTGTGTTGAACAGCCAGGCTTATCTCATGAGGGGTCAATGTGAGCCATAGCGGAGTTGCACAGAGATTCACAGTGACATGTATTCAAATAAACTCTTACACACAAGGTTTCTTAACAATTATTAATTTATTTATCAGTAAGTTAGAATAAGCCTTCTTCAGAAGCAAGCAATATAACAAGTAACACACAAATATCCTTCAATACTGTACACTCTTAGTTTCTAAATCAGTAAAGACCCTTTTGGAATGGCCCACAGACACAACCTACACCCTCAGGTGACTTCAATAGCTAGGGTTCTGGGGACATTAATATCTTACTGTTGGCATTTAGAATACTGTTATAAATTGGTAAAAGTAAAAGGTTATTAGAACAAGAGACCACAAATATTCTTAAGTTGGCAAATACTTTTGGATCCCCTAAGCAGAGTCATTCAGTACAACGGGCTAAGCCAAAGTCAATGGGCAAAAGTCTTACATATGGTGAAGCACTTCCGGTAGGTAAGTAGAAAAGTATTTGCACAATGTTTTAGAAGTCTTTGAAGAAAAGAAGAATCAAATGTAGGGCCACAAGCTGATTAGACTTGTGAGAAGTAGAAGATGCAAGCAACTCTACAGCAAGAGGTAAGTTCTCTCAGACTTTACAGTACCTTTGCATTGAGGAAAAAGTGCAGCAGATGAGTTCTGTTCCTGTGTAGCTCTATGGATCTCTCTGTTCCTGGGCCTCAGTCATGGGGACAAGAGGGAGGACTTCGAGGGACTCCTGCACTGCAATGGGATGGTCACCGCTTGCAACCTGCAATCTTGAAATCAGTGGCTTTTTAGTGTTTCAGCTCCTTGCGTCTACCACAAATAGCAGCACTGCGGTTCCCGGCTATCGAGATGGACTTTTCTTGGTTCTGGGGTCCCACACTCTGTTGAGGGGGCTCAGGCTTGGTCAGTGCTGCATCCTGGGGGACCAGAGTATCTTCCTGGAGCTCTAGGCCAGCTTAAAAGCAACTGACACAATCTAGTGTTCTTCTCCCTGGCTATACGGTTTCCAGCAGCAACTCTGTGGAAATTCAGCCAGCTCCGAGATGGATGTCCAGGTGGCTTACTTTGGAGTTGATTGGTTTCACCAATTCAAGCGGAGAAGTCGCCCATGCAGGGGCTTCTCTGTCGATACAAATTTCGTATTTCAGCACAGTAGCAGGGATTCACCGTACAAACCAATGGTCCAGGAGTTGCAGCAGGCGTCCTCTTCAAGTTCTTCTTCGGTTCCTTCGCCCAGTGGTCCACTCTGTCTTCCAAGCCAAAAGCCTTGCCTTTTATTCAGTTCTCTCCCATTTATTGAAGTCTAGTTGTCAATCACCCAGCAGTGTGGCTGTCCATGCCAGAAAGTTAGCTGGCCAATCACCACAGAGTGCATTTGGGTCTCCTAGGAGACTAAGCACACAGAGGTTCGGGCACCTCCCTCACTTCCTGGCTACCCCAGACACCCTGGAGCAAGAGGCGGGTTTCACTCGTGAATCCGGCCAAAGGCAAAGTGAACAATAGGACCAAACCTGGTTTGGCGTGCAGAGTAAATCTCAAGAAGGACCTCTCCACAAAGAAATGGCAAAAAAAGAAGATCGGGCCATTTTGACAAAAATGGCACCCTTGGGTGCTTTACTGCAGCTGCGAACGCAGCCCGCAGTAAATGCACACCATGGTAGTTAAAAGGAAACCACTTCCACCAGCCATTCAGTGAGAAAAAGGTAACATAAAAATGTTACATGAGAAGCTTGACAAAGGGGATACTAGGTAACCCCTCCAGCACCCTATTGTAGGATAGTGTGTGCTGGGTCTAGAAAGTTACAAATGTAAGTAAAGTCAATTTCACTTTACTGCTCTGGGAAACAGTAGTTTATCCCAGAGAAGGTATTTAAGCCTTCGGAAATCTGGAAGACTTCCCTGTGCCACTGCACTGAAGGTGCTTTGTGGCACAATGTAAAAGATGATGCCTATGGAGTTTGTCAGACTCCACAACCAAAAGAAACACAGGGCCTCATTATGAGTTTGGAGGTAGCCATGGTGCTATTAGCGCCATGGCTACCTACAAAATCGTGTCTGGGTTCCCTGAATGGGGAAATACCGGGCCATTCCGACTTTGGAGTGCCCGGTATTTCCTCTTTCAGGGAACCCGGACCCAGTCCTTCCCCATTCCCATTGAGCCCCCATAGGGCTCAATGGGAATGGGGAGGGAGCTAACAACGGGCCGTTAATAAGGGGCCCGTTGTTAGCTCCCTGGTCCACTCGCGGGACCCGCTGTGGAAGTCTGGTAAAACCAGACGTCCAGAGAGGGTCCCGCGAGGGGACCTCCTAATAGGGTGGAATGGGATTACCGGCGCCGGCACCATTATCAGCGTCGTTAATCCCATTCCGCCCACCTTGTAATGAGGCCCACAGAGTTCAAAATCACATTATAATACATGAGAGAGTGGAAAAAAGGGCCTCACTCTCTCCAGGTTAAAAAATCAAGTCCTCAAAATCCAGAAAAGTTGCTGGGGGTCTCTAAGGTGGAGGGAATTAGCACATTTCTGAGAATTCTGCCTAATACTGTCATCGAAAAGGCTGTCTTTAATGTGAGCAGTCTTATAGATGCGGAATGCATTGGCTCAAATGGAGCTGCCATTAGAAAAGACAGCACTAAGTTCAAATCCCAAGCTGTGACAATGAAAAGTGTTGGTGGGAACTTATTTACAAGGCCCTTCATTAACTGGACCACCACAAGAATGTAGAAAAAAGAACCCTTCTCCAGGGACCTCTTGAATAAAGACAAGGCAGATGAATAGCCTTTAACTGTGTCTATTTGCAGCCCGAACTAGCCAGGGATAAAAGGTATTCCATTACTGTATAAGTGTGGCATAAAACAGGGTCTACCCCTCTGTCTTTACACCATGCTTTCAAACTTTCTCCATCTGTACGCTTACATACAACCTGGTGGAAGGCCTATGTGCAGCCAGCAGCACATCTAAAACCTTGGCCTTCAAGTGCCAGTCCTCATACCTCAGCCTCTTAAGAGCCACGCATATAGGTTGAGAGACCCTGGACCCTACGACTGGGATCAGAGATCGGACCTCCAAGGAAGCTGGTGAGGTGGCCAAATGGCCAACGCCAGACAGCCAGGTACCACATCCTCCTTGCTCAATTTGGGGCAATTAGGATCAGGCATGCCCAAAACCTCCTCAACACCCTGAGGACCCAAGGGATGACTGGGATTGGTTGAAATGCATACTGGAGGTCGAAGATCCACCCCATCAAGAACTTGTCTCTCAATGACACCCTCAGGGGAAATTCCCTTGACCAAAGCTGTTTGCACTTCATGTTGACCTTTGTTGCAAACAGGTCCACTGACGGGGTTCCCCAAAGGGTAAAGATCTCTGCAATGTACTCCGGGCATATCTCCAATTCGTGAAAGACTGTGCTATTCCTGCTCAGAGCATCCACCAACCAATTCTCCTTCCCTGCCAGAGAAGATGCAGAGATGGAGACCGTGTTTTCCAGTAACCAGAGCCACATGGCCTCCGTACACAGAGGCAGTAACTGTATACCTCCCTGCTTGTTGAAAGTGCATGGTCACTGTGTTGTTCATTAGTATGAGGACATTTTTCTCCTTGAGGGAAGAAAAAGCAGTTTGTTCTTGTGACGAATCAACTTGCGGGGCACCAGTGGTCCAGGGATGAATATCGGTTTCTAAACCATCAATCAGCCCCACACCTTCAGGACACCATAAGGGATCCAAACAGATTAGAAACACAAGCAAATTATAAACCTCCTTGTCCATTTTTGGTAACATGGATGGAAAGGCAGGCTTATCTCCTAAAGGTCGTGGATCGTTGGTTGGTTGCAACACAGTGAAAATACAATTACTACCGAAATACTACCCAATGATGAAAGGGTCTGTCCAGTCAAGGTTGTATACAAATATGTACTTTATTATTATCAGTTTTAGAATGCTACAAAATACAACCCACCCTGTAAAGGAATGCAGAGGACAGACAGTTTCAAAGAAGGAAAAGGGATGCACTCTGGATACTGACAGGAGGGTAGTCGGTATCATAATTAATCGCAATAGTTCAAGGATAGTTGGTTTCAACTCAAAGGGAGAAATGGGTCATAAAATGTCACTAGGGGCCTACGGAGAAGGACCAGGGGACAGAACCACAATGTACCTTGTGCTGTCAGAGTTTTTGGTGCTCAATGGGTTGAGTCGGTTTCAGGGTGCTTTGCAGCTTCTGGGACAGAGTTCAAGATGGGAGACAGCTGTGGGTATCAGGCGGAAGTATACAAGTACACGTATCAGGCGGAAGGCAGTTTGGTGAGTGAGGCTGGTTGGACAGCTGCAGGCTGGCCTACAGGTCAGTAATCGCTGTCTCAGTCCTGGTCGGTATTTCTGAATCACAGGTTGAGGCATCTCGGACAGCTTTAGCAACTGTGGCGTAACAACAGTCAGCTGTGCAGTCAGTTGCAGCTCGAAGGGCTCCGCTGGGTCGAAAATTTCCTTTAAGGCAGACGTCGGAAGATGCTTGTCGATGCACTCCTAGCTTCTTCATGTAGCTCACGTTGTCCTTTAAGGCAGATGGCACAAAGCTGAGGAGAGTGTTGCATGCAGCTGTCTTGTCCTTGGTTTGGTTTAGAGACTCTCTTGCACTTCGTACCTAGGAATCTTGCTGCAGAGCATAGCAGAGGCATGCTGTGTGCTGGCTGGGTACCGAATCTGGAGCAGCTGCATGGTCCTCTGGATTCAGTATCTCCCTCTGTTCCCAGGGAGATATTTAGTGGAGCTGCGGCTGGACTCAGCACCAGTAATGGAATTACTGCCACTGCAGTGGTTAAAGTTGAGGATGAGGCGGAAGAAAGTGCATCCTCTGGAGTTCTGTCTGTCACCACCTCAGATGCTGAGACATTCTTTGATTTGAAGAAGGAGAAACCGAGGCTGAAAGAAAAAGAGTTTGAGATTAATGAGGCCAAATTAGAATTTGACAAGAGTTGAAAGATAGAAGGGCATGGCTCACCATCTGGAGCTTGCCAAGATTCAAGGTTCTCAGGGTTCTTCTATAGGATCTGGAGATGGTTCTGGGTTCTCTTCATATGCTAGGTTTCCAAAAGATCTTCTAAGTATGTATGAAGAAAAGAATGATATGATTGACTGGCTTGCAACCTTTAAGTATGTACGTGAGGTACAAGGAGTGAGTGATGCTGATAGAAATGCATGGTTGATCAGCAGACTGCCCCATTTTGACTGCAGTGCCATTATGGAAATGCTGTAGGCTGATAGAGAAGACTCCTGGCCAATACTTGAGGTAGTTTAGAGAGTATACAAGAAAATAATGTATGACATATGTGACCTTTGTTGCAGATGCCTTGAAAAACCTGTGTAGCTGGGTAGAGGGCTATCACATAACCACATTTGAGGGTATGCTCAATTTGGTCATGCTTGAACAAATGTGTGCTTCTTGCCCCCCAGAGCTTAAGCAACATTTGGCTGACTCAAAGGAGTTAAATCCAAAGAAGCTAGTCATTGCTGCTCACTTGTGGGTGTCACATAGAGTGTCCCATAAGGACACACCTGCTTCAGGTAAGCAGGAGGAGGGAAAGAAGCAGAAAGAGAAAGAGGGTGGGGATACTGATAAAATTATTTCCATGAATGCCCACAAAATGTTTCTGAAGGATAATTCATCAGAGTCAGGTCAGGTTAGTGGGACAAACCCTCCCACGCATGCAAGTGGTTTCTCTAAGCCTCCCTATGTGTCAAGATCCAATGGAACTTGTTACACTTGTGGAGCAAGTAACCACAGGAAGGGGGACCCCAAATCTAAGAACTTGGGGGTCCACTCTGCCAGTCTGGCCTTCTCCCAGTATGAGGAAGAAGTGTTGGCAGGGGTGTCCTTCCCTTAAGACTGCATCAGGAAGAGTCTGAAGTTAGTCTAGATTCCTTGGAAACTATTAGGGCTGGAGCATTGGCTCCAATCCCAGTCATGTTGCACAGTTATAATTCTCCTGAGGATAGTGTTCAGGTAGAAGATATAGGTACCTCTACTGTTAGGAACACCGGGCCCAGTCCTACTGATGTAGCTTCCATGAGTTGCAGCAGGCATCGTCTTCAAGTTCTTTTCGGTTCCTTCGCTCAGTGGTGAACTCTGCCTTCCAAGCCAAAAGCCTCGCCTTTTATTCAGTTCTCTCCCATTTATTGAAGTCTAGTTGTCAAACATCCAGCAGTGTGGCTGTCCATGCCAGACAGTCAGCTGGCCAATCACCACAGAGTGCATTTGGATCTCCTAGGAGACTAAGCACACAGAGTTTCGGGCACCTCCCTCACTTCCTGCCTACCCCAGACACCCTGGAGCCAGAGGCGGGCTTCACTCGTGAATCCGGCCAAAGGCAAATTGAACAATAGGACCCAACCTGGTTTGGCGTGCAGAGTAAATCTCAAGAAGGACCTCTCCACAAAGAAATGGCAAAAAAAGAAGACCGGGCCATTTTGACAAAAATGGCACTCTTGGGTGCTTTACTGCAGCTGCGAATGCAGCCCGCGGTAAATGCACACCACGGTAGTTAAAACCAAACCACTGCCACCAGCCATTCAGTGGGAAAAAGGTAACATAAAAATGTTACATGAGAAGCTAGACAAAGGGGATACTAGCTAACCCCTCCAGCACCCTATTGTAGGATAGTGTGTACCTGGTTTAGAAAGTTACAAATGTAAGTAAAGTCAATTTCACTTTACTGCTCTGGGAAACAGTAGTTTATCCCAGAGAAGGTATTTAAGCCTTCGGAAATCTGGAAGACTTCCCTGTGCCACTGCACTGAAGGTGCTGTGTGGCACAATGTAAAAGATGATGCGTATGGAGTTTGTCAGACTCCACAACCATAAGAAACACAGGGCCTCATTACGAGTTTGGAGGTAGCCATAGTGCTATTAGCTCCATGGCTACCTCCAAAATCGTGTCTGGGTCCGGGTTCCCTGAATGGGGAAATACCGGGCCATTGCGACTTTGGAGGGCCCGGTATTTCCTCCTTCAGGTAACCCAGACCCCATTACCGGCGCTGTTAATCCCATTCTGCCCATCTTTTTATGAGATTTGCCAAAGTCGCTGTGGGGGATACACCGTTGGCTGGTAGGCACTCTCTCAATGTTCCAGTAGCACCTGCCATTCGAGCTGTGAATAGAGAAATGGTCAGGACATCTGTCAATATGAGGGGAGTGGTTCCTAGAAGATTGCTGGGTGAGCTGAGTGTTCAAGACTTAGGTCCTGATATACCCTCACCCCGATCCTTCAATCACTAGGTCTCAGAATCAGGCTGTGTTAGCCAAGCCTAAGAGGAAAGCTAGGCCTAAGGGGAAGCCCATGGCCAGAGGAGTCAGAAACAGAGGCAGAGGGAAGGATAATATTCCCCCTGTTTTACCTACAACATCTGTTCATCTGTTGAGGTAGTTGGAAGAGTCCTATTCTTAGTTTGGAAGAAGGACCCCCAGAAAACCTTGAATCTTATGGGCCTCCTCAGCTCCCTGGTATACAGGTAGTGGAGAGTCCCAGGAGCGAGAGGAGTATGGGTCAACAGAAAAGAAAACCGTCATGGTTAGCCCTATGGAGAAAGGCCTGCTTCCAATGGGAGGATTCTCTTCTAGTGAAGCAAAGGTTTCACAAGGAAGGTGGGTTACTGCAAAGTAAGTCCACAGAGCCCACCAAAGAAAACCTTGGCAGCTTGGAGGTTACTCAGGTTGCGAGGCCCTTCCTCCTACAGTTGGTGTGTGACATTCCCCTTGTGATGCATCCTAGTTTCAGGATATCACCTGTGTGGTCTAACACACATCCCTGCTGGCCCATGATGGGTGTCCCAGAGGAAAACCACTGTAGGAGTCTCACCAGGTTGATAGGGGTGTGACAGGAATTCAATTACTCCAGAGTTCACTTTTAGGAATGAACACAATGCTACCAGAGACGAGGCCTAATTTGATTAGCCCTTCGACTCTCGAGACCTCAGGCAATGGGTTGCAATTGGTGATTGCTGATCCCAATCCCATATGCCCTTGTGCCAACCTACAGGGAATGACTGCCAAGTCAGTCATTGACATCCTACTGTATGGCAGTCACAGAGGTAGCTCCTCTGTTGTACTCAGTAGTGGTCAGACCCAGTGGAGGGATGGTGAAGTGATCTGTCAAGTGTCACTGAGCTGTCATACACCAGAGGATGGTCTGAGAGAGAGAGAGAGCTGTCAGTTATCTCCTAAGTTTGATTGGAGCCTTCAGTGAGCCCCAGAGAAGGAGGTGGTACCTTATCCTGTAAAACTTACTCTGTAAATCCCAGAACACTTGTCAGTGGTCTGGGCCTTGCCATGTTTCACAGCGTGGCAAGGTAAACTGTTATCAAGGCTTTGGTGGACCTGGACAGGTTGCCATGGAGTTTCCTAGGAATAGTGTGGAGGATCCTATCTTGAAAGATAGAATTGGAGACCTGCTTATTGCTATAGAGTTGGAGCCAAAGAATTCTGTGCGTCTCCCTGCCCTGTCACAAAGCAGCCTTTCTAATGGCTTCAGTGAGGGTGACCTAGTGTCTCCTCACCTGACCCCACATCAGCAGGGTGAACTGGAGATTTTTCTGAGGCAATCTCACCCCTTGTTGTCACTGACACCCCTTATAACAGATTGGTGTAAACCAGACTGTATTCTTGGAGTGAGTGAACCAACCAAGTATGGGTATTGTGGTGACTCAGAACAAAGAAGAAGTTCTGATAGTTGGTGAGAGATCCACCCTGTGTTGGAACAAAGAGTGGTTGAGCACTCTAGCTGTCCAGAGTCCAGCTCTGAGGATCTGGAAGGAAATACCGGTAAAGCCAGTTTTGGATTCTGTATCGACACTAGAGCTCTGCGTTCTGTCCCCAAGACAGATACACACTCTCCACCAAGAGGTGACAACTTGGTGGCTCAGCTCTGTACTGAGAAGTACAGTAGCAGTCTTGATCTCTCGGCAGGGTATGGAAACACATTCCCGGCAGTCTATTCTGAGGAGGAGACAGCAGCTGTGTCCTTTTCAGAGCCTTCTGTCAGTGTATGGACTTCTGGATTAGTGGCTGCAACTGACACCTGTCAAATGAGCTTAGCCTCTATTTTAAATGGGAAAATGGATCTCATCAATACATGCCTGGATGACATGGCAGATTCAACCCCCACTTGGAAGCAACTCGGTATGACTCAAGAAACTGAGTGTCAGGACCTTCATCAGGCCAAATTGTTCAGGGAAACAACCACGCGTCAAACTGAACAGGAACCATTGGCCCTACTCAAGCATGAAGTTGGTGTATGTGGGGATAAGATGCAACCTCTTGTCAGTGAAGTACTTCATGTACAGAACTGGGCAACCCCCACTACCCAAACCCGTGAGGACTTTTCTGGCCCTCACTTGGGAAATACAGGAGCAAAGTGGCAGCCTACAGCAATATGCCTGTTCCTCTGACTGCCCTCACTACTTCAAGGGGACCTAAGGAGTTCTTATAGACCCTGGCGTGTGAGAAGGCCTTCGCTGGCCTGAAAGCATCCTTAGGTAAAGCCACTGGGTTAAGGGCACCTGATTGGGAGAGACCTTACATAGTGCAGATAGATGCTTATGACACTGGGATAGTTGGAAAACCTTCACCGCTTAATGACAAAGGTGAGGAACAACCTATATGTCTAATCAGCTGCCAGTTTAGGAGTGGAGAACTCAGTTGGCCCCAGGTGGAGAAGAGTTGCTTTACGATTGTATGGTGCCTTAGGAAGTTGTGGTCCTACCTCCATGGGACTCACTTCACTGTGTATGCTCACCCTAAGCCTTTGAAGTTGTTGATGGATGTTAAGGGAGAGAATCCAAAGTGGTTCATGAGTCTGCAGGCCTTGAACTACACTATTGGGCATAGGCCAGATCCCAAATGTTGCAATTTTGATGGGCTGTCCAACAGGGATAACCGACTGGAACAGAGGACCCATCCAGGGGTGGATTAGTTCCCCCTGACCCTTAGTCTGGGGCTGGGGGTGTTAGGAAAGATTGATCTTTGCTGAACATTCCCTTCCATCTTTATGGAACCCCCAAACTTTTTGATTTTATTTGTGATTCTGACCTGCTGTTTTTGCAGTACAGTGAAGCCCAAAGCTTCACTGCATTGGCTTTTACTCATATGTTATGGGGAAACTGACATGTTCTTTACTTTGTATTACTTGTGGTAACTTTTATCATTGTACAAAGCAGCTTAAACTGCAATATAATGGGGAACACTTTTTGTTTTGCCCTAGACTAACACTCAGAGGATTTTTGGTTACTCTAGGCATGCTAAAAGGATAAGCTGGTGGCAGCAGTGACTTTTTCCCACTTTTGGGGACTTTTCATCTTAGCTTTACCGCGTTTACCGCGTTTGGCTATTAACTGTAGCTACTGGTCAAACATGGCCGTGACACAAGTTTTTTTGCTTGTTCTTTTGCCATCTTGTTCTTTAGCCTTCTTCTTGGCCTAAGAGGCCAGGAAAATCTTTATAAGGACTTCCAGTGCTCAGAAAAGCAGAAGCTTTTGGAGGGCTACTGGAGGGCTGTGTGTGTTTGCTGGGAGGATGTGGTATGGGACTGTCTAGTTCCAATCCAAAAACTGGTTTCAGTGTGTCTGAGTCATATTCATGAGTGTTCGCGCCAGTGGTCCTATATTGGACCACTGCTGAGGGGTGTGTGTGGGCTAGCCTGTCATTGGCTAGTGAGTGCAGCAGCTCTTACCTGTCTTTTAGGATAAGAAGAGGACCCCTGCACCTATTCCTCAGAAATCCTGGAGAAACCTGAAGCAGTAAATACTCAACGAGCACAATACAAGGTGTCCTCTTTTTTGTGTTGGGGGTTTGTTGGGAGAGGACTATAGAACATATATATGTGAAAGAGAAATTCCACAACAAGCTACCCTTCGATATTGCACTACAAGTTGGAGACATGACCTAAACCCTGGCAAGATTTGGAAATCATCTTTATCACCATATATTAAAGATGAAATGTTAGGGTTAACAAAAATATATCAACATTTATTCAATAAAAAGTATCTTAAAAATCAGACCTCTTGGTCACATTTGTAAATCAAAACAGAGACAACATAAAACATGTTTTTCACCACAAGACATATAATCTGGTTATTAGATAATGGTATCCTTTAGCTATGTTGGTCTATACAACTGTACACAAAAATACAGTGATGTTAGTAACCTATAGGGGACTTTTTCCAGAACAATTAATTTTCATATCTTGAAAAAATCCCCAATCAGTTGTTTCTGAAGGAGCCAAGAATCCTATCCAACTGTGAGACCTGCAAAGAAATCAGAGACCCGTCGGAAGAAGGCTTGGCTACCAACTTCTGCTGCTGTCCTGGAGGAGCCCTGTCTTGCTGAAGATCTTTAGCAGTCCTGCAAAGGAGCTGCGACCCTTGGAGTTGAGGGAACATCCATTCCTGGTGTCTGCTCGGTACCCTGCAAAGAAGAGCCTTCAGAATTGCCGCGGGACCCTCCTATGGCTGACCAGCTCCGATTTTGGGCTACCATCTGTCGACTTCACCATTCCGAGTTTCCACCTGGAACTTTGGGGATCCTCGGCTGGCCCTACGAGACTCACCTAAACGGAATTTCTACATTCTAGTTTCGAGTGGACCCGAGATAGGACCCTACCTGCATTTTTTCCAGCTTCAAAGATTCTGTGGATCTTTTACCTGAAATATTGGGCAAAAGGCCCCAGAAAACGTAGGGCTGGACAATGTAAGTTAGAGATCATTCTCTGTGGACCTTCAGTGCATAATACTAACCCAACCTTTCCTTTGCAGGAGTTTGTGATATGTATTATGCCCTATAACAAGTGAATGTATCTATGTATATATGTTTATTAGTGTTGAATGATAACTCTGCTTGCCAGTAGTCATTTTTCTAGAGTGTGTTTTGGCGAATAAATAATAACTGTATTTTTATAAATCCTATCTAAGTGTAATCTATGATTCCCATTGTGTGACCTCATTGTGGACCCCATGCAAGCTCACCACCTCTGAAGAACTTAGCCTAGACCACCTGTCACTGCTACCCGAACTTGTTTGGCTACAGCTCCCCAGAGTTGCCCTTGTCACAATATAGGTTGGCCTTTTAAACATCTGTCCACTAGGTCAGATTATAGAAAATCAGTCCTAACAGCCGCCTTCATACTCTCATAAACGGGCCTTTCCTCAGGAGTTAACTGAAGAATTGCATCAGTTCCTGTTGTCGGTAAGCGACTCATCAGGACTGCACCCTACAATACCTTGTCCACCTTCTGTAGCTGAAAAGCATGCTCGAGCAATTCAAACCTGTCAAAAATATCCTTCCCCACTTTGTAAGTCTGCACTAAGTCTTTGGGGATGTTGCACCAGGGTTTTCCCAAGCACCCTGGTTTGACCCACTACCGCTGCTTTCACTAGAGGTGGATCTGTTGGCCTCCTAGTCTTCGAGCGCCAGCTAGCACAGCTCTATGGTGACCTTGTCCCACTATTCCTGTTCCTTTAGCACTATTCTCCTCTCCTCTAGCAGGAGTTTTTTAGCCACATCCTTGTTAACAAGCGGAACAATTACAAGGCCACTTAGAGACCTTGCAGAGGACGGGACCTGCAAGATGCCGGGACCTGCAAGATGCCGCACTTACCCTTGACCTCACTGACACTAGAGTGTTGAGAAACCATGTTTGCCCCCCGGCTGGATGGTTGGCGAGAAACACTGTTCATGCTGTCTTCCTCGCCATCTTCCACTACCCCTTCCAGAAGGTCTTCTTTATTTGGGTACATGGGGTCTAACCCATCCCCTGGCGTCTTCTCCCTAACCACCCTTCTTCTATCTGCACTTGGAGGCTGGTCAGCAACTCAGGTTTATCAACCTTAGTGCTGTGGGGAAGTCTAGTCTATTGACATGCCTTTCACATTCTCTTTGTCAAGATCTGTGATTATTGCAAATACCTAGCAGTGTCTAAACATTGCTTGCAACAGTAATTTTATTGTTGGGTGACTAAGCTGTGCGCAAGGCTCCAACTAGATCCGACCATCTGCCACCAATGTGACAAATCAACTTCCAGGGCACCAGGGGTACTGGGATGAATATCGGTTTCTAAACCATCAATCAGCCCCACACCTCTAGTACACCAGAAGGGATCTGAACGGATTGGAAGCACAATCAAATTATAAACCTCCTTGCCCAATTTTGGTAACGTGGGCCGAACAGCAGGCTTATCTCCTAAAGGTTGTGGATCGTTGGTTAGTTGCAACAAAGTGAAAATACAATTATTACTCAATGATAAAAGGGACTGTCCAGTCATGGTTCTATAAAAGTATCTACTTTATTATTATCACAACAGACAGTTCTAGCACACTACAAAATATAGCCCACCCTATAAAGGAATGCAGAGGACAGACAGTCTCAAAGAAGGAAAAGGGATGCACTCTGGATACTGACAGGAGGGTAGTCGGTATTGTAATTGATCACAATAGCTCAAGGATATTTTATTTCAACACAAAGGGAGCAATGAGTCGTAAAATGTCACTAGGGGCCTTCGGTGAAGGGGAACAGAACCACAATGTACAGAGTACAAGACGGGAGACAGCTGCGGGTACCAGGCGGCAGGTAGTTCGGCGAGCGAGGCTGGATGGATGGCTGCAGGCTGGCCTACATGACGGCTCAGGGTCAGGAATCGTTGTTTCAGTGCTGGTCGGCCCTTCTGAAGTACTGGTCGAGGCATCTTGGATAGCGTTAGCGACTGTGGCCTAACAACAGTCAGCGCTGCAGTCGGTTCCAACTCAAGGGACTCCACTGGCTCGAAAATGTCTGTTAAGGCAGACGTTGGTCGATACTTGTCAATGCGCTTCTCGCAGCTTCTTCACTGGGCTTGTGTAGTCCAAACCTAAGGAGAGTGTTGCAGGCAGCAGCCTTGTCCTTGGTTTGGTTCAGAGACTCTCTGGCACTTCCCACCTAGGAAGCTTGCTGCAGAGCCTATCAGGGCACGCTGTGTGCTGGCTGGGTACCGGTTCTGGATCTGCTGGAGGGTCCACTGGATTCAGTATCTCCCACTGTTCCTTTGGGAGATGTTTAGGGGAGGGATCTTGCTTCCTTCTTGGAGGTTCTGGCCTTCCTTCAATGACGGAAGATGTAAGGGAGACAGTACCTTCAGTCAGGTGTCACGATTTGGTTTCTTTGATCCTGTTCCTGCCACTTGGGGGCCTGATTTGGGGTTTATTTCCTACTGGACTTTCCTTTTGGACATCATGTAACAGTGCTCTGGTGAATTGGGAGCTCTAAATGCTTAATTTCCGTGCAACTTCCCTTCTGGAACCATTCCAGGTTTTTGGCAGCTAGTATGCTCTTTTAATCAAAAGGCTATGCTTCCCAGAATGCCTGGCCCACTGCTTCATCTCCCCCTTTAAGGACAAGGTTGGGTGGAGGATATGCAGCCCCTGTGGCTGGCAGGTTCTGCAAGCAGCACACTTGAGGCGTGTGCTCGTAAGCCAGCTTTAAAAGCGTCGGTTTGCTTCATTCCAGCGCTGTTCATTTATGCAGTGTTCCTGTTTATGACTGGTCCCTTATTCCTGGTTCTTAGCTTAGAGTCTAGTTCCTAGTTTCTAATTTATTTTTCCATTTTCCCTGGATTTCGAATTTAGTGTGCTTATTAGTCATTTTTGCTTCATGGATTCACATTCTGTCTTCCTCTGTTTTGCAGTCAGCACTTTCCAGTGCTTTCCTTTTCTGTGCAGCCCAGTTTGTCTTTGTTTGTTATTCCTTTGGCTTTGTCCTATCCAGCAGTGACATTTTCATCCTTTAGTCACTCCTCATGTATAGATTTAGTATTTTGTCCCAGTTTGCCTTTCCTTCCTTGGGTGGGGCGAGGGGAGGTTTTGTCCTTGTAATTTTTTTTTCCATGCTTCTGTTCCTTTACTTTCTCTTGGAGTCTGTTCCAGGTTTTCCCTTGCACTTCTCCCTTTGTTCCCTATTGATTGTTGGGTGTGATGTGCTGTTGTAGCCAGCTCCTGTGTGAATGCCTATGTTTTCCTCACTATACTGTAAACATTATTCCTACTTGTCCCGTGTCAGGAGTCTGATGTATTAAGTTATCCTATGAAATTAAACATATATAGGTGCACCCCTAGGAAATCAATAGGATGTACTGAACACTATTATTTAAGGATGTT
The DNA here is from genome assembly GCF_040938575.1 of Ambystoma mexicanum. Lineage (NCBI taxonomy): Eukaryota > Metazoa > Chordata > Amphibia > Caudata > Ambystomatidae > Ambystoma > Ambystoma mexicanum. The sequence goes on along the minus strand of NC_090935.1, from coordinate 1,477,282,331 downwards.
GGAGGGTGTAGGGGAGAGGTAAACGACCTTGACACTGGGTTGTGTATTCACTAGGAGTCAGAAACAAGCAATTTTATGGGTAATAAGGAATATATAGTTTAAGCCCAAGAACATTAAAAGAAACATTTCATAAGACACATTTAGAAGAACAATTTAGCAAAGAAAATTCAATACTAGAGTTTTAATAGTGGAAAAACAAGACATTTTTATAAGTGTAAACCTAACATAGAAAATGTTCCATGTATGATTAAAACATATTAAATAAAATGCACTGAATTTCATCACAGTTCATCAAATGCATATATATTTCCATGTACGAATAAGTGTCCAAAAAAATTAAATTAAATGCACCAAATGTCATCACTTTTCATCAAATGCATTTATATTTCCATGTGAAAATAGGTTCCCAATGCATTTCGGGACCAGAGTCCCTTTATCAGGAGCAAGGTTTTCGATGTTCTTCTCAAATCAACAATTCACAGCGATCTATAGTATGACATAGAAGGGAGATATATTAGCTATTATGCTGATTTAAGGATTCAAACAACATATTAAGATGCTCATGTTACCACTTGGATATTTACCTGGTAAAAATGTGTAGGTGGAGAAGAAAGCTTCAGTTCAATTACTATTTGCAGAGCCTAGAAGGTCAATAAAGGGAGTGTTACTATCTAGCTCGTATTCTACAGCGATTGAACAGGATCTCTTTATGCAAAGTCATTTTACCTGGCTACCAAAGATGTGGAAGATAAGAAGGTAATGGGATAATTTCTCCCTCGAAATAAGTGTCACTGGGGTCATACCCAGTTGTCTAGAAAAGGATAACAAATGAATGAAAACTCAGGTGTGCGGCTTAATCTGACTGTTAATCTCTAAATGGTAGTACAGTATACCAGCATTTACCTCAATCTTTTTCTGTGCCGCAGCGAATATATAATCTGGTTTAAAATCTCATCAGATATTGAGCTGTGCAAATTTCAACAGTGCTTTAGTACGTCATCTTCTCGGTAGACAACACTGGATTAGTGGCGGATGGCACTTCTGAAAGCATGTGTGTGATCCCATTACAGGATTTGCAAGCACACCGATCAAGTGTATAATGAGAGGCGCATATGTAGAAACGCTTACCATCTGGTGTCCAGATGCCACGATCGTGTGGGGAGTCCCGCTAGTGAACCGGCGTCTTCCCAGAGGGATCCGGTAGTGCATGATTGATAGGATATACCTGGAGTGCAGTGACGTCACATATAAACAAGTGACGTCATTGCGTTGTGACGTCCGCGCTTGCGATGCAAGTATTAGTTCAGATTGGGGTTAAAGAGATACTGCAATAGGTAGTAAGTTAATGAAGGTGCAAGAATATGATGATCAGAGTCCCAGGGGTGCAGATAGTGCCATGGTTACACTCCAAGAATAGTTGGTGTGCAAAAGAGGTCTATAAGGGGCAAATCAACATAATAAGAGGTAGTCATCTATGTCTTATCGTGAATAATAGGATCCAAATTTGTGTGGTCCAAATTCTTATCAGGCAAGTCACACGAAGCGGTATACATGTTCACAATCTCATGCAAATAACCCTTAGGAATATATACATAGGTATCAGGCGATCCAGAGTAATCAACACAGAATAATAAACACAACATTCTGGGATGTATGCAATAAATAAATAAATACATAAAGAAAGTAAGAGTAGTAGTTACCCAACATCAACTGCCGACTGTATCAAAAAGGTGTATATGTATAGTCCTATCACTAGACTAGAAGCTCCGAAGTGGAGTCGGATTCTATCAAGGGAGTTTTATAGAGAGATGGTCTTATAGGAATACACCCATATTGAAGTCCTTGTTCATCCCAATTTGGACTAAGACTATCAGGTCTGTCAATTCAAAAGAGTTTTATTTTTATTTTTATTTTATTTTATTACATTTGTTATACGCCCAGACCCGGGGGTATCACGGCGTAGTTACAGACAATGGGATAATGCAATCTTAGAATGAACATAGAGGTGTAAAGGTATAACAATCAAAAATGTACAATAATAGGAATCAATAATATACACTAATATACAAGCAGTCAGGTAAAATAGTTGATTGGAGGGGATTAGTGCACTGGTTCAGTTAGAACTTGTTGAAGAGCCAAGTCTTCAAAAGGCTTTTGAATTTGGGGAATGAGGTTTCATTCATAATGTGGGTAGGTAGCGCATTCCAATGTCTGGGGGCCAGTGTTTTGAAGCTGCTGCCCCCTGCTTTCTCTCTTTTGTATCTGGGGGTTTCAAGGAATGCGTATTTGTTGGACCTGAGGAGTCTGGTCTGGGGCTTCATCATGACTGTGTTGTTGAGGTATTTGGGCGCTTTGTTAGCCCTGCATTTGTGGGTGATGCTCAGGGTTTTAAATAGAATTCTGGCTTGTATGGGGAGCCAGTGGTGGTCTCTTCTGGTGTTGGATATGTGTTCAGATTTTTTGATGCCTAGAGCTGTTCTGAGGGCTTTGTTTTGCATGAGTTGAAGTTTAGCTATGTTGGCTTTGGAGGTGCCAAGGAATAGGATATTACAATAGTCTAGCTTAGACAGTATGAGTGCTCTGGCTAGAGTAACACAGTTGTTGGTAGAGAGGAATTTACGGCTGAGGGAGATGAGTTTAGAGGTGTAGGAAGTGGATGAGGCTAATGTGTTTACTTGTTTAGACATGGATAGTGTGGCATCTAAGTACACGCCGAGGGTCTTGACTTGTTTAAGAACAGAGATTATGGTTCCATCGATGGTGAATGATTTAAAGGCGGGCTCAAGGGTGTTGATTTTGCTGGAGGAGCCAAGTATGAGGAGCTCGGTTTTGTCATCGTTGAGACAGAGGCTGTTGTTAGCCATCCAGTTTTGGATGAGTGAGTAGATTTGGTTAACCAGGAGGGAGTCTTGTTCATGGTTGCCTGAGAGAGGAATGAGGATTTGGGTGTCATCGGCGAAGTTAGTATAGATGACACCCAGGGCATCCAAGGCTGCAATAATAGCTTGGTGTAGGCATTATACAGAGTGGGGGATAGGCAGGAGCCTTGCAGCACACCTGCAGGGACAGACACTGGGTCTGCTGATTCTTTGCCGATGGATACTCTGGAAGTTCTGTCAGCCAAGAAGGATTTGATCCAGTTGGTAGCGTTCTGAGCTAGGCTGAAGTTGTTTGCTAGAGTGTTACAGAGTTTGTCGTGGTCAACCAGATCGAAGGCCGCTGAGAGGTCCAAGAGCATCAGAAGGCAGAGTTTACCTGCTTCTCTGGTGGCATCCATTTGGATCTTCAGATCAAGGAGGGCTGTCTCTGTGCTATGGTTGGGACGGAAACCTGACTGGCGGTCTCCTAGTAGGTGATGTTGTTCCAAGTGGTTCTGAATTTGGCAGTAGGCTATTTTGTCGATTATTTTTAGGAGAAATGGGACCGTTGAAATGGGTCGGTAGTTAGTGGGTATTGTTGGGTCCAGGGAAGGTTTTTTTAGAAGTGGTGTCACCCAAGCTTTTTTGATACTGGTGGGGACTGTGTTTGTGAGGAAGGAGGCGTTAATGAATTCAGTGATGATAGGTGTGAGAGTGGGGGCGCATAGTTTCACTAGATGGGATGGGAATTGGTCTTCCTTGCAGTTGGAGGCTTTGAGTTTCATTATAGTGTCGAAAACTTCTTTGTTAGTCACTGGTGAGAATTGGAATGGGGGACCAGTAGTGGCGTTTGAGATGGTCGTTGATATGGTGGGTGGAGTTTTGTCAGCTAGGAGTGTTTTTTTACTATCGATTTTATTTTGTAGTAGGAGGATTTTGGATGAGAGTGCGTTTTGAATAGTGGTGCACCAGTCTTTGCTAGCGTTTGAAGGTGCTGAGATTTGACAGGGGTTTTCGAGCTCTCTAAGAATGGTAAAGAGTTCTTTGCTGTCTGAGGACGCGTTAGCAATGCGGAGGTTGAAGGCATTGGCTTTTTGAGTGATTATTGCTGATTTGTAAGTTTTGTTGGCTTCAGCGAAGGCTGATGCCGATTCTGGGGTGTTGTTTTTCTTATGGAGGTGTTCAAGTGATCTTTTAGTGCGTCTTAAGGCTATAAATTCTTCATTAAACCAAAAGCAGGAGCGTTTATCAGGTCTACGAGTTTTAGTGGTGATGGGTGCAAGTAGGTCGATAGTTTGGGTGAGGCATTGTTGGTATTGTTCTGCTAGATAGGAGGGGTTGTTGGTGCCTAGAACCATATGGGCAAAGGAGGCACTCAGGGCTGGAGTGAGTTTGTCGGAAGAGAGCTTTTTGATATTTCTAGTCTCAAATGTTTCTGTTTTTTTAGGGGTGATGTGTTCGGTACTGGCATTGTCTATGGTGAAGTTAATTGCATAGTGGTCTGACCAATTGACTGGGAGGATGGAGTCAATGGTGACTAGAGAGTTAAGAGTGAGAAGCCAGTCTAAGGTTCTTCCTTTTGAGTGGGTGAGTTTATCTACCAGTTGTATGAAGTTCATCTCTGACATGGCTGTATAAAATGTAGATGCTTCTGAGTCGAGGGGGTCATTGTATCCTAGGTTAAAGTCACCGAGGACTATACATTTGGTTTTAGGCTTGATGAGGGGCGTTAGGAGTAGTGGGATGTCCAAGTCAGGGTGTGTGTTTTTGTTGGGTGATCTGTACACCACTAGTAGGTTGGTGGTGCTTTTGGGGTTGGAGGTATACTTGACTAGTAGGAGTTCATAACCTTGTATCTGTTCTATTGGGCATGCTCTGATTTCCAGGGTGGTTTTGGCTATTATAGCAACTCCGCCTCCTTGGGTATTTGTCCTGTCTGTTCTCAGGATGCTGAATCCTGGGGGAATAGCAAGGGCTAGAAGTGGTCCTGCTGCTGGGTGAAGCCAGGTTTCAGTGACCACCAGCATATCAAGGTGTTGGTCTTCAATGAGGTCATGGATATCTATAGCATGGGCACCTAGTGAGCGGGCATTGATGAGTGTAGTTTTGAGGGTGGAGGTAGGGGCAGGGGGTGGTGTGTTACCTTTGATGGGGGAAGAGTCAGTGTTTTTGTTATTGGTTTGGTGTTTGAGTGGTGCGTTGTGGAATCTTTTGTGTTGGAAATTAGTGGGCGTGGTGTTTAGTTTGGTCAGTGTATTGGGTGAAGTGGTGAGTGAGGTAGCTCGTAGGGACATTTTGGTTCTAGACATGAGTCTATTGAGTCTTTCAATGCCCAGGATGGGTGTGGTTGTGTCATTAATGCAGATGGGTATGGTGTGATTGTATGTAGGCGGGTTGGGACTAAGGCACGGGATGTCTGAGGTTGCTAGCTTCTTGATGGTGATGGGCGTAGTGTGGGCCTGAGGAGATGGTATGGGGAAAGGGGGGAGTGTGGGGAGGAAAGGGGTGGGGCAGGGGATGGGGAAGTGGCGTGGACAACCTGGTCTAACTAATCCATCGCCAACCTTGATGAAGTGTCCTCTGGTGCATGGTGTAACATTAGGGACTATACAAAAAGGGAACATGATGATGGTGAGGAGTGCTAGCATTATATTAGTGGGTGCTGGGTGGGTAGAGCTAGAGTTCAGTGAGCTGTCTAGGCACCTGGACTGGTAGCAATAATCCAGTGCAGGCCGGCAGTGCTCTAATGCAAACACAGCATCAGCCTGGGTAGCTAGTAGGGTGCACAGGCAGTGGGTCACCTAAAATTGATATTGGCAATCAGGCAGAGAAGCATAGGTCACTAGCAGTATGCACAGGCAATGGGTCGCCTAAGTTCGATTTTAGCAATTCAAGGCACAAAGCATAGCAGGTTGCACCGGCAATGGGTCACCCAGATTCAATATTGGCAATCAGAACAGAGGAGCATAGGTCACTCACAGGGTGCACAGGCAATGGGTCACCTAAAATCGATTTTAGCAATTCAAGGCACAAAATATGGCAGGGTGCACAGGCAGTGGGTCACCTAAATTCGATATTGGCGATTCAAGGCACAAAACATAGCAGGGTGCACAGGCAGTGGGTCACCTAGATTTGATATTGGCGATTCAAGGCACAAAACATAGCAGGGTGCACAGGCAGTGGGTCACCTAAATTCGATATTGGCGATTCAAGGCACAAAACATAGCAGGGTGCACAGGCAGTGGGTCACCTAGATTTGATTTTAGTAATTCAGGGCGTACTAGCATAGCAAGGTACACAGGCAATGGGTCACTAGCAGAATACACAGGGGGTGAATGAGTAACCTAGAGTCGAATTTAGTTAGTATAGTGAGGAGTTGCATTATATAGCAAACTGGGGATTGTGCTTTGCTAGAGGAGGGGCTGTGTGTGGGAACATGGAGGTATAGAGTTCCAACTAATAGTCGATTATGCGGCACGGTAGCAGTAGTAGCTTACCTAGAGCGGGGAGGGCAGAGGTGCGAGTCCCATGCTCCTTTTGTGCTGATCCAAGGCTGATTTTCCACACTGTCGGGAGTGGGGCTGGTTCCAGGAGCGCCACAGAGCGCAAACAGGAGCAAACAGGCTCGACTGGCTTTAAGAGGCCTTGGGATGGCCGCCCGCTCTTCCGCCTGCCGGCGGATGTTTGTATTTTAATATGAATACAAACACGCGTTGCCTAGCAACGTGGAGGCGTCTCAGCCTCGTTTCCGTGCCGCATCGCGCCCGACATTTTGGAAAAGGTAAATGTCGGCGCGTGCGGTCTTAGGGAGATATTGGGGGCCAGGGGTGCCGTGGAGATGCTGGGGTGCCCAGGCAGGGCTGGATGCAGCATCTGTTGGTGGCTGCAAGCGGGGAGGGCAGGCTGCTGCGTGGGTGCAGCGTGCTCCGTGCGGGGACCTCCTCGCTGGGTCCTCCTCGCTGGGTCCTCGTCGCTGGGTCCTCGTTCCTGGTGGGTGGGTGTGGGGGCTCCTGCCCTCTCCACTGGTGGGGATTCAATGTTCTCGTGTGATATCCTCCCCTAGGGAATTTGTGGACAATTTCAACATAAATTTAAGTTGGGCCACTGTATGTCTATTTTCCAAGAAATGTCTGGCCACAGGTGAGCGTATGTTTCCAGTGCTTATGTTGTTCTTATGTTCATTCCCTCTGTACTTCATTTGCAGTTTGTCCTACGTAGAACATCCCACATGGACAGCTAAGTGCATAAATTACTGACAGTGTCGCAGGTCGCGAAATCCCTAAGCTTGATCTTAGACCCCATTGTTGGGTATCTAACGTGGCTGCCCTTCATGATGTTATTGCAATTATTGCAATGGAGGCAGGAAAACGTGCCGCTTTTTCTCTGTAGCATAGTTTGTCCACTTGGTTTAGTTTTTTTCAGCTTTTTCAGTTGATCTTTAAAAATGTTGATCTTTAAAATGTTAGGCTATGAGTGGAGGTTTTGGAAAGAGTTTTTTCAGCTGGGCGTCCAGTTGAATAAGTCTCCAGTTTTTCTTGATGAGTCTAGTTATTTGCTGACTCTGACTGGAGTATTTCAAAGTATAAAGGAAGGGGATCTCCTTATTCTTAGGGTTGTCCTTTAGAAGGTCTTCACGGGTCATATGACTAGCTCGGATTTTGGCAGCCTTGATGACATTTTCATGGTATCCCCTCTCCGTATATTTAGAGGTGATTCTAACATTCTCATGATCCAGTATGGCATCACTCGAGATAATCTATTTCGCCCGTAGGAACTCACTATATGGCAAATTGTCCTTGAGGTGTCTAGGATGTTGACTAAGGTAGTGGAGAGCGTTGTTGACATCTGTAGGTTTGTGAAAAAGGCTGGTTGTCACTCTGCTATCGATAAGTTCAAGTTTGACATCAAGGTAGTGGAGTTTCACTGATCCAATTTCCATGCTAAACTTAATGCGATCATTAATTGAATTTAAGTGTACAAGAAACTCATCCAATTCAACTCGTTCTCCTCTCCAAATTATGAATACATCATCAATATACCTTTTCCAGGTCACTAGCTTGGAGCCCCATAATGGGTGGTTCAATATTGATGATGTCTCTAGATAGAACATGTACAGATTTGCATAAGCGGGTGCCATGGCCAAGCCCATTGATGTACCGGCTGCCTGTAGGTAGAAATGGTTATTGAATCTGAAAAAGTTGTTATATAAGATGATTTTCGTGAGTTCTAGTGTGAATACTTTTGCAGCTCTGCGATTGTCCTCTCTCAATAAAGCACCCTCTAGACCTCCCTCGGGAGGGATTGCCATGTACAGACTTTTTACATCCAGCGATGCTCCTCAGGTCTTAGGTCTTGAATCTCTTTCAGAATGTTAAGGAAGTGTGTTGTGTCCCTTAAGTCCCAGTTTTTGGGACAATTGGCTGAAGGATCTTATCAACGTAAATGGCCAGTGGGTCAAAGATACTCTCCGTCCCTGCCAATATAGGTCTTAGTTGGGGGTTGCAGAGGTTCTTGTGGATTTTTGGTAGCCCAGAGAAAACTGGGGTAATGGGGTTTTCTTTCTTAAGATATCGTAGAGTCTTATGTTAATCCAACCATTCTCCAGGGCCTTCTGGTTTGCATGAGAGTAGTTGTCATGGGTGTCGGATCCCCCTCTATGGGTACGTAGGTGTTGGTATCTTTAAGTAATGCCATGCATTGTGAATTATTGAAACCGGTGTCCATAATCACTATAGCTCCCCCTTTGTCCGCCAGGTTAAGTGTCAAGGTGCAATCATCTGCCAGATACCTAATGTTGATTTCTTATGTTGTATTTAGTAGTTTTCCTATTTTTGATCTTCTTCAAGTCAGCCAACATTTGGGTTTCAAAGAGTTTCAAGGCCATGTTATTAACAGAGGGGCCAAACATACTTCTAGGTATCATCTTGAGGTAGTCAAATGTACCCGATTGTTCTTCAATGGGGGGCTGTAGGTCAAAGAATATCTTTAGTCTCATCTTTCTGAGTAGTCTATATAAGTTCGTTCTCTCATCTAGATGTGTAGAGTTTTGGGATGGAGAGAATAATAAGCCTAAATTAAGGACAGCTAGTTGAATGTCGGAGAGGTGTTTTGATGATGGATTAACTACGAGCTGTTTCCCTGTTTGCTCCTTGATCTTAGATATCTGCTTACCTCTTCTTGTCTTCTTTTTTCTAAAGAAGAGGCCGGAGTTGTGATTCATGTAGAAGCTCATTATGAGTTATGGAAATCTATACTATCAGTGGTGGTTTCGCTGACAGATGTTGGGTTCTTTCCAGTTGGTAATCTACTATCGTCTCCACTAGTAGGTGCACACCTTTTTGATACACTCTGCAGTTAATGTTGGGTAACTACTACTCTTTCTTTCTTTATGTATTTATTTATTGAAAACATGCCAGAATTTTGTGTTTATTATTCTGTGTTGATTACTCTGGATCGACTGATACTTATGTGTGTTGCTGAAAATGCATTGGAGGGACAGGACCTCCCTGTCCTTGTCCTGTAGTCCTTTTTCATACGTGTTTGGTATTGTTTTCTGCACAGGAGTCCTTGTGGGGCTCCTGGCAGTGCAGCTCTTCCTCTGTTTGGTTTGGTGTACAGACCATTGGGATACCCTGATGGCACCCATGGGTGGGGGTACAACCCTGTTACCCTAGTGTATGTTTTTGGGCACCTTCGTGTGGCCCACAGAGCAGGGTATGGGCTGGTGCCAGCTCCATGCTGAATTTGACAGGTGCTCTGAGTATGCTCCGTTTTGGGATACCCAGTCCCTGCCATTGGAATCAGTTGATTCCGTATAGAAGACAAGATGGCCCCTGTGGCCTCTTGCTTTCTGTTGCCTGTTACCTTGTTTCCCAAAGTCCTGGGAAGTCCTGACTCTGTCCCTTCCCCCTTACTGGCTGTTGGGTGGAAGTTCCATATATGGTGTTGTGGGGAAGTCCAGGCCAGACTGGCTGGAGCCTCCGCAATGACTGTGTGTTGTGGTACACCCTTGGAGTGGGACCTGGATGAATGGAGTGTGTGACCAATATGCACTTCATGTTATGGGTGTCTAGTTTTTGGTGTGTGGCACAATGACTGAGACAGCCCTGCCCGAAACTGGTATGAATGCAGTGTGGAGTGCTGAATGGCGTTGTACTTGTCCGAATCCACATTTCGTGTTGTGAGTGTCTGGATGGAGAAGAATGTGCTGAATCCGCTGTGAGCCTGATTGACTTCCTGCCTGCATGAATGCACTTCTGAATGATTGGTTGTCTGAGTGTGACCCAGCAGAGTGAATGAGAGACCAAACAGTATACCTGGGGACGTCTCACTGATGGAAATCGTTCAGAAGCTGAAGTCAAAACTTGATGCTTAACCTTGAGGTCAGCTGGAAGAAGAATTGCTGCTGCCATCCTTCGCTAATCTGAAAGCTGCGTGACTGTCAAGTAACTGATCCAAGAGAGGACCTGGATAGGAGACCTCTTCCCGAGCTACGAGGGATCATCGTGCACCAGCTAACCTTCGCCAAGGCTCCCTGGAAGTCAGTCCTCGAAAAGGCTGCTGACCGGAGACAGGGACCACATCGGAATCACGAAGCGCCCGGACATTGAAGTCCATCACCGCTGATGACGATCATCGCCAACCAGAGCCGCAACGATCCACTGCCTGAGACATTGAATCCAAGGACTCTCTCGCCAGCACCGTCGACCACTTTGTTCCGCCAGAGAAAGTCGAGGCTGCTGACGCGCCAAGGAGAATCCGGCAGTGGGTTTCATGCCACCGAAGACCACAGAGGCGACGATGACCGAACGCCCTTGCTGGTCCAAAGTTCTTCATTGACTCTTTGCGGCAATAAACTATCATCGTCGAGGTGCCCTGCATGCCTCATCTTCACAGGACGTAAAGGATCGATCGTCGACGAGGACCACAAGTTCCTTCTGGTGAAATAGATTATCTCAAATGATGCCATACTGGATCATGAGACCGTTAGAATGACCTCTAAATATACCGAGAAGGGATACCATGAAAAAGTAATCAATGCTGCCAAAATCTAAGCCAGTCATATGACTCATGAAGACCTTCTAAAGGATAACCCTAAGAATAAGGAGATCCCCCTCTTTTATACTTTGAAATAATCCAGTCAGAGTCAGCAAATAACTAGACTCATCAAGAAAGACTGGAGACTGATCTAACTGGACACCCAGCTGAAAAAACAATTTCCAAAACCTCCACTCATAGTCTACAAGAGAGGCAAACATTTTAGGGATCAACTGAAAAAGCTGAAATAACTAAATGCAGTGGACAAACTAGGCTACAGAGAAAGAAAATCTGCAAGTTTGCCTGCCTCCATTGCAATAATTGCAATAACATCATGACGGGCAGCCACGTTAGATACCCAAAAATAGGGTCTAAGATCTAGCTCAGGGATTTCGCGACCTGCAACACTATGTCAGTAATGTATGCACTCAGCTGTCCATATGGGATGTTCTGCGTAGGACAAACTGTAAGAAAAGTGAAGGACAGAGGCAATGAACATAAGAGCAACATAAGCACCGGAAACATATGCTCACCTGTGGCCAGACATTTCTTGGAGAATAGACATACAGTGGGCCAACTTAAATTTATGGTGCTTGAAATTGTCCACAAATTCCCTAGGGGAGGAGATCACACGAGAAGATTGAATCAGAGGGAACTCTTTTGGATTGACAGACTTGATAGTCTTTGTCCAAATGGGATCAAACGAGGACTTCAATATGGGTGTCTTCCTATAAGACCTTGGGCCTCATTACACGGATGGCGGTAGGGATTTACCGTTACCGGTAATGGAATACCGGTAACGTTAAATCCCCATGCGGATCACGACCCGGCACACCGCTATTAGCGGCATCGCAAATTACGGTGCCACTAATAGCGGGCAGGCCGTGTGCGCGCGACCCTCCACCCCGTAAATTACGCCATGCCGCTATTAGCACAGCATCACAAGGCCAGTGGACATGCTAATAGCGGCATGGTAAATCCACCCAAACCCCTTACCGCCATGGTGCTAATACCGGCATTGCGGAGCACCCGTTAAGAGGAATGAGCAGTGTTCCCACCTGCCACAGGTGGACACAATCAGCACAGGTGGAGGCAATGGAGACTGTGGCAGCTCAAAAGGAGCACACCACACCCCTTCCCACACCCCTTCCCACACAAAGATGGTTCCAATACTGGCAGCAGTACATGGCCTGGGGGACCTCATTGCAGCACAGCTGCTACTACAACAGGCAGCACAAAGGAGACGCAGGAGGAGGAGGAGGAGGAGGGCAAGACAGGCACAGCAAGCACCACAACGGCACCTATTCATACCACAGAGGCACCCACCAATCCCCAGGGTCAGAGCCAGTCCATGCAACCTAACCCCTGAGCAGATACACACCCTGTACCGTCTGGACAGGGTTACCATCACCAGCATCGTGGACATGATCCACGACGACATTGTGAGCCTCATAGACATCAGAACTGCCATCCCCCCGCTACTGAAGGTGGTGAGTGTGCTCCACTTTCTGGCCACAGGCACCTACCAGCATACAGTGGGACAGATGCATGGCATCTCACAACCAGTATTCACACGCACGGTGAACCAGGTACTCGATGCCCTCCTGAAGCATGCACCTGAACACATATCCATGCCACGGACTGCCCAGGAGATAGCAAACACAAAAGTTGGCTTCTATTCACTGGCAGGCATCCCAAGTTGCATTGGGGCCATCGACTGTACACATGTGGAATTGGTGGTCCCACATCACAATGAAGTAGTCTACCGGAACAGGAAGCAATTCCACACTATCAATGTCCAAATGGTATGTGACGCCAACAAGATAATCACACATTGCTGTGCCCGATTTCCAGGATCAACACATGATTCCATGGTCCTGCGGAACTCAACTCTCCCACGCTACATGGAGCGAAACCCTGGACAACGTTTGTGGCTACTCGGTGAGTAGCAGGGCAAGCACATGGCAACGTGATTGGGGGGGGGAGAGAAACATACTGAAACTGGGAGTGATTGGGGGGGGGAGAGATGGGGGGGGAGAGATACATACTGCAACTGGGTGTTGACTGTCGTCCGTAGGAGAAATGGACATACAGATGTACACCAATGTGCATCCGGGAAGGCCACGATGTACTTGGAATGAACCCACATGCAATTTGAAGCTGCACAACATCAATCCAACAATGCGCCCTTGAATGCATGCAAAGGGATCACCCCTAGACATAGCACTGAACCACACACCTATAGCACCACTGAAGTGATGCCTCACAGCATGGCCACATTGGTGTCAGAATGACAGTACACTCGCAGTGTGGTACCAAATTTGCCTGGGACAGGGACACCTAAGACCTGGCCTCACCCAGGACATGTCAAATGCTGTTGTAGGCATTAATGTTGCATTACTACTTGCAGGGTCAACCTCCCCCTTGCACGTTGCTGCCACACAGACCATCTGCATGTATGCTGTCAATTCAGTACTTGGATCACAATGCAATGTCAATTAGTGTGATGTGAACAGGCCGCTCATGAGGTGAACAGTAACAGGACCCTGTTCATTCCCCCATACAGGTGATGCGGGCTATCCCCTGAAGACCTGGCTCCTCACACCTGTACGGAACCCACAGAACAGGCACGAGGAGGAATACAATCGTGCACATACCCGTACCCGCATCGTGATCGAGCAGACATTTGGACATTTGAAGTCACGTTTTAGGTGCATTAGCAGGTCTGGTGGTGCTCTCCTGTATGGACATGAGAAGGTGGCCAAGATCACCATGGCATGTGTCATGCTGCACAATATGTGTATCAGACGGAATGTTCCACTGCCCCCTGACGTTGAAATAGAAGCACCTGATGAGGACGATGATGGTGATGAGGACGGAGGTGAAGGGGATGCAGGTCTTGCAAGAGGGGATGGGCAGGAGGGACGTGCTGTGAGACAGCATCTGATCAACCAAATATGCTGAGGAACATGATTTCGTACTGTCACATGGTAATGGGGAGTCATGCACTGGTGTATGTTTACGAGCACACAATGGACCCTGTCCCCAATGAAGTACACACACACAATGAAGTTGTACAAGCCAGTGTTTAGATCAGAAACCAGTGTATTGAGTAACATTAAGGTGTGAAAGTGCAAGTCAAAAAACATCCCACCACCCTTCCCCCCACCCCCACAACAGACCCATGACACCCTTCCCCCCCCCACAACAGACCCATAACACCCTTCCCCCCCCCCACAACAGACCCATAACACCCTTCCCCCCCCACAACAGACCCATAACACCCTTCCCCCCCACAACAGACCCATAACACCCTTCCCACCACCCCCCACAACAGCCCCTCATGTGTTTGCCAGGTTTGCCCTGGCCTATGCACACATAGGGATCCCTATCAACCCCCTATTTTCAATTGTCCTCAGGGGGAATCAGAGGGTTGGCAGATGTGCACCTGGTGGTGCGCGATGAGCGCCGGAGGGGGCTTGTTTGCCTCGACCCAGAAGATGAGGATGGGGCAGACTGGCCTTGTTGGGAAATGTGGCGGTCCATAGTGTCAGCCATGCGTACCAGGACCTCCCTGAGCCTCCCTATCTCATCGCACAGCCTGTTGGTGTTGGCGTCCATCCGCTCTGTGGAGTGCCTCAACGCCTCCACGATGTTCTCACTGCGATTGGCAGACTCCTCAACATGCTGCCCAACCAGCACAGACAGCTCTTGTTGGCGCTGCGGGATGGTGGTCAATTGGTGGGCAGTGCTGGGTGAGTGTGCACTTGAGCCTGTGCCCTCGGATGCATCCACCACAGCAGGTGATGGCAACATGGGGGACATGATTGCAGGGACGGTGTCCTCAACTGTGGTATCAGACGCAGGGGTGTGGAATGGCACTGGCTCTGGTGATCCAGGGGGGCTTGGGGTGTGCATCTCCATGGCGTGGTCTAGGGTGTCCTCCAGATCGGATAGGGGGGCAGTGGCGGCTGCCTCACCAGTGGAGCTTGCCGCAGCTGATGGTGGGCCCTCGGTGGCTGGCATCGGTGCGGGTGGGTTCACCACCGGTGGTGGGGCCGCAGTTGGTGGTGCAGCTATTACTGCCGTGGCAGTGGCACTCCGACGAAGTTTGGCACTCGTCTGGTGCGGCCTGCCCCCCTTGCCCCTTGATGTTGTTGGGGTATCCGCCGGCTCCTGTGCCCTTGGCCTCTTGCATGTAGCTGTTGCCTGTGTTGCATCAGCGGCATCCTCCCCATCTGTATGTGAGCCTGTCAGGGGCGAGACGGGGGATGGCATTGGTTGCGTTTCAATTTACTTAATGCAGATTACATTAATAATGCAGTTGTGGCAATTGGGACTTAGTGGTTGTGGATGCAGGTGATGTGCCAGTTCAGTGCCTCATCCATGCATGGTAGTGTTTGGGACTTGTCTTTGGTGTTGTGTGCATGTGTGTGTGTGTGTGGGTCTGACACAGGCATGTTGAGGGATGGATGCATGTGTGGATGTGTGTCCATGCATGAGAGGAGTCTGTGCTCGCATATGGGGGGTACAGTACATTCACAGCGCATCCTGTCATGTGTACACTCACCTCCATCAGAAGTGGTTCCCACGCCGAGCTCCATGCTGCCTACTCCCTCTATTGACTCGACGGCAATCATGTTGGCGCACGTCTCCTCCCATTCCTTCATCAGGATTGGGGATCCATCTCCACCAGCACTGGCAATGCGGTGGTTCTCCGCCAGGATGCCCCTCACCCGCAGCCTGAGGTCGTCCCACCTCTTCCTGCATTCGCGCACAGTGCGCGTGCTGGTGCCCACTGCACTGACTTTGGCTGCGACCTCCTCCCAGATGGCTTTCTTCCTCAACAGGGTTGGCCGGCGCATGTTATTTGCGAAGACCACCTCAGCATTCTCCGCAAGGGTCTGTGTCAACATCACCAATTCCTCATTGGTGTATTTTTCTTTGCGCAGCCTGTCAGTCGATTTCTTGAGTGCCTTGGGCATGATGCAGGTGTCCACAATTGTTTGGCACGGCTCACGAATCAAAACAGGTCCAGGGGGCAGAGGATGGCAATGGATTGTGTTTTTAAAGATGGCCGCCGGGCTCTTTCCCGTTCCGGCGCGATGATGCTATTTCCGCTTCCGCTATTTTACGGTCACCGCTAATAACGATGACCGCTAATAGCGGTGACCGCTAGTAGCGGTGACCGCAATTTGCATGTAGCGTGAGGGCGGAGGTGCTATCTGCACTTTCGTCAATGCCGGTAAGGGAGTTTTTTGGGACTTTTGCGGCATGGCGGTAGGGTCATTACCGGCATGGCGCTATGCTCGTGTCCGCGTACTCGTAATGGTGCGTAATTAGCGCCCTCTTACGAGGGCGGACATGTTAATAGCGCCATGCCGCTAATATGCGGTTTTTAGCGCACAACGTGTAATGAGGCCCCTTCTCTCTATAACACTCCTGTGATAGACTCCGACTCCACTTCGGAGCGTCTAGTCTAGTGATAGCACTATACATAGAAACCTTTTTGATACACTCAGCAGTTGATGTTGGGTAACTACTACTATTACTTTCTTTATGTATTTATTTATTTATTGCATACATCCCAGAATGTTGTGTTTATTATTATGTGTTGATTACTCTGGATCGACTGATACCTATGTATATACTGCTAAGGGTTATTCGCATGAGATTGTGAGCATGTATACCGCTTGGTTTGACTTGTCTGATAAGAATTTGGACCAAACCAATTTGGATCCTATTATTCACGATAACACAGAGATGACTTCTTCTTATTATGTTGATTTGCCCCTTATAGACCTATTTAGCACACCTCTATTCTTGGAGTGTAACCATTGCACAATCTGCACCCCTGGGACTCTGATCATCATATTATTGCACCTTCATTAACTTGCTACCTACTGCAGTATCTCTTTAACCCCAATCTGAACTATTACTTTCATCCCGGCGCACGGATGACACAATGACGTCACTTGTTTACATGTGATGTTGCTGCACCGTGACGCACCACCGCGCTCGAGGTATATCCTATCAATCATGCACTACCGGATCCCTCTGGGAAGATTCAGGTTCACTAGTGAGACTCACCACCCTACTCTGGCATCTGGACCGAAGATGGAAAGCCTTTCTACATATGCACCTCTCATTATACATTTGAATGGTATGTTTGCAAATCTAGTAATGGGATTGTACACTTGCTTTTCAGAAGTGCTATCCGCCACTAATCCAGTCTTGTCTGCCGAGAAGATGACGTACTAAAACACTGTTGTAATTTGCACAGGTTAATATCTGATGAGATTTTAAACCGAATTATAGGCTGCGGCACAGAAAAAGATTGAGGTAAATGCCGGTTAACTGTACTACCGTTTCGAGATTAATGGTCAGATTAAGCCGCACACCTGAGTTTTTGTTAATTCATTATTCTTTTCTAGACAACTGGGTATGCTCCCAGCGACACTTATTTCGAGGGAGAAATGATTCCATTACCTTCTTATCTTCCACATCTTTGGTAGCCAGGTAGGATGACTTTGCATAAAGAGATCTTTTTCAATCACTGTATAATACGAGCTAGATAGTTACACTCCCTTTATTGTCCATTTAGGCTCTGCAAACAGTAACTGAATTGAAGCTTTCCTCTCCACCTACAAATTCTTACCAGGTGAATATCCAAGTAGTAACATGAGAGCCTTAATATGTTGTATGAATCCTTAAATCACCATAATGTCTAATAGATCTCTCTTCTATGTTACAATATAGATCGCTGTGAATTGTTGATTTGAGAAGAACATTGAAAATGTTGGTCCTGATGAAGGGACTCTTGTCCCAAAACGTGCTAGGCACCTATTTGCACATGGAAATATAAATGCATTTGATGAAAAGTGATGAAATTTGATGTATTTAATTTAATTTTTTTGGGCACCTATTCGTACATGGAAATATATATATACATTTGATGAAATTCGATGCATTTTATATCATATGTTTTAACCATACATGGAACATGTTCTATGTTAGGTTTACACTTATAAAAATGTCTTGTTTTTCCACTACCAGAACTCTAGTATTGAATTTTCTTTGCTACACTTTTCTTCTGAATTTTTCCTGTGAAATGTTTCTTCTAAAGTTCTTGGGTTTAAACAATATATGACTTATTACCCATAAAAATGTTTTTTTATACAAACACACCAGGTGTGCAGGGGACTGGCCACGAGTGCTCCGCAGTTTGTGGACACCGGTTACTGTCTCGTATTAAGTTATCCTCCCTTTGATGTAATAGCCTTTTGGGGTCCCTGTGTGATCAACAGGGTTCGCAGGCTTTGCTGACATTTCAGGTGGTATTTCTCATCCTTGTGAGTATTGTCTTTAAAATACCTTATACAATACCATCAAGGGTGTTAGCTCACAGACCCTGTTGCTGCTTGCCTAGTATGTGTGCTTAGCGCTGACAGTACCTGCAACACCAATTGTGGGTAAGGAGCTTGCCGACTTTCTTTGTAATCAAAAGGAACTTCTTAGCGCTTACCCCACATCCCTTTTCATATATTTGTTTTCTTACCACACTCTACTTGCACATTCTGGGTTTTAGTGTACATGTGTCTTCATTCCTGAGTGCATGTTGTTTGGTTCAAAGCTATTCACTGTGTGATCTTGTGCACATTTGCCTTGCCACATTCACTGCCTTTGTCTTCTCATGACACCAGGGTCCACTGCTGAGTTCTTCTCGCTACTCGTTGCAAAGTCTTCAGATGATTTCCCAAAAGAGGGGCTCAGCCCTCTTTTAAAGCCAAATGGGCCACAGTGATTGATGTAGGCTAAGCCTACCCTAATGAACCACTCCTGTGTCCCCACCAACAATCTCCTGTATGCATGAGGTCATAACCAGAGTGCTTTGCAACAGAAAAGTTAAAGGGCTGAAAACATGTAATACTAAGTCCCATCCATCTTCCTGTCTGCTGTGGATCAAATGGTTTTTAGTTAATGGAGCTCTCTGTGGTTCCTGATTAAAGCGACAGGTCTCCCTTGAAGCTGCAGAGGGAACAGACTTTTTGTCTCTGTCAATCCACATCCTCATACCTTATGAATGGGGTCCCCCTCAGGAGGATGACTGCTGTAAACACGCAGCCCCAGACATGACCTTTCACTGTCCATTGATACTAACGGTGGGAGCTGGCTTCAGGTTGACACTGTGCATATCAAAGGTTGTTGGGGTTTCCTGTCTCCTTTGCTAACTGCACAGCCAGGCCCCATGTGGGCTTGTTTGAAGTATTCTCTATTGGTATGTTAATTATGTTCATTGCTGTCACCATCTGAGACGCTGAACAAAAGGACAGGGCAGATCCGTGGAGCCTTTGATAGTTAATTAGGCTGGCAATGGCAGGGAGAAGGTTTTGCCCTCCCCCTTATGAGATGAAATGGTGTAATCCTGGCTGTCATATCCCAACTAAATATGACAGGGGGACTGTGCCTGTAGTTTGTGTCAACACAGAGTACACAGGGTTATGTGTAAGTCGTGCAGTGAGCATAGGAAAATGTGTGCGGATTAGCCCGACACATTTTTCGGAGGTTGATCTACCATCATTCAATTTCTTTTAAAATGTAAAAAAAAACAGGCGAGCATGCACTCACTGTGTGGATGGTGAACTTCCTCACAGTTCTACAATGCAAGCTACTTGGAGAGGTAGTCATTCACACAGGCCCTGAACAATCAGAGGACATGGTCATATACCTGGTGGCTATCATACAATTATTCAGCACGGCCCTAGCCACAGACCCCTAAATAACATGATTACAGGATTGCAGCAAACATGTATTGTAGGGCGGTAACCAGAGTTAGAAGAGTAGAGCCTGGAGAAGTTGTGAGGAGGTAGAGAAGCGAGAGGGAGTGTTAGGGAGAATTCTCCGAAAATGTGCTAATTCCTCTCTACCTTAGAGACCCCCAGCAACTTGGCAGGATTTTAGGACTTTTAATTTGACTTTGGAGAGAGTGAGACTCTTTGTTTCCCACTCTCTCATGTATTTTAATATGATTTGGACTCTGTGTTTCTTTTTTTTGGTTGTGGAGTCTGACAAACTCCATAGGCATCATCTTTACATTGTGACACACAGCACCATCAGTGCAGTGGCACAGGGAAGTCTCTTAGATTTCCCAAATGTTTAAATACCTTCTCTTAGATAAACTGCTGTTTCCAAGAGCTATGAAGTGAAATTGACTGTCCTTACATTGTACATTTATAGACCCAGCACACACTATCTTACCATAGGGTGCTAGCCACTTTCTCTAGTTTCTCATGTAGCAATTTTATGTTATCCTTTCTACAATTAATGGCTGGTGGCAGTGGTTTACTTTTAATTACCATTGTGCGTTTTTACCACGGGCTGCCATTCCAGCCTTGGTAAAGCACCCATGGGTGCCCATTTTGTCAAAATGGCTGTGGTCTTCTTTTTTCGCCATTTGTCTGGCAAGGACAGCCACACTGCTGTGTGACTGACAGCTAGGCTGCAATGAATGGGAGAAGCCTGCATAAAAGGCAAGGCTTTTTGGCTTGGAAGGCAGAGTCGACCACTGGGCGAAGGAATCCAAAGAAGAACTTGGAAGAGACACCTGCTGCAACTCCTGGACCGTTGGTTTGCCCGGTGAAGCCCTGCTGCTGTGCTGAAACTCTGAATTTGCATCGACTACAGAAGCCCTGCAAGGACGACTTCTCCCCTTGAGTTGGTGGACCAATCAACTCCAAAGTGAACTTGTCTGGACATCCTCTTGGAGCTGGCTGTACTTCCTTGCTGCTGCAGAACCGAAGTGCCAGGGAGAGCAACACCAGATAGGAGTGCATCACTTTTAAGTCAGACCCGAGCGGCTGGAAGATCCTCCGGGCTCCTACTAAGCAGGACTGACCAAGCCTGAGCCCCCTCAACAGAGTGCTGGACCCCAGATGTGAGGAACGTCCAAAGTGGTATCCGAGACTCTGCGGTGGTGCTATTTACTGAGACGCGAGGAGCTGAAACTGCAAATTGCTGCTGAATAGAAGTCTGTACTTTTCTATCGCCGACTGTCCCATTGTGTTGCAGGAGTCCCCAGAAGTCCTCCCTCTTGTCCCCACGACGAGGCACAGGAACAACAGGATCTGCAGTGCCACACAGGAATAGAAGCCAGCTGGAACCATTTAGTACTGTAAAGTCCAAGAGAACTTACCTCTTGTCTTGTAGTAGCCATACTTGTTCTCAGTTGAGACTTGTCTTGGTTGTTTTCTACAAAGACTTCTAAAACATTGTGCAAGACTTTTACTTACCTAAAAGAAGTGCTTCAGCTCACCTAGACTTTTTAAAATTGAAATAGCTATTTGTGCTTCACAAATGTCAATTTAATGTGTCCAATTGACTTTGGCCTGGCCCTGGCTCCCTGAATGACTCTTCTCTCCTCTTCTCTCCTCTGATTTTGTTGTGTTTTGCCTTCCTTCCAGGAAAGGGTTAGCTTACTTTGCATTGGGAGGGTTTGAAAAGTAATTACCAGCTTAAGAATATGTGTGTGATCTCTTCTTTTATTCTAATAACCCTTTTCTTAGACATACTTCTAAGTATTGCTCTAAATGCAACAGTAATATATTAATGTCCACAGTGTCCTAGCTATTTAAGTCACCTGAGGGTGGAGGAAGTGTCTGTGTGCCATCCCAAATGGGTACTTGCTGATTTAGAGAAACTGAGTGTGTGTGTTTTGGGGTGTATTTGTGTGTTACTATTATATTGCCCCTTCTAAAGAAGGCTTACTCAAACGAACTGTTTAATAAATTAATAATTGTTCAATCAAGAGACCTTGTGTGTAAGAGTTTATTTGAATATTTGTCACTGTGAATCTCTGTGTAACTCCCCTACTGCTCACATTGACAACCTCTTGAGATAAGCCTGGCTGCTCAATCACTCTACCAACATGCGTAGTACAGACATATACCAAAGGTTGGGTTCCTATTGCCAGGTGGTCTAGGTTGTTGTAGTGCACCTAAAGGGTACTACTCCAAATCTTGCCTAACAGGGAGGGATTAGCAGAGGAGAGGAGAGAAAGTGTAGAAGGTGGAAAGGAGAGAGAGGAGGAGAGAAGGTAGAAAAGTGAGGGTGGGAGAAGGAGAAGAGGAGGTGGAAAGGAGATCAGTAAGAGCTGAGGCTGGGCAGAATAGAGTGTGGCAGAGCGACAAGGAGGCAGGGAGAAGTGAGAGGGAGAAAGAATATGTGCCTCAAGAGGAGAGGAGAGTTCAGAAGAGGAGGAAACAAATACGAGTAGAAGAGGCATAGAGACAGAAAGGTGAACAAAGATCAGAACTGAGAGTGAAAAGAAACAACAGAGATACAGGGAGAAGGACAGTCCAAAGACAGGAGGAAGAAATGAGAGGATCTTAACATGTCACAAGGCCCTGCTAAATTTCTTGACATGGTAGAGGAGGAACCCAAAAGGCCAGGGCAGGCCTTGTTGGGAGAGCAAATGCGCACTATACGATTAGGAGGGGACCTGTGAATGTACCCAGAGGTCCGATGGTTCTAAAAGAGTCTGACACCTGACCCTTACCAGGACGGACCAGGGCTGGTGGCGCCAGGTATACTACAAGTACTAGCTGGCCAATGGGATATCCTCAGAAGCCCAGTGACAACCAAGAATGACCCAACAAAAACCAAAAACCAAATGTGTGACACTATGAATCCCATAAACCTTCAGTGGCAATTTACCATCACGGATGGCGGCCTTGAACAGGGGGGTAGACGAAGGAGAATGACTAAGGACCCTAGACATAAGGAAATTGGGAGGGAGCTCACATGGTGGTGTAACCTGCCATATCCTAATCCTGTCCACAAAAAACTTTCCTTTAAAGTTTAACTCAGCCTCAAGAAAGACATAGTTGCATTGTCACTTTTTAAATATTATCTTTAGTTCATCTAAAAGTGTATTGAATTTAGGCTCAGTGAAGATCACTTTACTAGTATATATTCAGCAACAACATTTTTCAAGAGATTGATAGTGAAGACTACTCAATAGCTTGTTATGACTTGCAGTAACATTCACTCTACATGCCACATAACACTGATTTCAAGATATATCCTGCTTTTTGGTAATGAAATAAACCTGCCCACTGCTTAAAATTTGCCAAAAATAATAATAAAGGCATCTAATGGTGGAGTATAAGATAGTTACCAATCTGGAGATTTGGTACTTTCAGATGTAATTTTGTGATAACTGGGTAAGTACAAAGGCTGCTTATACAGACATCTCAACTCTCAAACTGTCTCTTCAACTCCCACTGTGTCTACCACCATAATTTTCCCTGATGCACTCTGTCTTATGCTTTCTTTCTCTCGCTCTCTTATCCCCTCGCCCTCTCTCTCCCTTTTCCTTTCTCGTTCTGTCCAAATGCAGTAACCCACAATGTCCATGAAGTGTCTTTGGTATTAACAGTATACTGCAAAAGAAGTCAGCAGTTGCAGAAAGGTACAGGAAGTTGATAAAAGGGAATGACATTTGCCAAAGGGTTACGAGGATTTGTGACATCCAATTCTGTCAGTGAAATGTTGCCAAATAACCAAGAGAGCATAAATATTCACTTCATTACCAAGAGGATTTCAGTGTTTTGGCATTGAACAGATATATCAAACATCAGGTCCAACATTTGCCAGTTGAACTGAATGCCATTTTGCAACATTTGCCAATCTGTAGTTTAGGGAAAGAGATGAAACCCTCACTTACCAGGGACAAGAAAATACATATCCAAATAACTGGAACAGGATAGGGGGCTAGAGCTGACTTCCTAAACTAGAAACAAAACTTCTCCCACCAGCAACTATGGATGGCCTTGGTGGCAAGTCTTCATGCAAACCTCCAGGACCTCTTCGGATAAATCCCAAACCCTGTATCTGAGCCTCTCAGTAACAAGGCATGCAGATTGAAAGCACTGAGATTCAGGTGATTGACCGGTTCCCCAGACTGGCAGAGAAGATACCGAGAACAGACCGCCATGACAAGGAGATTTGAGTACCACCTCCTCTGAGCCAAATCCGGAACGATCAGAATCTTTGTAGCCCAACTTCCTGAGATCTTGCAAGAAGACAGGGATAGGTAGGAATGCACAGAGGAGATCAAAGTCCCAGTCCACCAACAGTGCAGCCCCCCACCCCTAGTACTCCCCTGCAGAAAAACTTGCAATTCCTGTTGTCACTGAAAGAAAACCAATACAATTGTGGTGTTCCCCAAAGGTTAAAGATTTTCACAAGAACCTCCTAGCACAACTCCCACTTGTGAGATACTATGCCCTGCCTGCTCAGCAAATCCACCACATTTTCAGTCCTAGAAATATGAGCCGACACTGCCTATGTTCTTAAGGTAATGCATGGCCATTGTGCTGTTTCTTAATCACAGGACACACTCCCCATGGACTGAAGGAATGAAAGTTTTAAGAGCTAGTCTGATCACCTGTAACTCCAGCAGATAGACATACAATCTACAATCTTTACTCCATCAAGGACCAAACCCGGCTCCTCCACAGATCCCCAATTGAGCGCCTCAGCCCCTCAAGAAAGCATCCATGAACACTGATGCCTCTGGCCCTAGTTAAAAACATTGTTCCCCTGCTCTCAATTTGTCCCTCTGGGCACACCAGAGGAGATCATGTGAAACACGTGTGAAGACCTGGAGCAGGTGCAACATGTTGCCGGAGAATATGAACCCCTGCAAAAGGAGTAGCCAATAGTGCAATCTCATCCTCAGTTGGGCAAGAATGATGCAGGATGCCATGAGGCCCAGAAGCCAAAGGAAGGCTGAGGCTGTCAGGAACTTGCTGTTCTGGAACCTCTCACCCAGATGCTTGCAACTCTATTGTTGGGTGAAAAAGCCTTTCCCGGGCAAGTGTCACAATGGAGTGAAATGGCAGAAACCACAAGCCCTGGAAATTGTATATGAAGATGATATGAGAATGCGGATGATGGCTATTGCACCATTAACCAAAAACTTCACTGAATCTTTGGAGGCAATGAATTTTCCAAGAATGTGTCTGCCTTTGCTCTGAAAAGGTGTACCCCTTCAAAAGGACTAGTCAGCTGTTTGAACATCTGGAGTAAAACATGAGGTTCTCATGCACAAATGCCTTGTTAATACTGAGTCAGTGTCAATAGAATGGGCCATTCAGTTCACTATGTCCAAGCCTGCTTAACATATAGCCTCCGTACAGACAACCATTAATGTATTGAAAGCACCCCTTTTCGAATGCATTTGATGTATTTATGGCTTTTAGTGTCACATTCCTGGCCTCAAAGATTTTTTTACCAAAGGCACCCTATTTTCTACTGTCACTATGTGGTGGGAGTGTTTGGAAAGTAGGCAAATTGATGCCTGAAATGGCTACCTCGACAACAAGGCTTTGTGGGTTGCTGTGCTTCAAAAGGTACATTTGGTTTGAGGGAGCAAGACTTTACTTACTCGCAATTCTTTATCTACAGTGTTAGACGAGCAACAGTGTTGTCAATGTTCTAACAGCGGGTCAGTGACCACAGGATTGTTGAGGAGCAGCCTCTCCTTTGGATGATCTTTGTCTAAAATGTTGGCCAAGTTGTAGCGCAAGGCAGGATTCGAGAGGGCACCCGGACCCTCTAGAACCTTTTCCCTGGTCCTTCCATAAGGAGAAATGTAGGTACCTGTAAAGGGAGGTCTGCAAAGTGTCTATGGGCCTCATTACAAGTTTGGTGGTAGCCTTGCCGGTAAAACCGGCAGGCTGTGCTCATGGGGGCTGGTACGCCTTCCAGGTCAGACCTTGCGGGTGGGAAGGCACCCGCGAGCACAACTCGTAGTTTGCCGGTCCGGTAGCAATGGTGGCGGTAGCTTATCGGCACCGTTACTACCAGACCGGCAAACCTATAATGAGGCCCTATGTCTGGTGAGGTGTCCAGACCGCTGGCATTCATATGGTCCATCACCAGCTCTGTGAATTCAGGTTCGAATGTTATAAATTACAAAGGGATTTGTTCTCAAGAAGTTCCTAATATCAGCAAACCCTCAGAAAGCAATACATCTCACGCTCCATAACGAGATTGTTCTCCCCTTTCGAAGTCCCTGGCAGTTTTCTATATCCATAGAGCAGTGTATCAGTTCCCATAGTCAACTCAAATATCACAGTCTGCATTTATTTCAATGGCTCATTTGCTTAGATGTTCATTTCTATACTTTCTAATCTGCACCCTTCAATTTTCCGGCAACCCTCTCTGTCCTGTGTTCGCTCTCTCTATCTCTTTCTCTCCTGCTCCCCCTCTCCAGCTACAACAAAAGCGCGAAATTTATTGACATTATTCAGCAAAATGAGGCGACAGTAAGAGAAAGATTGAGGAAGTTGACTAAAAGCAGTGAAAGGTGTATGAAGTCAACACCTTCTCCCACTTCAAGCTGCCAGTATTCGAAACCGCACAAATAATCACTCAATTTCCAAGCCACTGTCACTTCATCAAACTATTAAACAGATGTAACAAAAGCCATGCTCATGATTTGCAGGCCGAAACAAATGCTGTTTGTAATATTTGCCAATCACTTGCTGAGTGAAACTGACTTAAGAGCACAGACATTGCATTCAAACTCTCAGTAATATTGACTGATTTGATTAGTTAACCTTCATTTGTTAAAGTATAGTGATTTCATAGGGTTAGAGTCATGCATTTATTTTTTAAAAAGCAAAATAATTCCTTACCTGGAGGGGCCTCTGTGAAAACATCGTCTTCTAGTTCATCTGACACATACAAAGGATGAGAAGATATCAATATGTCAATTAGCCTTATTTTCTGAGAGCAATAAGTGTGAATATTAATGAAACCATAGACCAATGCAAACATTGCGTTCTCTTATTTATAATCCCAAGGAGTAAACTGACCTAACATCTGAATAGCAACATCATTAATAATACTAGTAATTAGTTGCACCTGCCGTACCGGATCCCGATACATATATATATATATATATATATATATATATATATATATATATATATATATATATATATATATATATATATATCTCGTTTTGTGAAAGTTAGGAGTGAGGTTTCAAGTGCTAACCTAACACTGGCTGGCAGCTGCTTCATCACCAAAGAAAACAAGCATTGGCAATGCCAACAGAATAGGCTTTTGTGTAGGCATCAGAAACGCACTTGGCAGGCACAGCTGTAGTGGTATTAACTACCCATTCATAGTAGCAGGTGCAAAATGGTGCGAGTACCTTCGCATCTAATAGCAGTGACTGGCAAAAGCTTAAAACGTATGCATACACCAAATATGTTGGCTTTGCCAGGGCTTGTTTTTAACAGGACCTCAGTGAAGAACACACAGGGTGCTTATAAATCAAGTGGCTGGAGGCAAGCCTTATAAGACATTTTTATTACACCAGTAGCATGTTAACAAGTCGTTAAGTCTCAGAAGACACTTTGAACAAACACTGGCAGGCACTTTGAGTGCAAAGTTTGATCGTAAGACTTGATTAAAGCGATCTCAAAGAGTTCCCATGAGGAGGTGTTTTGGGCGGGGAGGGGCAAGAACTTGGTGGGATTGGCCATAGGGATTAGCAGGGCCATGGGCAGTCAATGGGTGGGCAAATGACCAACAATACCTACAAGCTTTGCGTTTCTCCTCATACGCCATTTCTCCCTATCTCTACTCCAATGCAATAGTTTTGGCTTAAAGGTGTTGCTCGTGACACCTAATAGCCCAAACTAAAAATGGTGTAGTCTCTACTTGCATATGGTTTTTGATGGACATGTTTTAAAATGCCGGAGTGGAAAACTGTGTCAAGCACTGTGCCAGTGATGAAGCACAAATATATATTTCTCTACTGTGCAGCTTCGGTTTCTTTCATGCACAACATGTTATGATAGATCTGTATATAATTAGCTGCAGCCACATGTGTACCACATGTGAGTGACCCAGCATCTCAAGTATCTGATTACATATTGTATCCCTCATCGGAACCGACTGCACATTTTTAGGCTTTCTATTCAATTTATCAAAGAGAATTAGCCATAAAATTGACCAATTCATTCAATTTTTGTAAAACTACACCATGGTTGAAAACCCTCCCAAATCCTCTTGTTGGCTTCAGGGATGCATGCTTTGCTTGCTCGCTCACATTATTCAGGGAAAATATTTCTGCCTCCCTACTTTATGATATGATATGATATGGTATCTATAACGTGACGTTACACAAGTCTTTCTAGGTCCACAAGACAAGGAGGGGAGAAAGAGGGAAGACAAGACAAACGATCTTACTAGGCCTTTAGACATTCAGATCGTACAAGTGCAATGAGAAGTGCATGGGATAGGGCCTGGGGAGAAGTGCAAGGAAGGGGCACGAGGGGAAGTGCAGTCAGGGCAGCAGGGCTCTGAGTAAGTGGAAGGCTGACAGATGACTACACAGGTGCAGACCCAGACTTGAAGTACTGGGTAGGACAGAAGGCAGAGCAGGGTGACTGGTCAAGGGGGCGGGAGGTAGCTACCACTGAGTGCCACCACCAGTTATTACACGGCCCGCTCTGCGGACCCATTTCCCTGTTCGCTCCCTGGACCGCAGTGTAATTGGCCTGTGGACGTCGTGATGTCGGCGAACGTTGGACGCAGCCGGTGGCTGGCTGGAGGGAAGCGTGCTTTGCATCAAAGTATTTGGGAAACACCGCCATGGTGCATCAGAGGACAGTGCAGCGGCGGAAGGGTCTGGAAAATGGACATTACAGAATGGGTGGGGGAGTGAAAAGTGGGTAATGTGAAATATGTGTGTATGTGGAAGAAGACGGAGGTGTGCCTGTAGTGGCCGCGCATATAGTCTGAACTGGCGAGTACCTACACAGGCGAGTACTTTGTGCAGTGATTGGAGGCAGGTGCCGCAACGGCCACATACATTGTGCCGCCATTTGTTTGCGGACACCTACTTCAGTGGAGAGTAGTGGCAGGTATGTATGTTTTAGAATGGGAACATTTCGTCAATGGCATAGGTTGGGAGGTAGCACAGGTGGGTGTGCTATGCTGATGGAATGTGGTAGTTGGGCACATGGTGGTATGCATGGGTTAAGGAACTTGCATTGGGTAAGTGGAAGGATTACAATATTGGCTGCATGGAGTATGGACGTAGACAGTGGGGTATGGAGTGAAGTGTATAGCCTTTTACCGTACCCGCCGCACTAACGCAAGTGTAGACGTATATCCGGTGCAGGGTGGTGCTTTCACAGTGCGGTGTGTGCGAATTGATTGCAGTAGGCTAGTGTTGTGAACCGATTGTGGGTACTTTGGCTGTTGCACTATAGTTTAGGAATGGAAGTGGGGACGGCTACAGTATGTGAATGAAAGTGCACAGGGGTGCAGGAGAGAGTGTTTTCTTTCTACATTATGGTAAGTGGTGCAAATTGTAGCTCTATAGGTATATGGCAGTGCACAGGTTGGGTAGTAGTGCTGGTGATACTGCTGTATATGTGGATAGGCGAAGTGGATGAAATGGATGATGGTATTACGTAGCAGAGACAGTCTTGAACGTGTAGACTGTTGGTTGCATGGCTGAAGGGCGTAGGAAATGCACTGAAGAGGCTAGGACTTTAGGACACACACGGTAGTAAGGCTTTTTAGTGGCTGCAGCAGGCAGAATGTTGTTACCTGTAAGGAATGGGTGTGGAGCACATTTCAGACGCAATACAGCAGAAGTGAGCTGCCATGACTGCTTGTGTGGTTTTGCTGGTGAGGGCACTGTTACTACATGGTAAACTTTTTGATGTGTACTTGGACACGGTGCTTTGAAAAGTGATGCAGTGTGGGCAAAGGGTGCTGGGTTTGCATACTGTCACTATGGAGTTGCCGTGCCTGTGTTGAAGGGCTAGCCTATTGGGTGTATGGCCAAAGGTGGTAGGCTGTGGGCCAAGGATTGAAGAGTGTTGGACTTCGGAAAATCCACGCCACTAATGCAATGTTGACTCTACCTCTGGTAGACGGTGATGACCTGTAAAGAATTGTTGTGCAGTACGTTGCAGATGACATAGAGCAGTAGAAATGAGCTGGCAGGACAGTACATTTGGTTCCGCAGGTGAGGTGGATGGTAGAATATGGTAAAGTTTTGGATGTGTGATTGGAGATGGTGCAATGAAAAGTCACGCAGTCTGCCCACTTGGTGCAGTGTGTGCATACTGGCAGTATGGCACAGGGTGTGGTTGAAGTGCAGTTTATTTGGGTTCTTTACTATGATCTGTGCAGAATTGTTGAGGTAGGGCCAATGTTGTCACAATGTTGTGGTTAGGTTGCTAGTTAAACACTACTTTGTGAATGGTACTGGGTAGGGGTGAGCGAGGCTATGGTATGTTTGTGGATCATGGTAAGTGCGACCTGTTTTCGTCCATGGGTGCTTTATGGAGTGAGAGAGTTGGGTTGAAGTGCTGCTATGTATGTTACATTTGTGTACTATTTTAGCTGCCCGCGTGGTCGTATGCATGCGCAAGGGTGCAGTGTTGTTTGCATGGTGAAGGGTGTCTTGGGTGCGCTGGCAGATTGGTGTGGATTGTGAAATAGGGCATTGTGTAGGAAATGGTTATGGTGGAGGGGCTTGGAAGCAAAGGGAACGTGTTCTCAGAGTGTTAAAGGGGACATATGGAGTTGTGTACAGAAGTGGTTGTGTGCTATGCAGAGTTTCAGTATGTGGCTGGTGTAGGCGTTTTTGAAAATTGCATAGTTGTGAATAGGCGCCAGTAAGGGACTGTTGGAGAAATTGAGTGCAAAGGGAAGAAGTATTGTGTGTGCTTCACTGGGGTGTGGCCTTAGTTGTAGCTGGGAAAGCGCATGTGCTACATCATGGCTTTTTTGGAAAAACCGCGTGCAAAGGGAAGAAGTATTGTGTGTGCTTTACTGGGGCGTGGCCCTAGCTGTAGCTGGGAAAGTGCACGTGCCACATCATGGCTTTATGAGCATGGAGCCTTAGCAAATGCAATTGTGGGGATTTTCCAATGAGGATTGCAGGGTGTGGTTTAACTGAAGGGGCAGTGACTTATTTACTGAAAGGTAGATGTACTGAGGTCAGTGGAGATGGAGCGACGGTGAGTGCTTGTAGTTGTTGATAGCTTTGTGCACGATCTGCAGTTAGGCCATGGAAAGAGGCTTCGAGTGCAGGCTTGTTGGGTCACAGTTTATGAGTGGGGTTTCTGCTGCATGGATCTTCTTTGCAAATATGTGGCCTCTGTTGGTACTGTGGATGTGGTTGTCGTGCATTTTGGAGGACTACATTTGGGGAAAATGTTGTGTTTATTTTTGCTCATTTATTTAAGGAGGTTGTTGACAGCTGTGATGTAGATATTTCCTACAGCAAAGGGGATTTTCTCATCGTTAACACCAAGACGAAAATGGGAGCATGCCGGTGTCAGTGGTCCACAGCTAGAGGTTGAGCGACGTTGGATAAACAGATGCATGTGCAACTTTATTTCCAGTGTTGGGATGTTCTGCACAGACTATGACAGCATTAATAACCAGCAAGAGTTCCAGTGGTTACAGGGAAATGGCATTTTTTGACATCCATTGACAATGCTGTTGTGTTTGCCACTGTGCATGAAGCCTTGCAAAGAATACTGTAGAAATGTAAAATAACCGTTCATCTTCAGTGGACAAACGTTTCAGGAGGAGAAGCAAACAGACAGTGAGCAAAAGGCAGAAAAATAAGAAAACAAAATCCTAAATACACAATCCCCACCCCTTAATTTCTTCCCCCCCAAACACTTTCTGAACAACCCCTTCCCACCTCTAGTGTCTAGCACGGTAATGCTGCGCAATGCGCGGTACTGTCAGGAATCGACGCGGCACATCCAGTTGTTTTTATAATGGCAGCCAAATCGTTGGCACTGAGGAGGCAAAGCAATTGGGCAATGTGCTTACTGGTTGTGGTGTGTACACAAACACTGTGAGAGAAGGTTTGTTTGTAGAGACAAATGTAGGAAGCTATGGTGAAAGTGAGCAAGTTAAGGGGCATGCGTCATGTTTGTATGCATGTACTGCACGCACTTGCGTAACGTAGCTACTATACATTCCCTGCTGCTTTTGAGGGATCACATTTCCGACATCTGTAGTGCATGTATTAGAATGCGAAGATCATATTGTTAAGTGTAAAACCTACGTGGCAGCAATGATCCTGTTATGCACGCAGTCTGTGTATCATATCATATGATGTGCTATGGTACTTTCTGCTGTTTGTATTGCTACTATATACAAGTGTGTGAAGGAGCGTCGACGACAGGGACGCAGATAAGGGCATGGTGGGAAGAGGATAGTGAAAAGGGAAGAAGGACTGTTTATGAATTGTTCGGGTGCGGCTCTAACGGTACTTTGCGAGGCGCACATGCTATATTCTGTGATTTTGACCATGCTGGCCAATGAAAATGCGATTGTTGGAATTGACCAATGAGGTGGTTAGAGTGTGCGTCACAGGAAAAGGCGGCCATATTTTCTTTCATCCTGTGTGTAGTGAGGCAGACAGAGATGGCGAAACTGAAACTTTTCATAGTGGGTGATCGCTTTGTGCTCGATCTGCTCCAGTATGCCGTGGAAAGAGGCCTTAATGGCAATTTCAATTTGGACGAAGTGGAGACTTTGTGGTACGCTGTCCCTGTCCGTAGGTTCCACCATTTGGTTGAAGAACTTCGACAAGTGGCCACTTTAGGTACTGTGGACGTAGTGATAGTGCATTATGGAGCAGTGCTTTTGGGTTCAATAGCTTGTGCAAGTGTGTACCATCAACTGAAGAAGTGAAGCGCATTTTTGCCACCGCAAAGGTGCTTTTCTCATGTATACCACTAAGTCCTGTATATAACTATTCCAATGAATGCTGTCGGCAGCCAGAGGTGGGAAGGCGTCTTATCAACAGAAGTATGTGCAACTTTTTGTGTGCAGCTGGGATGTACTCCTGTAAGAATGCGAACATTGGTAATCGATATGTGCACTTTCTCAATGGAAATGGCATTTCATTGTTGCACAGTGGCAATGACATTTGGTTTTCCAATCTACAGGCTGCACTGAAGACGCTATTGTAAGAATGTAAGGCACAGAGCAACAAATAAAAACCATTATAAAAGCCTGAAAAAGGAGTTGTTACTGTGGAAGTTGTTTAAAAAATAAAACGGCTTTCTTTAAAAGCCACTAGTACAAAGGACATCCGCTACCTTGGTTGATATTTATTCCCCTACTCTCGCGCGTGCACACCTGCAAAATATTGGCCAGAATGTGCTATACCATATATTTGTTCACCTTACTGCAGAGGCTGAGGTTATGGCTGTGTGTTGTATGAGCGACAGCATATGCTCTGTGGGTGAATGCCACATACATTACTTGACAGTCAATGAAAAAGTGCGTCCGATGGGAGTTGTGTACAATGTATGATGTGGGTTTGTACATGTATGGAGCACCTACACTGAAGTGATTGCTTTTGGTTTCTTTGTGTGAGACTTTGGTGACGATCGAACTAGATGACATTATTGTCATCCATGACATTTGTGATGTCATCCTTGATGTCATGGGTGTTAGTCCTTGCAGTGCACAGTGGTAGTGCGAGTTATGGTTGCGTACCATACCATAATTGGCAAATTTCTTGGGTTTTTCGGTTTTACCTGTAACCATAACGTTCCTGTAACAACGTTTTTCCATTGAATTTCACAGGTTTTTTAGAAGTGCAACTTAACCATAACGTCCCTTTAACAACGTTTTTTGTTAGTGAATATAGAAATATGTGAACCCATGTGGAATATGCAACCTATAATTTGTGGCCAACTGATATTCTAAGCAGAAAAAAGGTTTCTGAATTGCAGGAATTCACTTATTCTCAGGGCGAAAACCCTAATAGTCTGGTGGTCTCGTTGCTTGCCTCTAACTGCTAATCTTGTGTCTGCCCCAGAGTAAATACTATTTAAAAATGAATGTAGTTATCTTTTGGCAGTGCGCCTGAGTCACATTTATTCTCAGTACCCAATGTTAACTCCCAAAATATCCAGAAAAGACAATTTTACTTTTGAATTTGTATTCAGAAATGAATATTTTTATTCAAAATGTAAGTACAGCAAAAAAAAAATGAACGTTGAAGTCTTGAAATATCCGACTTTCCCAAAATGTCTTTGAAGTGACTTTTGTGATTTCAAAAATATCTAAACCCTCAATTATGAGTCATCTTTTGTCTCAAAATGGCACAATTGTGGCTTCATTTATTCATTTACTTTTATTCGGCACTAAGCCACGAAAGGTGCAAAACAATAAAAATAAAAACAACAAATTTAATGTTTTAAACAATTTTATATTTTATGTGTCTCTTGAAAATGATACAATCATTTTCAAGAGACACATAAAATATAAAAATGTTTAAAACATTAAATTAATTAATAATGAATACAGTAATTCTTAAGAAACCTACTGTATTTATAAGATACTGGGAGGAGAGAAAACTCGTAGCCCCCATAGCAATTATTAATGACCCACTTTGTTTGCCTTATACTCTCACTGCTCCCTCTATGGATACATGTAACTGTCCGATAGACAGTCTGCAGATCATCCGTTCGTTTACAAAATGCTAATGCCGCTACCATAGTACTAATGCCAGCTGATCTTAACAGCCACTTGTGTACAGGATGTTCCTTGGTACAATTGACTAGGGACCCAGGATGGTTCCTGATAACTATTATGAACTGCCCAAAAGTGCTGACATACGTCATATAAAACGGGTTGAAATTTCCCCAAAACCTAGTAGCCCCTTCTTTAACAGAAAATGGCTTTTGAAACGTGTGCATGCTATTTCTGATCTACGCTCGATATCAAGCAGGATATAATAACACTCAAATTGCCTAAATATTTTAGTGCGACAAATTGGGTCATAGTTTCCTTGTATTCACCAATTGTAGCAAAACGCATATATCAACGTGTACAGGCCTTCAGGGATTTGGGGTTTGAACTCACTGCTTTTCATCCATTTGTCCTTAACAAGGAATATTGGGAACCAGGCAATCTGGGTAATTCTGTTGTTTATCCTGATAGAGAGGAAACCTTGGAAATCGGGGGCAATGCGAAAAAGAGAATGGTTGGTAATTGGGTCAGTGTAAAGGGGCTTAAGCAAGGAAGAGTGTCTCAGTTAAGGGCCTTGAGGGGTCATTACGACCCAGGCGCTAATTGCGCCAACTTTACCACCATGGTGTAAACTACGTTTACACCATGGTGGATGGCGGATTTCCCGCCCCATTCCAAGGTGAGTGGGGCGGTAAATCCCCATTTCCCATTTTCCCTTCCCCATTCCCATTTTTGGCCCATAGGGCATAATGGGAGTGGGGAAGGCGCTAATTACGCCACCATAAATTACGGTGGCGTAATTAGCATCATGGCAGGTTAGCGCCATGGATTTTAACGGCTGCTAAGAGCAGCCGTTAAAATCAGAATAGGCGTTAAGGGTTAACGACGGCGTTAACCCTTAACGCCTGGGTCGTAATGAGGCCCGATGTGGTTACATGGACAAATGGCATTTATAAAAGCTGTATTGATTTTGCATTTCTAAATACTGTCATCAAAAAGTATCTTTCCCAGTTGAAAGTTAGTACGTTAGAACTAAGTGACCATGCTGTACTAGGCGTGCTATTATAAACAACAAATAAACAGCACAAAGAGGGACTGTATGTAAATCCCTCCGTAAATCACCAGGGAAATACGCTATGTTTGACAGCTTTTAATAATAGCCAGTTTAACTCAAATCTGAAAATAAACACACACAACCAAGAGATATTACTTGGAAGGCATGACTGGGTACTGAAACATGGATCGGTATAAACTAGGGGTAAGGAAATGTGTTAAAAGTCCTAATGTACACAGTAACTCAGGGTATCTGTTTGATTGAGAGATAGCCAGTAGGAAGAGATCCCATAAAAATACCATTTGAAAAAATATAAAAAATCTGCATCTAACTTATAGTGAGAAATGCAGAGACAAGTGGAGGCAAGCACTGTTTATAGGAGCTGGTTACGTGCTCATAAATACAACAAGAATACCCGTAACTGGCGCCTGATTGGCAGAATCATCCAAACAAATGATACTAAGAAATGTTGGTTTCTCTTGCGTAACTTTGGCACTGCTAAATCTGACCATATGTTGTGTGGGATTTCGGAATCTACCTGGGTAAAACATATAAACAAAAACCTCTGGAGAGAAACTGAAAACAAGTAAAGTACACTGGAGGGCTTTAAATTGGATTCAGGGTTCTGGAAGTATGTCAAGGAGCAGACATTAACTCGCCAATCGTAAGGTCTAAGTCATCAAGAGCCGTAGGCCCAGATGGATTATGTAACATGGTCTAAAAATGATCCTGATTATTGGGCAGAGTTACTATGTACTCTGTTTCTTCACGTCTGTGAGACTGGTGTGTGCCCATCCACATGGCTGGAGTCGACATTGACAACAGAGGCTCCTGGAAAGATCCTGATAATTATCGGCTTCTTGCCATGCAGGATTCTAGCGCCAAGATTTTCTCACGTCTGCTTTTGGAGTTACTTTCTACATGGGTAAGTACAAACCACATATATATGGTGCGGAATGCAGATGGGATTCAGGAAGGGGTATAGCACTAAACACGCAATCTGGATACTTCTTACTCTGATATCAGACACACTGCAAAACTCTATGTTTGTTAAGTGAGTTTCAGCCTTGGCAGCTTGTGGTGCTTCTTCTTGGTTTTTGCAGTTAAATTTAAGTACTGTGATATGCTGCAAGCAGATGGTTCTCAACCTGAGACTGTACAGGAATCTGAAAATGTAGCAATTTGAGATAGGACCAATTGTACTTGCGCTTTCACTCCTTTTGGTCAGCTGGATAAAAAAACACAATTTGAAACTTTCTTTTCTTGTTCCTCAGCACGTTTTTATTGGAACAAAAAAAGAAAGTTTAAAATTGTGTATTTTTATCCAGCAGACCAAAAGGAGTGGAAGCTCAAGTACAATTAGTCCTATCTCATAATTGCTATGTTTGTTACGTGGACTATTCCGCAGACTTCGAAACAGTAGACAGGGGTAGACTGTGGGATAAACTGGCATGGTGGGGGTTAAACGTACGTTACCAGACTAATGCATGAGGACACTTCAGTAAGGGTCAGATTAGCAAAGGATGGCTGTTTTACAAGACCTATACTAACTAAAACTGGCCTCAAGCAAGGTTGTGTACTTGCACCACTATTATACAATCTATATGAGGCAGATTTTGGCTCATATCTGGAATCAGTGCACTGTCTTTGGGGGTCTAAGGTATCCAGTGTCACATACGCTGATGACACTGTGATATTTCTCTGTACCCCCATAGGCTCACAGCTCTCATTAGATGCTCTTCTAAAGTACACAGACTCAAATGCTCTATAGATAAATATTGGTAAGACCAAGGTCATGCCAATAGGCAAAGTAGTGTGTTGGGGCAAGAGGTTTGCCTGGCGACTGGATGGAGAGGTATTAGAGCAAGTCGATACCGATAGATATCTAAGTATGCACACCACGCGAGAGAGGTTAGTTCCTCAGCCTGGACCAAATGGCTTTCCTTAAGAAACGTGATCGATAGACAGGGGGCTGCTCCAGGGAGGCCAAACTTAGTGCACACAGAACGGCGGTAGTGCCAGGGATCTTGTATGCATTGGAGGAGCTTCCGATGCGCTTGGTCTCTTGGCTTCCAAAATTGGAGGCAAAAATATTGAGTTCAATGATGCGTTTGCCTGGATCAGTGCCAGTGGAAGCCATGCGACTTGAACTGGGGGTACCATCTTTGGAGGTACGTTGGCGGATGGCTGCTAGTAAGTGGTGGGGAACCATACACTTTAGTGAAAGGAACAAACCTGCAAATATAATAATATATAATTAAGTGCCATGACCTACATTGTGAACGTAGCGTTTGGTTTGCAAACATGGAAACAAGTGTATTACAACATTACACAATGATTGGGATGAAGGGCTTACCAACCACGTTAGGCAAGGTGTATGCCCTGGACTTTGAAAGGACGTCCCGGGATCATGACCGTACCATGGCAAATGATTACTTGGCAAGTAAAAGGAAATATAATATGTACTCAAGACAGAGCATGAAAAATAATTAATCCTGTGATTACTTGCTAAAGTGCTATGCACCTAGGTTGGTTAACTTTATTACCTCCTTGAGGCTCGAAACCCTACAGGTCTTTGAAAATACAGGGGCATGGTTTGGAGTGGTAAGATCTAACCGCCTTTGCCGTCTATGCAAATTAACTGTGGAAACAAGTAGGCATATACTTACTCAGTGTAGCGTTCTGGAAACCCACTATGAGAGAGGTTATTCTAAGTACTCCAACTACACAACTGATCAGTTTTGGGCCTCCATATATGGAGCAAAATCTTTAGTGGCCATGGCGGCTGCTTACCATACATGGCATACGGTGAAAAAACAACTGACTGCTGGATGATTAGTATTCATAACAGGTTCCTTTCTTTTTATAAATGTATGCCTCGTTGATGTAATTGATTGAATGTTTGCCTCATTGATGATTCTTAACATCTCCCTTTTTATTCTTTTATCCTTTTTCCTTACTGGATGATTGATTTTAAAGTGTAATTATGTGTATTGCAATGATGAAATGAAACAATGTAACTGTAAAATGTGTAATGATGTAAACGTAAAATGTGTAATTGTATAGTGTAAATGTCTGTTTGACCATAAACACTGAATACAAGTTAGCCGATTCGTCTCCCCCCTTCTTTTTAAAAATTGGCAGGATTTTGACACATTGGCGCGTCTCCGGAACCCTGTTCATTTTGAGGCAGGCCATGAAGAGTCTCCACCAAAATAGGTGCCCAGACACAGATGTCAATTGGAAGCTGGCCTTGGTCTGATGCTTTACCCCCGTCTTTAATTTAATACATTTCACAGCCTTGTCTAATTCAATTGTAAGCCTCTCAGTTAGTTGGACAAGGTGGTCACAAATAGACTCTAGTACTCCATGGTCCTCACCCCGTTCGTCTAGACTGGCAAAATGATTATGCCAGGCCTCTGCAGTGATACTACACTAAAAGTCCTGGCCCCCATTAAGATCATCGCCCGAGACTAGTTTCCAAAAGATGCGGCTATCTCCACTGTCATGCACATTCGCAAGATAAATCCATTAACAGCTAAGATAAGGATCTTTCTTTGATTTAATAATACTCGTGTACTGTGATCTATGGATCGCAAGACCAGCTTGTCCACGGCTGGGCCAGCTGCCAGGCTCTCTAGCCTACAGTCATCATCAAACCATTCTGGTTTTACTAATGCATGCTTTTTGACTAATTTGTAGGAGAGGATAACAAAGAGAGAACCACAAAAGTCATTTTTTCAAATTCATATAGGATCTCCTGATATGTGATCCTTCCCATATGAATTATATCTAAATTAGGCAAAATAGGCTCATACAGGTCTGGCTTGGTATCTCATTCCAGCACGTTGGCCCATTTAACAGCCTTACATGCATGTCCAACGATGTTCAATTTTTAATTACAGGGAGTGGCCTCAGAGTCTGGGCAATAGGAGTTCCAAATAAGAAAGCTAATAGCTAATGGCCTATGGTCACTATCATAGATATCTAAAACTTGAAAGTCAATGACCCTTTTCCAATCCCTATTGGCCACAAAATATGAGTCCTTTTGGGTGTATCTGTAATTAATGGTGGCATGTCCTAGGCCTCATCCTGGTCCTTCCAGATGCCCACTAGGTCAATCAACGGTTCAATCTGTAAGTTGAATTCCCCCATGACCAATATATGTGTACTGGCCAAACCTGACCCATCCCAAGAGAGTATTAATTTATTTGAACGTCTTTTTATTGGCATTTATACACATACAGTGTTACATTTTCCAATTCTTCCATTATTTCCGATTTGATGTGCTTGCATGTACGATACTTGCAGGTCATCAAGACAATTTAACATAACAAAAACAATAAAACTTTCTTCACGTACTAAGCTGGGTAACACATATACAACTCTTTTGTTCAGGACAGATGTGCAGAGACGCATTATAATCAGTGTTCTCCCTCAGTGGGGTACGGCTCATATAACAGCATCTACATTTTATCAGCTGGTAGATATCACACTTGGCCATCACCTTCTTACAAGTAGTGTGCTATTTCACTGCATGGTGCTTCTTGGCCTTCACAGGGGCTTATCATCCGATGGGAGGAACATATCCCAAACCAGCGCTTTCCTGGACTCATAGGTAGCAGTAGTAATCGCCTCCAAACCGTTTACGGTACCACCCCATACTTTGGTTTCTGCCTCCGCCCAGGACTCAAACTCCTTGTGCCAGCGTATCTATTGCGGGCCCCTTGCTGACTTCCATGCCATGCACCTTTTAGCTAGTATGCACGCCATGTCCATGAATTTTATAACACGCTTAATCTTGCTGTTTCTTGGATATGCACCCAGCAAGCATTCTTTCGGATTCCAGGCGTACCTAGAAATCCCAGCCCTCCTACAAGCCTGTTCTATTCCTGCCCAAAAATCCTGTACTTTCGCACAACCGCAAAACATGTGTGCCCCCATATTGCCGCACCAAGGACATGTTGATTGTGTATGATTATTGAATCTGGCTACCTTACTAGGTGTCATGCAGGTGCAGTACAGAACATTCAGCTGAATTAATTTAAAGCATGGGTTTCTAGACACCTCTCTAGGGAAACTCAATATGCGTTCCCATTCCTTCTCTTCTATGTCTTCCCCAAGATCCACCTCCCGGCGTGCCTTTATTACCAAGCTCCTGGGGTTGGGTCTGTCCACCAAGAAACCATATATTCTGGATACAGGTCTCCAACCATCTTCTAAAATGTGCATCAGAGTCAATAGTGGGGTCACCACTGTTTCCCCTGTGTCAGATATTAAGGGAGGTCGATTCCGTCTCCGTATTGTCAGAGACAGTATGGACGTTCCAGGGTATGAAGTACACACACGCGCTCACAGATGCCAACACATAAAACCCCTTTTAGGGAGAAAGGAACATCTTGCAGACCCCGGCCAATAAAAAAAGTACATCTCTTTCTCTTCCCGGTGGAGGATGCCATGGAAATTAAGTGCGAGACGCTGATGCATCCGACGTCAGACGCACGTTACGATCATGTGACCGTAACTTCATAAAACTCTTCCTCTCCCGACACTCATTGCTTCTGATTAGTTGCAAACTATGTTTTGTTTTTGCTGTCATGTTGCCTACTTTGTGATTATTGCCGGTGTGAAAGTCTAGTAAGAGACTTATTCCTTGCCATCTCCTTACCCACCATTTTCCCCTTCCTCTTCCTTGCCTTGTTCCCACTACCTATTCCCGCTTCAGACCTACCTCTTCGTCGCCCTCCCTGATCCCTGTTCTCACCTGGACTCATTAGTGTATTTCCATCGCCTCACGATTTCAACGCTATTTGCTTCCTGCAAGTTGCCGACCCGGACTGCTTAACGGATTGCCTTTGCCTCCCGATTTCAATGCTATTTGCTTCTTGCACGTTGCAGACCCGGACTGCTTAACGGATTGCCTTTTGCCTCCCGATTGTCCTTCTCTCGTACTGTGATCCAGAAACTCCCAGACCACTAAACCACCACAGACCCATATCAATGCAAGTGCTCTCCTGCATAAGACTGTGGGTACCCCCTCCTCGCCTTTCTTCGGTACGGACTAGAGACTGCCATTTGTACCCTGGGAAGAAAGAGGGGCGCGTCCTCATTTCGTCGGCTGTACTTTTGGGACTTCCTCTCCCTAGGAGTTCGCGTGCCGTCAGGAATAGTCCCAGACCTGTTGTATCTTACAGTCTTATTTTGGAGCACTTGTCCTGCCTCTATTTGGTCTCCTGAATCACCTATGGTAAGAAGTGTCTGTCCTGTTTTGCTTTTTCTTCATGCTTTGGTCACTTGTGAGTATTTAGAAGTTTTTCCACTGTGTTTCCTCTTGTGTTTAGAATCAGAGTTCCAGGGCACCCATTCTGTGAGACTGTTTTCATGCTTCTTCCCTTGGGGTCTTTGAGTATCTACATTAAGGTATTAGATTTATTTCGTTGTTACATTTTTTGCTTAGGAAAGAAGTAAAATTGTTGTTAACCAATCTTTTCCTTTCCGGTTTAGGGAGTCTTCTGCCACGCGATTGGGTCCATTCTTCCAAACAATCGATCCCTGGTGTTGGTTTCATTGTAGTCACACACAGGGTTATATTGTAGGGTAGAATTCATCGGCTACACTACGAGCGCAAGCCCGCACAGGCGATCCTGACACCCTGGCCATTCCGTCCATTTCCGTTTGGCCACCTCCATCACTCTGAGATACCACAAGAACTGCCCTCTTAGTAACCCTGCCTGCTCGAATAGAGTCCCAATTTCCTTAAACGTACCATTCTCATACATGTGCCCAAGTAGAGAGTCTGCAGCCCTCCCAGAGTCTTGCCGCCATCAAATCATCCCTACTCCTGCAAATATATGCTGCAATTGGGATCTCAGGTGAGTAGAGGCGCTCTAATTTCAGCAGTGTCCGAGTCCTGGGCCACACCCGTCTACCCAGCATCACTAATACGGGTGCTGTAGCCAAGCAACTCAGCGGCAGCCATAACATTTCCTTAAGACACGTAGGAGCCACCAGTTTTTGCAGCAGCACCAATTCGGACGTGGCTTTGTCCGAGAGCCATTTGGCGACAAAGCTGAGTTCCGCAGCCAAGTAGTATCTTTCTAGATCCGGGAGCTGCACCCCTGCTTCCTTATAGGGCAGTCACAGTGTTACTAGTGCAAACTTGTGGTGAGATGAACCCCAAAGGAATTCCCTAAGCAGTGATTCCAGTAGGCGAACAAAGGGGGTCTTGATGTAATGGTGGACATTATTGGAAAAATACCAAAATCTCGGTCAGATTATCATTTTTGTTATGGCAGTTCTACCCATTAGCGATAATGGAAGCATTGACCAAAATGCATGGACTGTCTCAGACCCTTTACCACACCTACAGTGTTGCGTTTGTGCATGCCCTCAGATATTTACCACTAGGTATCTAAAGGACTCCAAACACAATGGGAGCCCCACTTCTGGTAAGTCATTTAGATCTACCCCTCTTAGGCCAGCCAACAGGAACAGACAGGACTTCTCCTTACTGAAATAAATTCCGGAAACCTTCGCGAAGTTGTCCAGCACTTTGAAGACTAGGGGCAAGTTATGTTGCGGGTTCCTGAGGTATAGCGGAACATCATCTGCATATAATGAGATCAGATGTCTGACTCCTCCCATCCCAAATACCGGCCTCCAGAAACTCCTTTCGAAGATAGATTGCTATTGGCTCCAGTGCCAGCACATACAGCATGGGTGACAGCGGGCACCCTTGCCTCATACCTCTTTGTAAGTCCCAAGCCGATGATACCTGCCTACCCGTTTTAACCCTTGCCACCAGCGAGGCATACAGTATCCACACCCAGCCAATAAACTACTCCCCAAACCCAAATTCCTGAAGTACTACAAACAGCCACTCCCAGTATAATGAATGAATGGCTTTAATCGCGCCAGCAACACAACTGCACACTGTTCCTGGAAGTCAGTGGTCTGCACAATGATGTGTTGCAGGCGGTGCAAATTTAAGGCCGTGCTATGACCCGGATAAAGCCATTTTGATCCCCATGTATCAAGCCACCAACCACTCTGCGGAATCGCCCGGCTAATATTGTCATTAAGATCTTCATGTCATAGTTAAGCATGGCCAGTGGCTGGTAGGAGTCGCATTTATCAGTGGGCTTCCCAGGCTTGGAGATCGGGATCACTAAGGTTTCCCTCATACTTGCCGGGAGCTCCCCCTTTGTGCGAGCCTCCGCAAATACCTTGTGCAGCACTGGGCCACCACCAAGGCATATGTTTTATAAAACTCTGGGTGGAGTCCTTTGCCGCCCGGAGTTTTACTAGTGCGCAGCGACCTGATTGCCTTGTTCACTGCTTCGACCGTTATGCCTGAATCTAGCACGGCCTGCTGTGTTGTTTCCAGTCTAGGCAGCCCTATTTCTTCAAGGGTCCCAATATTTCGTCCTGAGGAACCAAACTCCCGTGCCCATATAGTTGGGAGTAAAATTTAGCATACATATTGTTTATCCCTAGCTGTGTCCTGCACACATACCTTTCTCATCACTGAACTCCGTGATAAGGTGCGTAGGGTGCTCCCTCTTACATAGCCATGATAAGCGCCTAACCGGTCTGTCCCCTTCCGCGTATGCTCTGTTGCTTTTAACCTTATAATCACATTTTTCCAGCCTCCCCCAAGCCTCTGGGAAATGTTGCCTGGTGTTAGCTAGCTTCACCTCACCAGATTGTTACCCCGCCTCTAGTGCCTCCATGTCCCGAATTTCCACTTGCAGCTTCTCCAAGTCTGCTCTTAATGTTTTCCGGTTACCTCCCGCACTAGCAATTACCTCCCCTCTCACTACCACTTTCAGTGTCTCCCACACAGTGCCCCACTCCTTCACACTGACCACATTGTGCTCTAAGAACTCCTCCAATCTCATTTTCAGGCCATCTCTAAAGATTTGATCCATCAGAGCATCAGTACGCATGCGCCACAACGGGATGGGGGGCCTGGGACCTTTTACGTTCCACTCCATTATTAGCAGAGAATGATCTGAAATTGTTCTTCCCATGTAATGTACTGCACCTATTTCCGCATTTATGTCCCACCCACAAAAAGATAATCTATCCTGGTGTATAGGCCATGAAGCGTACTCCTATCTGCAGGGTTTTGTTCCCTCCACATGTCCACCAGATCTAGGTTATCTA
This sequence comes from Ambystoma mexicanum, assembly GCF_040938575.1. NCBI lineage: Eukaryota > Metazoa > Chordata > Amphibia > Caudata > Ambystomatidae > Ambystoma > Ambystoma mexicanum. The sequence continues at coordinate 1,477,237,655 of NC_090935.1, read as the reverse complement.
GTGCTGCATTAAGGGCTGAGGGTGCCGGCCCCGCACTATTCATAGGTGGGGATGGCCTATCCAAAAGTGGGTCTCTAGCACAATTAACCCCCGCCCCCTTATGAGGAAGCATTCCTGGTGCTGTGCCATCTTTGCACAGATCATATTGACATGTGCTGGGATGCCATGATTAGGAAAATAAGAGTTGATTATGCATACCTTCACATTGTCTATGTACCCCCTTAAATTAAGTACCTCCCATCGCTGTCTGCTTCCACCTCCAGCATTTTGAACGGCACATGAGCGTTGATCCACGTGAACACCCCCCTAGCATAATAAGAGTATGCCACCCCAGATCCCCGTCGTCCCCAGCGGTCTTTGACCTTTATAATTTCCCCTGCCGTAAGGTGGGTCTCCTGCAGTCATGCAATGCACACCTTTTTTCTACATAGGAAGGACTTCACGCGATTTCTGCGCAAGTATGTGCCCAGTCCCCTCACATTCCACGTCAATACTTTAATGCTAGATGTCATTTTATCTCAAGGGGGGATGTGCTGCTTAGTGGGGACAACATTCAATACCACTGGGCCACAGGGTTTAGCCAGAACAACTGGCTGTCCACTGCCGGCTGGTACCTGCTTCCACTGCTTGCCAACACTTGCATTCCCATTCAGAGCAGACCCCTATAGTCCCACTGTCTGAGGGACCAAATGACAGGCCTAGATTTCTCCCAGGTGTCCAATTTAAATAGTAAAGTTTGCATAGTGCTTCTCAGTGATCTGACCTCACTTTCCTGAAATGCACTAGCAGTTTGCTGATCCTTAAGGAGACCATTTAATGTCTTTACTTGACACACGATGATATCAAGCCGGCCATTCGTTACAGAACTTTGACAACCCAGTTCCACTGCACCCCCAGCACCATGGTTCCCTTTGCCACATTTCCTTCCCCACTGCCCTTGGGCATGTCACTCTTCTTGGTACATTTAATAACAACTCCTTTCTTCTTTTTTTTCCAGGAACCCAGTGTCACCAACCTTTGGCACTCTGTTCATACCTTTGTCCCTGCTCACCTATGGGGAAAACATATTCCTAGTAGGTACACAGGGGTTAAACACCACTCTCACTGACTCCCCTGTCTCACAAATCGAGGGAATCTCCCCCTCCTCCGACTGCTTGGTTTCCTCGATTATTAACACACACAATGTACTCCTCCCGCCCCAGTTAACCCCTTTTCTGTTTCAAAACCGTCCAGGGCTGTATGGGCAGCAAGTGGTCTGGGACTCTCCCTTCCTTTATCAGGGTAGACCTCTATAATGCCAGTAACTTTAGGGGTATTAATAATAGAACTGGGAGTGGTTGAACCCACCATACTTGCATGTAATAAAATGTTCTCCCTTCCTCTTGGCCCTCATACTCCTCAAGACAGTCCTTGGTTTGCTTCATACGGCCAACAAAGCCACCTACACTAGCACAACCTACTTTTGCACCTACACCTCGGGCGCACCTCGGGCGCAATAAAGTCACAAACATCTTCCCCAACCACACAGCACCAGCACCAACACTAGGTGTTTGTTTCTTATGCATAGCCAAATGTCCAGGCTCCTTGCTCCCGTTCCCCCCTCAAGGCTTTTATCCTCTAGGGCATGAATGTCTTGCATTAAATCTATAATTTCAGAGATGAGAACAGTAACGTCTTCAATCGGCCTAAACATTTCGAAATGTTTTTTATGCTGATCTGTAGGTGAAATAGAGGTTATAGGTTTCCTTTTGGACATTCTTCAAAACGCCACAACAATTAGCCAGAGGAAAAGGTCAGAGCTCTTAAGGGGTTTGACTCCAGGAGCAGAATAAGTGCTTGGAAAGTAACAACAGGAGCACCAGACTATTAACAACCAAACCACAGCATGAAGCGAGGAACACCTGATGACTTAGAGAGGGCTCCCATTGTCTGACTCCCTCTCCCCACTCACATACTGGGTTGGTAGGCTTAATGCTGACTTGCTACTAACAACACTGCTTCAGTACATGAGAAACACTAAAACAGCACTCGGATTCACTAACATAACAATATTAGTTTGTCGTGCGTGACACCACAAGAGTCAAGAAACGTACAAATGCACACCATTTAGGTCTACTCGGAAAATATGGTTAGTGAACTGAGGATGTCCCCGTCTTCGTTCTCCCCACTATTGTAAAAGTTACGCCTCTGGTCCGAAAGACTTCCTGTCTACCTCTAGGCCTCTCACGTCTGACACAGGTTTACAAGAAACTAGACACAGCAGCATTGCTAGCTTTCCCGATAGCTGTTTCAGAAATAAATATCTGTTGCTTGGCCAGCTCTCTAACAGCCTAAGAACCGATAGCACATCCCAGATCGTCTTATATCGAGGCTCTGGGGGTACTGTAAACTTGGCTCCTCTAATAAGCCGAACCACTCCCGGGTGCTCCCCCGCTGGGACGCCCTTGATAGGGAGATGTCCCGCGGATATGGCTGACCTAAACACTCCTATGGTGCGAAACGCTTTACCCTCTTGCAACAATTGAGCTAAAAAGTTCAAGATCATCACTACAGGTGCAGAAACGGGATGAACACCTCTCCCTCTGCACCAGCCAGTCCACTTAGCCCAAGTCGCGTCGTAGCTCCTTCTTGTGGACGGGGCCCATGAGTCAGCGATAAGCTTCGCAGCCCGATCTGAAATGCCTGGCAACGCCCAGCGTCTCCTGAAATCCTGCACGCAATTAGCGGGAGAGTCCCCCTCACTCTCAGAGGATGATACGACCCCGATGGGTCCGTGAGCAGTTGTTCTCCTTCCGGGAGGAGCTTCAGGTAATCCACTGCTAGCTCCATATGTGTCAGGAACCATACTTGCGACTTCCAGCATGGTGCTACTAACAGCAACTCTGCCGTCTCCCTCCGACACTTCGCTAGAACTCTGCTCAGCATCATAAACAGGGAAACGCGTAGTGCGGGCCTCCGCTCCACTCTTGCAAGAACGCGTCCGTTCCCTGAGCTCCCGGGTCTAGCCTCCAGCTGAAGTATTCCGCTGTTTGGGCGTTCAGCCGTGATGCGAACAGGTCTATGTGTACTGGCCCCCATCTCTCGGTCATCCTCCGAAACACTGCTGGATCCAGTTTCCAATCACTGGAATCCATGAGGTAGTGCGAGTTCCAGTCCGCTATTATGTTCAGCATCCAAGGGAGGTACTCCGCAGTGACCGACGTCTCTGACTGTAGGCAGTGGTGCCAAAAATCCTTTGCTAGCTCTAATAGCATTCTGGATTTGGTGCCGCCTAGGTGGTTTATGTACCGCACTGCCGATATGTTGTCCATCTTCAGTAGGACACATGATCTCATCTTCCCTTTCGTGAAGGCTCTGATCGCGAAGGATCCTGCCAACAGCTCTAGGCAATTTATGTGCAATTGGAGCTCCTCCTTGCTCCATTTCCCCCCTGTCTGCATGTCTCCACACCGAGCGCCCCAGCACTGCCGGCTGGCGTCGGATTCTATAATCAGATCTGGTCTGTCTCCGAAAATGGCACGGCCATTCCAGGCGTCCATATTCTTCAACCACCATTCCAGTTCTGTCTTGGAATCTTGATCCAACAGTACTAATTGATGGTACCTCAGGCCCTGCTGCAGATGTCTTATCTTCAACCTCTACAGAGCTCGGTAATGTAACGGCCCTGGAAATATGGCCTGGATGGAAGCTGCTAACAGCCCTACAATCCTTGCTAGAGTTCGGAGGGACACGGCTTGCTTTTGTAGGCATAATCTCAATTCTCTCTTGATGTCGCGGATCTTCCGGACTGGAAGCTCGAGCGTCGCTTTCCTGGTATCTAGGATGAAGCCTAGAAAGTCCAGTCTTTGTGCTGGCTCTGTATCCAACTTCTCTATGTTCACTAGGAATCCTAGGGAAACTAGCAGTTCCTGAACCCAGCGCGTCTGGTACTTAAGGGACTCTCGATCCTCGGCAAGAAGAAGAAGGTCGTCTAGATAGATGATCAATCTTATTCCCTTCTCTTATTGCCGTTGCTACCGGCTTCATTACCTTGGTAAAGGCCCAAGGCGCTGAAGCAACCCTGAAGGGCATAGTCCTGAACTGCCAAAGCTGTCCTCTCCAGTGAAAAGCAAGGAAAGTTCTGAATTCTTCTGCTATTGGTATTGTTAGGTAGGCATCCTTCAGATCCAGAGCCTCGTCAGACAATCCTTCTCTCTGAGCGAATCTCGGAGTTGATGGATGCCCTCCATCTTGAAATGTTGGTATATAATCCAACCGTTCAGTTCTTTCAAGTTTATAACTGGGCGCACCTTCTCTTTTCTGTGCACCAGAAACATATTGCTTATAAATTCGGGATCCCCCCGGCACCTTTCTATGGCGTTCTTTGCCGCTACGAGGCCCAGCTCCTGGTCTAGAAGCTTCTGCTCTGCGCGCCCCAAACGCTGCTGGTGAGGCCTGCGCCCTTGCACGGGCGGGTGAACGAACTCTAGGCTCATGCCCGCAACCGTTTGTAACACCCATGCATCGCTGGAAAGCTTGCGCCAGTTTCTCAAGAACATGCCAGTTCTCCCCCCTACTGGGGGATAATACGCTGCTCTCACCTTGAGTGAATCCTTGTACATGGCCGGATCCTCTTCCTCTGCGACCTCTTGGGAAGCGTCCTCTTAACGGGAAGGAGTCCTGCTGCCTATTCTCCCTGTATTGCGCACTGGGATTCTGGGGCCTCTTCCACCTCGGTTGCGACCAGTCGAACGACCCCTGTAGTGACTGGTCTCTCCAAAAACTCAGTTGGGGGAATATCTTTCGGATGGAAGCCTGCGCTTTCTCCAACGACGTGTAAGTGCCCACAAAGCGGCCCATCTCCTTGCCGAAGGTCTCCCCAAAGAGGAGCCCTTGCGGTGCCTCACTGGCTTTGTATGAAGCTAGCTCACTAAGCTTCTTGTCTATCTTTAACAATAGACCTCTCCGGCGCTCCGAAGCGATGGCGCAGTTTGCATTCCCTAAGAGGCATACCGCTCTCTGTGCCAATCCCGCTAGGGCGTCGGGGTCCACCTCTTCCCCGGTATCTCTGGCTCTCTCAGCCAGATCCATGATCTTCGTGAGTGGCTCGGCCAGGTCCAGCACTTTCTCCTGGCAGCTCCTCCAAGATCTATCAATACCCTTACAAGGGTCTTTGCTTGTTTTTGAAACAAAAGTTAGCATCTTGGGGTCTAATTCTGGCGTCTCGGCTACTTTCCCTGGCAGGTCCGGTCTCGGGCACTCCGCTCGAAGTCTCCTTGTCCAGCGCCTTCCTTAGCCTTTGGTCATGTACTGAGCCACTCTCGGCGAGGGCTGCCGGTCAGAGGATCTCGGATTCCGGATGCTGTCTGGATCAAGCATGGATTCCTCTTCCTCTTCGAGGTGCTTCTCTTTGCAGAGTCTTTTCCCTCCGCTGGGTCTGCTTTCCTCCTCTTCTCTCATTTCATCCTCCTCCTGAGAGGGAGCTGATCCATCCTCCGGCTCCTCTTCTGAGCCCGGGTCGTCTTGTCCATCACATTCTTCCCCTGGAGTGGGGGTCGTGAGATCTGGCACCGTCTGATGCCGCAAATATGCTTCGCGGAGCTTTGCAAAGGTGTCGACGACCTCCGGGGCCTTTTCTTTTGCCCCTTCCAAAAGGCCCTGGGGGTCACGAGGAGCTTTCCTCTTTCGGGCCTTGTTACTCCCCAATGACCCTGCTTCTGAGGGTTCTGTGGGCGTGCGATTAGTCTGTAATATCGCCTCTAAGGACTCCAGCCTGTCTTGCCGGGGTTTAACCCCTAGAGCCACTGCATCTATCAGTGAGTTGCCCAGCACCTCCTTGAAGCTGGCAGCTAGATCTGAAGGCTGCTCCTCTTCGCTCCACTCAAACTCTGACATCTTGGGAGAGTGCTGTGTGCCTAGAATACCTGTGAAGGTGTCGTAGCACGCCCCTTTCACTGCAGATGCTGCTGAGGAAACAGAGATATTGATACCTCTCTCTCTCTTATTCCTTTATATATCTTTTTTTGTTTACTATATATATATATATATATATATACATATTTTTTTTTTCCTTCTTGTGGCTGCACCAGACTATTTCAGTTATCACTGCTGCCTGAGATAGGCGTGTCTTCGTATGATGGGGCCCTCTGTGCTGGGCACCGTATATCCCACAAGCAGAGAGTCTGCTTCTGATTCCAGCTGTTCTTGCCCTTTGCGTGCTGCCGTGTGCTTCTTATGCAGCGGGCGGGTGGTGTTGCACGCTCCGCTAACTCCTAATGAGCTGATATGCTCGGAAACGCTACGAACGTAGCTTCGTATTTCACCGCCGGGCCCGGCTTTCAGATACAACCTCCGCTCGTTCCGGGTCGCATGGGAAAATCATGCCCGGCGGGACGTGCGGAGGAGAGGCCCCTCCTCTGCAAAGAGGGGGTCGGGAGCACTCCTCATACGTGGCAGGCTCCGCCTCCCCGAAGGAGGGGGCTGCCGCTGCTCTGCAGTGGCGCTGGCCGCTCTGACACACAGGCGCCTCCGCTACCTGGAGAAGGGGCCGGAGGCTCCCCGCAAAGCGACTCCTCGGGTCGCCGTAGACTCTCGCGGCGTCGGCCCGCCACCCCAAGAGTGCCGGTCATATGGCACGGGGTGACCGCGCTGCGAGAGGCTCTCGCCGAAGTGGCGATAATAAAGTAAATGTAATTGAAAATGAAACGGAACCGCAACGACTTATGCTGCCTAACGCTGCCTCGCTCTACGAATCGCGTTATGAAATAACGCCAAGCCTATAAGTAACACGTTTAATCTACTAGCTTCTGCGCTCTATCTCACAGTATAAATGCCCAATCTACCCCTACGCAATGCTCACAATAGGGAGATTAACAAAATAGTACTTATCTGCTTGAAGAGCAGTAAAAGAAGAAGAGGAGCTCAGGGACATGATGTGGTCATAGCTGAGCAAGGAGTGAGATGGACTACAGAGACTATGGAGATTGTAGTTCAAAAGAAGAAAAGTCTGTTCAGACTGTTTTCAGTGTTTTGTTATAGTTTTTGAGTTTTGTTGAAACTGCTGAAGAGTGGTAAATTAAAGAAGTTGAAGCATAATGCTCACCTCCAGTCTTGTCATAGAATTACCTTCCTTTAATTGGAGGACCGCTCCACACGCGCCCCACAGCTGCCGCAAACAATCGGCAGCAAACAGCCACAGTGCGCCCTTGAAAAACGTGGGCTTAGCTGGCAAGGTGACGCCGAGGATTTTATAGGAGGGGGTGTGCCTGAGAGCACCCCAGTGTTATGAAGGTTCGTGGGCCCCACAGCACCCTGCAGCAAACAGCTGCAGCATGCCCTTGAACAGCACAGGCTTTGCCGGCAATGGGACGTCAGTTGGATTTTATAGCACAGAGTGTGTCTGACATCAGACCAGTGTTATGAAGTTTCCTGGGCCCAAGAGAAGCTTGCAGCAAACAGCCGCCGTGCATCCTTGAATAGCGCAGGCTTCACCGACAAGGGGACGCCACAGATTTATAGCAGGGGGCGTGCCTGAGAGCAGACCAGTGTTATGAAGGTTCCTCGGCCCCACAGCAGCCTGCAGCAAACAGCCGCAGCGCGCCCTTGAACAGCGTGAGCACCACCTAATAGCCAAAACGAATAAGTGGGATGACAAATTAGCATGAGGACTGTACAATACCTCTGGAAGTGACATAGGTGGACACAAACACACACACGCCTTTCTTCGGTACGGACTAGAGACTGCCATTTGTACCCTGGGAAGAAAGAGGGGCGCGTCCTCATTTCGTCGGCTGTACTTTTGGGACTTCCTCTCCCTAGGAGTTCGCGTGCCGTCAGGAATAGTCCCAGACCTGTTGTATCTTACAGTCTTATTTTGGAGCACTTGTCCTGCCTCTATTTGGTCTCCTGAATCACCTATGGTAAGAAGTGTCTGTCCTGTTTTGCTTTTTCTTCATGCTTTGGTCACTTGTGAGTATTTAGAAGTTTTTCCACTGTGTTTCCTCTTGTGTTTAGAATCAGAGTTCCAGGGCTCCCATTCTGTGAGACTGTTTTCATGCTTCTTCCCTTGGGGTCTTTGAGTATCTACATTAAGGTATTAGATTTATTTCGTTGTTACATTTTTTGCTTAGGAAAGAAGTAAAATTGTTGTTAACCAATCTTTTCCTTTCCGGTTTAGGGAGTCTTCTGCCACGCGATTGGGTCCATTCTTCCAAACAATCGATCCCTGGTGTTGGTTTCATTGTAGTCACACACAGGGTTATATTGTAGGGTAGAATTCATCGGCTACACTACGAGCGCAAGCCCGCACTGGCGATCCTGACACCCTGGCCATTCCGTCCATTTCCGTTTGGCCACCTCCATCACTCTGAGATACCACAAGAACTGCCCTCTTAGTAACCCTGCCTGCTCGAATAGAGTCCCAATTTCCTTAAACGTACCATTCTCATACATGTGCCCAAGTAGAGAGTCTGCAGCCCTCCCAGAGTCTTGCCGCCATCAAATCATCCCTACTCCTGCAAATATATGCTGCAATTGGGATCTCAGGTGAGTAGAGGCGCTCTAATTTCAGCAGTGTCCGAGTCCTGGGCCACACCCGTCTACCCAGCATCACTAATACGGGTGCTGTAGCCAAGCAACTCAGCGGCAGCCATAACATTTCCTTAAGACACGTAGGAGCCACCAGTTTTTGCAGCAGCACCAATTCGGACGTGGCTTTGTCCGAGAGCCATTTGGCGACAAAGCTGAGTTCCGCAGCCAAGTAGTATCTTTCTAGATCCGGGAGCTGCACCCCTGCTTCCTTATAGGGCAGTCACAGTGTTACTAGTGCAAACTTGTGGTGAGATGAACCCCAAAGGAATTCCCTAAGCAGTGATTCCAGTAGGCGAACAAAGGGGGTCTTGATGTAATGGTGGACATTATTGGAAAAATACCAAAATCTCGGTCAGATTATCATTTTTGTTATGGCAGTTCTACCCATTAGCGATAATGGAAGCATTGACCAAAATGCATGGACTGTCCCAGACCCTTTACCACACCTACAGTGTTGCGTTTGTGCATGCCCTCAGATATTTACCACTAGGTATCTAAAGGACTCCAAACACAATGGGAGCCCCACTTCTGGTAAGTCATTTAGATCTACCCCTCTTAGGCCAGCCAACAGGAACAGACAGGACTTCTCCTTACTGAAATAAATTCCGGAAACCTTCGCGAAGTTGTCCAGCACTTTGAAGACTAGGGGCAAGTTATGTTGCGGGTTCCTGAGGTATAGCGGAACATCATCTGCATATAATGAGATCAGATGTCTGACTCCTCCCATCCCAAATACCGGCCTCCAGAAACTCCTTTCGAAGATAGATTGCTATTGGCTCCAGTGCCAGCACATACAGCATGGGTGACAGCGGGCACCCTTGCCTCATACCTCTTTGTAAGTCCCAAGCCGATGATACCTGCCTACCCGTTTTAACCCTTGCCACCAGCGAGGCATACAGTATCCACACCCAGCCAATAAACTACTCCCCAAACCCAAATTCCTGAAGTACTACAAACAGCCACTCCCAGTATAATGAATGAATGGCTTTAATCGCGCCAGCAACACAACTGCACACTGTTCCTGGAAGTCAGTGGTCTGCACAATGATGTGTTGCAGGCGGTGCAAATTTAAGGCCGTGCTATGACCCGGATAAAGCCATTTTGATCCCCATGTATCAAGCCACCAACCACTCTGCGGAATCGCCCGGCTAATATTGTCATTAAGATCTTCATGTCATAGTTAAGCATGGCCAGTGGCTGGTAGGAGTCGCATTTATCAGTGGGCTTCCCAGGCTTGGAGATCGGGATCACTAAGGTTTCCCTCATACTTGCCGGGAGCTCCCCCTTTGTGCGAGCCTCCGCAAATACCTTGTGCAGCACTGGGCCACCACCAAGGCATATGTTTTATAAAACTCTGGGTGGAGTCCTTTGCCGCCCGGAGTTTTACTAGTGCGCAGCGACCTGATTGCCTTGTTCACTGCTTCGACCGTTATGCCTGAATCTAGCACGGCCTGCTGTGTTGTTTCCAGTCTAGGCAGCCCTATTTCTTCAAGGGTCCCAATATTTCGTCCTGAGGAACCAAACTCCCGTGCCCATATAGTTGGGAGTAAAATTTAGCATACATATTGTTTATCCCTAGCTGTGTCCTGCACACATACCTTTCTCATCACTGAACTCCGTGATAAGGTGCGTAGGGTGCTCCCTCTTACATAGCCATGATAAGCGCCTAACCGGTCTGTCCCCTTCCGCGTATGCTCTGTTGCTTTTAACCTTATAATCACATTTTTCCAGCCTCCCCCAAGCCTCTGGGAAATGTTGCCTGGTGTTAGCTAGCTTCACCTCACCAGATTGTTACCCCGCCTCTAGTGCCTCCATGTCCCGAATTTCCACTTGCAGCTTCTCCAAGTCTGCTCTTAATGTTTTCCGGTTACCTCCCGCACTAGCAATTACCTCCCCTCTCACTACCACTTTCAGTGTCTCCCACACAGTGCCCCACTCCTTCACACTGACCACATTGTGCTCTAAGAACTCCTCCAATCTCATTTTCAGGCCATCTCTAAAGATTTGATCCATCAGAGCATCAGTACGCATGCGCCACAACGGGATGGGGGGCCTGGGACCTTTTACGTTCCACTCCATTATTAGCAGAGAATGATCTGAAATTGTTCTTCCCATGTAATGTACTGCACCTATTTCCGCATTTATGTCCCACCCACAAAAAGATAATCTATCCTGGTGTATAGGCCATGAAGCGTACTCCTATCTGCAGGGTTTTGTTCCCTCCACATGTCCACCAGATCTAGGTTATCTAGTGCTGCATTAAGGGCTGAGGGTGCCGGCCCCGCACTATTCATAGGTGGGGATGGCCTATCCAAAAGTGGGTCTCTAGCACAATTAACCCCCGCCCCCTTATGAGGAAGCATTCCTGGTGCTGTGCCATCTTTGCACAGATCATATTGACATGTGCTGGGATGCCATGATTAGGAAAATAAGAGTTGATTATGCATACCTTCACATTGTCTATGTACCCCCTTAAATTAAGTACCTCCCATCGCTGTCTGCTTCCACCTCCAGCATTTTGAACGGCACATGAGCGTTGATCCACGTGAACACCCCCCTAGCATAATAAGAGTATGCCACCCCAGATCCCCGTCGTCCCCAGCGGTCTTTGACCTTTATAATTTCCCCTGCCGTAAGGTGGGTCTCCTGCAGTCATGCAATGCACACCTTTTTTCTACATAGGAAGGACTTCACGCGATTTCTGCGCAAGTATGTGCCCAGTCCCCTCACATTCCACGTCAATACTTTAATGCTAGATGTCATTTTATCTCAAGGGGGGATGTGCTGCTTAGTGGGGACAACATTCAATACCACTGGGCCACAGGGTTTAGCCAGAACAACTGGCTGTCCACTGCCGGCTGGTACCTGCTTCCACTGCTTGCCAACACTTGCATTCCCATTCAGAGCAGACCCCTATAGTCCCACTGTCTGAGGGACCAAATGACAGGCCTAGATTTCTCCCAGGTGTCCAATTTAAATAGTAAAGTTTGCATAGTGCTTCTCAGTGATCTGACCTCACTTTCCTGAAATGCACTAGCAGTTTGCTGATCCTTAAGGAGACCATTTAATGTCTTTACTTGACACACGATGATATCAAGCCGGCCATTCGTTACAGAACTTTGACAACCCAGTTCCACTGCACCCCCAGCACCATGGTTCCCTTTGCCACATTTCCTTCCCCACTGCCCTTGGGCATGTCACTCTTCTTGGTACATTTAATAACAACTCCTTTCTTCTTTTTTTTCCAGGAACCCAGTGTCACCAACCTTTGGCACTCTGTTCATACCTTTGTCCCTGCTCACCTATGGGGAAAACATATTCCTAGTAGGTACACAGGGGTTAAACACCACTCTCACTGACTCCCCTGTCTCACAAATCGAGGGAATCTCCCCCTCCTCCGACTGCTTGGTTTCCTCGATTATTAACACACACAATGTACTCCTCCCGCCCCAGTTAACCCCTTTTCTGTTTCAAAACCGTCCAGGGCTGTATGGGCAGCAAGTGGTCTGGGACTCTCCCTTCCTTTATCAGGGTAGACCTCTATAATGCCAGTAACTTTAGGGGTATTAATAATAGAACTGGGAGTGGTTGAACCCACCATACTTGCATGTAATAAAATGTTCTCCCTTCCTCTTGGCCCTCATACTCCTCAAGACAGTCCTTGGTTTGCTTCATACGGCCAACAAAGCCACCTACACTAGCACAACCTACTTTTGCACCTACACCTCGGGCGCACCTCGGGCGCAATAAAGTCACAAACATCTTCCCCAACCACACAGCACCAGCACCAACACTAGGTGTTTGTTTCTTATGCATAGCCAAATGTCCAGGCTCCTTGCTCCCGTTCCCCCCTCAAGGCTTTTATCCTCTAGGGCATGAATGTCTTGCATTAAATCTATAATTTCAGAGATGAGAACAGTAACGTCTTCAATCGGCCTAAACATTTCTAAATGTTTTTTATGCTGATCTGTAGGTGAAATAGAGGTTATAGGTTTCCTTTTGGACATTCTTCAAAACGCCACAACAATTAGCCAGAGGAAAAGGTCAGAGCTCTTAAGGGGTTTGACTCCAGGAGCAGAATAAGTGCTTGGAAAGTAACAACAGGAGCACCAGACTATTAACAACCAAACCACAGCATGAAGCGAGGAACACCTGATGACTTAGAGAGGGCTCCCATTGTCTGACTCCCTCTCCCCACTCACATACTGGGTTGGTAGGCTTAATGCTGACTTGCTACTAACAACACTGCTTCAGTACATGAGAAACACTAAAACAGCACTCGGATTCACTAACATAACAATATTAGTTTGTCGTGCGTGACACCACAAGAGTCAAGAAACGTACAAATGCACACCATTTAGGTCTACTCGGAAAATATGGTTAGTGAACTGAGGATGTCCCCGTCTTCGTTCTCCCCACTATTGTAAAAGTTACGCCTCTGGTCCGAAAGACTTCCTGTCTACCTCTAGGCCTCTCACGTCTGACACAGGTTTACAAGAAACTAGACACAGCAGCATTGCTAGCTTTCCCGATAGCTGTTTCAGAAATAAATATCTGTTGCTTGGCCAGCTCTCTAACAGCCTAAGAACCGATAGCACATCCCAGATCGTCTTATATCGAGGCTCTGGGGGTACTGTAAACTTGGCTCCTCTAATAAGCCGAACCACTCCCGGGTGCTCCCCCGCTGGGACGCCCTTGATAGGGAGATGTCCCGCGGATATGGCTGACCTAAACACTCCTATGGTGCGAAACGCTTTACCCTCTTGCAACAATTGAGCTAAAAAGTTCAAGATCATCACTACAGGTGCAGAAACGGGATGAACACCTCTCCCTCTGCACCAGCCAGTCCACTTAGCCCAAGTCGCGTCGTAGCTCCTTCTTGTGGACGGGGCCCATGAGTCAGCGATAAGCTTCGCAGCCCGATCTGAAATGCCTGGCAACGCCCAGCGTCTCCTGAAATCCTGCACGCAATTAGCGGGAGAGTCCCCCTCACTCTCAGAGGATGATACGACCCCGATGGGTCCGTGAGCAGTTGTTCTCCTTCCGGGAGGAGCTTCAGGTAATCCACTGCTAGCTCCATATGCGTCAGGAACCATACTTGCGACTTCCAGCATGGTGCTACTAACAGCAACTCTGCCGTCTCCCTCCGACACTTCGCTAGAACTCTGCTCAGCATCATAAACAGGGAAACGCGTAGTGCGGGCCTCCGCTCCACTCTTGCAAGAACGCGTCCGTTCCCTGAGCTCCCGGGTCTAGCCTCCAGCTGAAGTATTCCGCTGTTTGGGCGTTCAGCCGTGATGCGAACAGGTCTATGTGTACTGGCCCCCATCTCTCGGTCATTCTCCGAAACACTGCTGGATCCAGTTTCCAATCACTGGAATCCATGAGGTAGTGCGAGTTCCAGTCCGCTATTATGTTCAGCATCCAAGGGAGGTACTCCCCAGTGACCGACGTCTCTGACTGTAGGCAGTGGTGCCAAAAATCCTTTGCTAGCTCTAATAGCATTCTGGATTTGGTGCCGCCTAGGTGGTTTATGTACCGCACTGCCGATATGTTGTCCATCTTCAGTAGGACACATGATCTCATCTTCCCTTTCGTGAAGGCTCTGATCGCGAAGGATCCTGCCAACAGCTCTAGGCAATTTATGTGCAATTGGAGCTCCTCCTTGCTCCATTTCCCCCCTGTCTGCATGTCTCCACACCGAGCGCCCCAGCACTGCCGGCTGGCGTCGGATTCTATAATCAGATCTGGTCTGTCTCCGAAAATGGCACGGCCATTCCAGGCGTCCATATTCTTCAACCACCATTCCAGTTCTGTCTTGGAATCTTGATCCAACAGTACTAATTGATGGTACCTCAGGCCCTGCTGCAGATGTCTTATCTTCAACCTCTACAGAGCTCGGTAATGTAACGGCCCTGGAAATATGGCCTGGATGGAAGCTGCTAACAGCCCTACAATCCTTGCTAGAGTTCGGAGGGACACGGCTTGCTTTTGTAGGCATAATCTCAATTCTCTCTTGATGTCGCGGATCTTCCGGACTGGAAGCTCGAGCGTCGCTTTCCTGGTATCTAGGATGAAGCCTAGAAAGTCCAGTCTTTGTGCTGGCTCTGTATCCAACTTCTCTATGTTCACTAGGAATCCTAGGGAAACTAGCAGTTCCTGAACCCAGCGCGTCTGGTACTTAAGGGACTCTCGATCCTCGGCAAGAAGAAGAAGGTCGTCTAGATAGATGATCAATCTTATTCCCTTCTCTTATTGCCGTTGCTACCGGCTTCATTACCTTGGTAAAGGCCCAAGGCGCTGAAGCAACCCTGAAGGGCATAGTCCTGAACTGCCAAAGCTGTCCTCTCCAGTGAAAAGCTAGGAAAGTTCTGAATTCTTCTGCTATTGGTATTGTTAGGTAGGCATCCTTCAGATCCAGAGCCTCGTCAGACAATCCTTCTCTCTGAGCGAATCTCGGAGTTGATGGATGCCCTCCATCTTGAAATGTTGGTATATAATCCAACCGTTCAGTTCTTTCAAGTTTATAACTGGGCGCACCTTCTCTTTTCTGTGCACCAGAAACATATTGCTTATAAATTCGGGATCCCCCCGGCACCTTTCTATGGCGTTCTTTGCCGCACCGAGGCCCAGCTCCTGGTCTAGAAGCTTCTGCTCTGCGCGCCCCAAACGCTGCTGGTGAGGCCTGCGCCCTTGCACGGGCGGGTGAACGAACTCTAGGCTCATGCCCGCAACCGTTTGTAACACCCATGCATCGCTGGAAAGCTTGCGCCAGTTTCTCAAGAACATGCCAGTTCTCCCCCCTACTGGGGGATAATACGCTGCTCTCACCTTGAGTGAATCCTTGTACACGGCCGGATCCTCTTCCTCTGCGACCTCTTGGGAAGCGTCCTCTTAACGGGAAGGAGTCCTGCTGCCTATTCTCCCTGTATTGCGCACTGGGATTCTGGGGCCTCTTCCACCTCGGTTGCGACCAGTCGAACGACCCCTGTAGTGACTGGTCTCTCCAAAAACTCAGTTGGGGAATATCTTTCGGATGGAAGCCTGCGCTTTCTCCAACGACGTGTAAGTGCCCACAAAGCGGCCCATCTCCTTGCCGAAGGTCTCCCCAAAGAGGAGCCCTTGCAGTGCCTCACTGGCTTCGTATGAAGCTAGCTCACTAAGCTTCTTGTCTATCTTTAACAATAGACCTCTCCGGCGCTCCGAAGCGATGGCGCAGTTTGCATTCCCTAAGAGGCATACCGCTCTCTGTGCCAATCCCGCTAGGGCGTCGGGGTCCACCTCTTCCCCGGTATCTCTGGCTCTCTCAGCCAGATCCATGATCTTCGTGAGTGGCTCGGCCAGGTCCAGCACTTTCTCCTGGCAGCTCCTCCAAGATCTATCAATACCCTTACAAGGGTCTTTGCTTGTTTTTGAAACAAAAGTTAGCATCTTGGGGTCTAATTCTGGCGTCTCGGCTACTTTCCCTGGCAGGTCCGGTCTCGGGCACTCCGCTCGAAGTCTCCTTGTCCAGCGCCTTCCTTAGCCTTTGGTCATGTACTGAGCCACTCTCGGCGAGGGCTGCCGGTCAGAGGATCTCGGATTCCGGATGCTGTCTGGATCAAGCATGCCTTCCTCTTCCTCTTCGAGGTGCTTCTCTTTGCAGAGTCTTTTCCCTCCGCTGGGTCTGCTTTCCTCCTCTTCTCTCATTTCATCCTCCTCCTGAGAGGGAGCTGATCCATCCTCCGGCTCCTCTTCTGAGCCTGGGTCGTCTTGTCCATCACATTCTTCCCCTGGAGTGGGGGTCGTGAGATCTGGCACCGTCTGATGCCGCAAATATGCTTCGCGGAGCTTTGCAAAGGTGTCGACGACCTCCGGGGCCTTTTCTTTTGCCCCTTCCAAAAGGCCCTGGGGGTCACGAGGAGCTTTCTTCTTTCGGCCTTGTTACTCCCCAATGACCCTGCTTCTGAGGGTTCTGTGGGCGTGCGATTAGTCTGTGCAGTGCTGTCTACTGGCTGCTGTAATATCGCCTCTAAGGACTCCAGCCTGTCTTGCCGGGGTTTAACCCCTAGAGCCACTGCATCTATCAGTGAGTTGCCCAGCACCTCCTTGAAGCTGGCAGCTAGATCTGAAGGCTGCTCCTCTTCGCTCCACTCAAACTCTGACATCTTGGGAGAGTGCTGTGTGCCTAGAATACCTGTGAAGGTGTCGTAGCACGCCCCTTTCACTGCAGATGCTGCTGAGGAAACAGAGATATTGATACCTCTCTCTCTCTTATTCCTTTATATATCTTTTTTTGTTTACTATATATATATATATATATATATATATATATATATATATATATACATATTTTTTTTTTCCTTCTTGTGGCTGCACCAGACTATTTCAGTTATCACTGCTGCCTGAGATAGGCGTGTCTTCGTATGATGGGGCCCTCTGTGCTGGGCACCGTATATCCCACAAGCAGAGAGTCTGCTTCTGATTCCAGCTGTTCTTGCCCTTTGCGTGCTGCCGTGTGCTTCTTATGCAGCGGGCGGGTGGTGTTGCACGCTCCGCTAACTCCTAATGAGCTGATATGCTCGGAAACGCTACGAACGTAGCTTCGTATTTCACCGCCGGGCCCGGCTTTCAGATACAACCTCCGCTCGTTCCGGGTCGCATGGGAAAATCATGCCCGGCGGGACGTGCGGAGGAGAGGCCCCTCCTCTGCAAAGAGGGGGTCGGGAGCACTCCTCATACGTGGCAGGCTCCGCCTCCCCGAAGGAGGGGGCTGCCGCTGCTCTGCAGTGGCGCTGGCCGCTCTGACACACAGGCGCCTCCGCTACCTGGAGAAGGGGCCGGAGGCTCCCCGCAAAGCGACTCCTCGGGTCGCCGTAGACTCTCGCGGCGTCGGCCCGCCACCCCAAGAGTGCCGGTCATATGGCACGGGGTGACCGCGCTGCGAGAGGCTCTCGCCGAAGTGGCGATAATAAAGTAAATGTAATTGAAAATGAAACGGAACCGCAACGACTTATGCTGCCTAACGCTGCCTCGCTCTACGAATCGCGTTATGAAATAACGCCAAGCCTATAAGTAACACGTTTAATCTACTAGCTTCTGCGCTCTATCTCACAGTATAAATGCCCAATCTACCCCTACGCAATGCTCACAATAGGGAGATTAACAAAATAGTACTTATCTGCTTGAAGAGCAGTAAAAGAAGAAGAGGAGCTCAGGGACATGATGTGGTCATAGCTGAGCAAGGAGTGAGATGGACTACAGAGACTATGGAGATTGTAGTTCAAAAGAAGAAAAGTCTGTTCAGACTGTTTTCAGTGTTTTGTTATAGTTTTTGAGTTTTGTTGAAACTGCTGAAGAGTGGTAAATTAAAGAAGTTGAAGCATAATGCTCACCTCCAGTCTTGTCATAGAATTACCTTCCTTTAATTGGAGGACCGCTCCACACGCGCCCCACAGCTGCCGCAAACAATCGGCAGCAAACAGCCACAGTGCGCCCTTGAAAAACGTGGGCTTAGCTGGCAAGGTGACGCCGAGGATTTTATAGGAGGGGGTGTGCCTGAGAGCACCCCAGTGTTATGAAGGTTCGTGGGCCCCACAGCACCCTGCAGCAAACAGCTGCAGCATGCCCTTGAACAGCACAGGCTTTGCCGGCAATGGGACATCAGTTGGATTTTATAGCACAGAGTGTGTCTGACATCAGACCAGTGTTATGAAGTTTCCTGGGCCCAAGAGAAGCTTGCAGCAAACAGCCGCCGTGCATCCTTGAATAGCGCAGGCTTCACCGACAAGGGGACGCCACAGATTTATAGCAGGGGGCGTGCCTGAGAGCAGACCAGTGTTATGAAGGTTCCTCGGCCCCACAGCAGCCTGCAGCAAACAGCCGCAGCGCGCCCTTGAACAGCGTGAGCACCACCTAATAGCCAAAACGAATAAGTGGGATGACAAATTAGCATGAGGACTGTACAATACCTCTGGAAGTGACATAGGTGGACACAAACACACAGACACATAATACAAGTCTCTTTTAGGACATAGGTGTGTTCTCAGCTGAGACGATTACTTCATTTGATGGCAGTGGAACTTGTTTCTATTCTGCTATGGAGTAATACTCTACTTGTAGTGTTA
The DNA here is from genome assembly GCF_040938575.1 of Ambystoma mexicanum. Lineage (NCBI taxonomy): Eukaryota > Metazoa > Chordata > Amphibia > Caudata > Ambystomatidae > Ambystoma > Ambystoma mexicanum. The sequence continues at coordinate 1,477,218,981 of NC_090935.1, read as the reverse complement.
GCTTCCTTTAATAGGAGTATCAGTACTGGAATGTAAAGTATTGTAAACTTCATAAACACAGCTCGCCGAACACCTTACTACTGAAAAGGCCAACTTGAGATCTCTGCAAACTGGTTACTACCTAAAAGATTTAAAGACACTCCAATGAAGCCTACAGGTTAGCCCCTGTTTGAATCATTCTTCATCCCGAGGATGCATCTTGCTGTTGTTCCTGATGAGATTAAATCTGCATTTCAACATCAGTCAAACAAAAAGTCATCATACAAATGAAATATACCTCATTGAACCATTCACTTATTTCATTTCGTTTTTGTTTTCTTGAATTCAGGTAAATATTGAGAAGCCAGTTGTGGGACGTGTGGGGTTTGCCTTTGTTATGCACAGAGGCGTTTCTAGGGGGGGCTATGGGGGCTATAGCCCCTGGTCTTTTGGTTGTAGCCCCGGATAGAATCTCAGGAGCTACAGCCAAAAGGCTAGCTAGCCCCCAGTCCCAACAGTTTCGACATCAGCGTAGCCCCGGGTCTTTTCCAGACCTAGCAACACCCCTGGTTATGCATATGTGCAAACGACAAATCTAGCGCAAAACAAACAGGAACCGTATGTTTATAAGCAAGTGCAACCCAGTACGAGTCTGCGTTGGGGTGATCAGCTCCACAGGCTATCACTCCAGCCTTTGGTCCTAGGGAGACTTGTCTCCTCTTTAAAATAAAATACTGTGCCCTGAATTTTCCACCAAAGATGCCATGCAAATTTCAAACGCTGCACTATAGCAAGCCCCAGTAACATAACATAACACTGTGCTATTCGAAGTGACAGTTTAACATTCATCTGCATATTGCTGCAGAGCACAAAAAGCTACTAGTACAAGCCCCATGAATTACATGAACACTCTCCATTGTTTCCTCAAGATGCTGGTGCCACGTAGCAAATTTGCAAGGTGTGTTGCATAGCTTACTCATACATGCACCATTATTACACTACATTTATGATGTGCTGCCAGTTTCCCTCAAAGTATATAGCAGTGCCTGGCAAAAGCTTAAAACACATATATAAGCCAAAAATGTTGGCTTTGCCAATGCTTGTTTTAAACAGGACTTCAGTGACTTTGTTTTAGTTGAGCAGTATTCTGGTGCAATTTCCGCCGAGCAAAAATAACGTTACCGCTGGCTCGTGCAGTGGTACTAGCACTGCATCACAATCTGGCGAGAACGCGCACCACACTCTGGGGGTAAGACTATTACCACCCTGCAGTAACTGCACCAAAATAAGAGTTACAGCTGAAATGTCGGCACAAATAGCGATATCGCCGCCGACCCGGAGGTATTAGCACTGGCTGAAATTGCATCACTGCCGGAACGGGAAGCATTGCGGCGGCCATCTTGAAAAACTCAATCCATCTAGAATCTCCACTTCCTGCAGCCATCCGGACCTGGAAACATGCCAAAATGTCACAGGAGAGATCCAGAGGCAAGGTGCCCAAAAATCACTTGAGGAAACCTAAGCTCACTGAAGGGGAACTGGTAGTCCTCACTGATGAAGTTTTTGCCCAATTTGAGGAGCTGTATGACAGCAGGCAGTGAATAATCTCTGGCCAGCTCAGGACAGCCATTTGGCCAGTGGTCGAAGTGTACGAAAAGAAGTAGTGGAACTATGTTCCCTGCTAGCCTGCACCCATCCCCACAAACCCCATCACCACACAACCTCCCACACATGATATAAACCCCCAAAAACATGCACCTGTTGTTTAAGGGAACGATCAGTGCAGTGCACTAAAAGTGCAAGTTTCAACTTCTTCCTACACACGTATTTTAAAACAAAACCGTTCCGGAAAGGTTTCTTTTTAAAATAAAAGTATAGGAGCAGTAAAACATAATTTTAAAAAGTAGAGGAGCACTGCTCCCAATCGCTCCCACTCACTTCGACCACTGCATCTGGCATACCATCACCCAGAAGGTAAAAAACAAGGGGATGTCATGGGAGTCCCACTGCCGGACATTAGTCACGTTACGACAGGCTTACCCAGATTCTTTAGCTCACTATCTTTCACAGAGGAGAAATATGCAAAACCTGTCAGTCTTTGTCCTGCCCAGGGCAAGTCGAGCACCAAAGTGCTAGACAATTATCCTCTGAACAAGATTACAAACAGAAACCCGGGACACATGTTTCGATCTGGTTGGACTTCATTAGTAGGGTGGAGTTGTGACTCTCTAAGAACTGTGAGCAAGGGTTCCTCGTCTGGATTCCCCTAGTAACTTAGGATGTATAAAGACTGGAGTGTGTTATGTTATTGTCAGGTTTCATGGGATTTGGTTGAATGTGGTGGAATGAGTGTATGATTAACATAAATTATGGTTCGGGCCTTAACTTTTAGTGCAGAGTGTGGAGAGGTTCCCAAGCCAAAATGGAGACTTCCAAAAGGATCAGTGATTGGTCAGAAGCAAAAGAAAGGCATTGTTGGAACATTCTAAACCGCCTTTCATTGTCAGCAGCCTTCCTGTTTTCTTATTCTTTGTTTAAAGAGTAGTTCATTTTGTTCTTTTAAGACTTTATTTTTGGATTTCTTGAACAGTACTCTTATTTAATGAACTGCGCAACATATTTAGTGCGTGGCAAGTTGGTGTGTGGAGGCCTGTTCATCGTTTCAGCGTCGTGTGTTTTTTCAGCCGTATAAAAATTATTGAGCACTGTTCCTTCTTACGGTAACAGTGCTTTCTTTTAACATTGGGCTAGCGCTAGACATCTTACACTGTCTGCGTAAGTGACAGTGTTATAGATACGCGATCCTGAAACGTTATGTTTTATTTACTAACATTCTAACCTGGCGCGCGTACCTCATTAAGCTGCCTCTTCAAGGATCAGTGTCCGGAGCTAAGTAATTTTCTCTTTCCTACTTGAACAAATAAAATTAAGGAGGGAGAAATACTGATCTACTACGCATGCGCATATGCCATTTTTTAACTCTATTTTCTGTTCCTATGCCCACACTATTTTAGAAGGAAAAGGAATATCTTCACGCATGCGCATAACTCTAGTCAAGGGAATGCTTCTTTGAAGAGCAATATTTTTACGCAAGCAAAAGATCCAATTAGTGAACACTCCTTTCTTTCCACATGCACAAACAATTCTAAATGGAATAAGCAAGAGTGTCATATTTGGAATTTGTGTTAAAGCTAGAGATTCACACAAAAGACGGATCTAGCATTTCCAGATGGGCGTGTGTGTGTTTTGGAATTTGAACTGCTAGAAGATTAATTCATGGAACTGAGAGTGTGAGCTAAAGGTAGCAGTTTTCCAATTCTGAATTGAAGAAGTTAGTAAGAGCATCAGAGACTCTATTTTTTCTTCAGTAGAAAACAAACACTTCCTTTAAGTTATCATAGAGGATATTCAGGTATGGTGGCGTGTTTATTTACTCAATTCGATAAAGAGAAGTCAGAGCCTAGGAAAAGAAAGGTTAGTGACTAAAGTGTATTTGTTGGTATTTTATCTACAGGTTAAGAGATATAAAGAAGCTGAGCAAAACCTGAAGTTTATTATTTTGTCCCATTTTCCCCCTTTCCCTTGGGGATGCTCTCAACTGAACTGTTTGTTACCAGTTAAGAGGTTAGCATCCAAAGGGGACAGTGGGGGTTCAGCAGCTTCCGCGGACAACATCCTGATTGAAGATAAAGCCTGACAGTTATACATTTATATGGCGCCAAAGCCCTAAGGCATCCAGGTGCTCGCTCACAGACAGCAAAAAGACAGGAAAGATGGCCAATGTTTACATAAATAGTGTCATTTTCAAGGATTTTCTGAAAGCTAAGTGATTTGTTTCTTCTCTGAGTATTTGGGGCAGTTCATTCCATGCGTATGCCACTAGCACTGGAAAGGAGCGTCCATTTGCCTGTGCTCTGTACTTCTGCCCACTATATGGCAGAGTAGAGGCACAGAGCACTCCGGCTAAGGTTCTCTATATGGTAGCTATGGACAAGCAACCAAGTCTTACGCTCTCAGGAGGTGATGCAGGCTGGTTCTTCAGTACAGTGAGTCCCCAAGCCTCCACAAATGAATGTCCACACACTATGTTATGTGCTAACACAGTTCTTCACATAATAATAAGGTTCAGAGAGATATACACAATGCAATAACACACTTTGTACTCTGGTAATTCTACAATGACAAATATATACAGTTTCTATGTGGTATCACACTTAACTTTAAATTCCTTTAAAATGCATCAACTGTTGGCAGTTATAATGGAGCATACAAATCATGCAGCAAGGTGTATCAACATAGATAATAAAGAAGGAAGGCAAGTTAAGGTTATGCAATGGCAGAATGCTTTCTGTAGATATAGAGACACAATTCTGAGTGAGGATCCCCACACCTGGGCAACCTGTAATAAAGTATTAACAAGCCCAGTCCATAAATACTTAATAAGACTTGTTTCCTGGTCAAAAACTTCAACAACCCCAATGTACCTGCAGCGGAATAGTTTCTTCAACAGTTTGTTGATGGTGCCCCTTGAGTGTGGACTCACTTTAAAGCAGGAGCCACTGGGCATCGAGATCCTCGAAGAGAAGTGGAATACTGGCATTGATACAGCAGCTTTGACCTTTGCGGTGCTCTTCGATGAACGATCGTGGAAGTCCTGGGAAGATGAGGCATGCGGTAAACCTCTATGCAAAGTGTTCCGTGCCGTAAAGAAGACTCAGTGATGGATGCAGGCCCGCCCAAGGGCGTCAGGAGTTGCTTTCGACTGTCCTCTGGCCCATCGGTGCTGCAGCCGCAGCATGCACCTCGGATGGCTTCGGCGACCAGGATTGGATCACAGGCTGGGCCTCAGATCTTCACTCTTTCAGTGTCCACGGGACGTCTTTGTTGGCGCCTGGTGGCAGGAAACCCACCGGCAGACTTTGCGTGTTAGCGGCGACCTCGACTTTGTCCTGCGGGACAAAGTGGTTGACGTTGATGGCAAGGGAGCCCTCTGTCAAATGTTTTTAGGTAATGGTGGAGCTTTCTTTGCTCTGGTCATCGAGCAGCAGGGCGTCAAGGTGTCCCCCCTTCTGGGCGACTCAACTCGACTGGCTTCCAGCAGTCACAGAAATCTCCTAAACCCCAGTAGACGGCAATGTACTTCAATGGCCTCGATGTCCTGGCGCTTTCTTCAGGATTCTCGGCGAACTCCTTCTCCAGTCAACAGCCTTTCGGGACTGGCTTCCCAGGTGCTTCGATGAAGGACAGAAATTTTGCACAATGGTTCCTCATAGCTCGTGGAGAGGTCTCCTAGCCAGGTCCTCTCTCAGATTAGTCCTCGACAGACTCAACAGTTTTTAGATTTCTTCGAAGGAAATGCAGCAGCAATCTTCTTCTTCCAGATAAGCTTCAAGTTTCAACTTCAGCTTCTGAAGAAATTGGTAAGTGAGAGGTCCCCATCTGTGCCTGTCATGATTCCTACCCCTCTTGTCCCCAGCCCTCCAAGATGTCAGGCTGGACCCATGCCACGATCACCTACATGGCCCTCAAGGACCTCTCCATCCCTCCAAAGACTCACTTGGAGTCAGACTTGGCGCTTGTGGAACCAGACTCACTCACTCCCATAGGATAACATTGGGGATTGGACTTGTAATGCATTGATGGGGACAAGATGAATGCCCCCACATATTTTGGTTCCCAGAACTGCATGTGCGGTCTAGTCTTTTGGGTGTGGTTCAGCCCAGAGGCACCTGGGATACCCAGAGACTATTTAAGCCACACCCAAGCTGAGAAGCATGCTTTGCATTTTCTGCACCTGCAGCGTGACACTCACCGTGTTCGGATCGGTCTCCAGTGGGCCTCCATCTTTCTTCTGCGCTCAGCTCTTGCAAGAACAAGAACACCGTTAGGAACAGCCTTACCTTGCAGCCCTTCTGCCCATCATTCAATGCTCCTTCTGTTCTGCGGGCATCTTCAGCGGTGTCATTCCCATCCCGGCACGCTGCTTCCTAATGAAGAGGAAAAGAACAGAGAAAAGGTATTACTAAGCATTTTACAGCTCTTCGCTTATTTTTTTTCAAATACAGTACGAGCTTCAAACGCCTACCTGAATTCCAGCCGCTCTGGGGGAACTGTGTCTCCAGAACTTCTCATCCATCTGTGAGGGGGAAAAGACACTCCAGGTTAGCGTGGAAACATCTAGAGGTGCCGCATACCGCGCTTACTCACCGGATTTGTTCTTCATAACCGGCATCCACGCCGACAACGTTGCAGCACCTAAAAGACACAGAAAAAGAACTCCGTTCAATACAAATACGAAAAGGGTGCATCGCGCTCTCACCCACCTTCAGCGCCATCATCTCAGCAGCACGCCACCATCCCCGGACGCCGGCCATCATCTAAGAAGGAAAGGAACGAAGTTAGAGAACTGTCCAAAGACTCATTATACTTACCAGTCGGACTCTCGCCAGTGAAGTAACTAGGCACCAACGAGCCCACATCAATCAACGCGCCCCTGCGCTGAAAGCAGGACAGAGAGCACACCATCCAAGAAAACAAGGTGAGCTGTGGATCAAAGGGAAGGGTTGGACCCCTGGGAGGAAGGGGTTCAAGCACACAGAGACAACAGGGAGTTAAACTCTACCAATCCTGTGTTTCAGGCCCAGTCGCCAGTCGAATAGCCTCCAGGGAAGGGTTTGAGGTCGTAAGAGGCCAGGACCGGCTGAGTGACGTCCCCGTGGATACCAGGTGAGCGTTACAGAACGCAAAGCCTCACATCAAAATCCACCTGGGCATCATGTAAATGTCAGAAACCGACCAGTTAGCTCAAATGTTGGGACAGCTACGTTCCGAAGTACATGCAGCCAGGCAGGAGACCAACACCCTGAGAAGGGAGCTGATAGTAGCCAAAGAACGTACTGATGATTTAAGCCGACAACTTCTCCAGTCACAAGCAGGGCATGCACCATTGCCGGGAAGCGTGCCCTCGATGCCAGGGCCATCAGCCAATCCCGTTCAGATAACCCTTCCTGGGGCAATTCCCTTGGCCCCGCCTGAACGATTTATGGGGGAATCCCATGAACCAGTGCTGCCTGCACTTCCTTTGTAGGCCAGGGGCCTTTCCGGATGACCAATCACGGGTCGCTTTTGTGCTATCCTACCTGAGGGGTAGCGCCGCGGATTGGTCTGTACCCTTTGTGGCCCAAGATGATCCTTTGCTGCATGACTTCAGGGGCTTTCAGCAGGAGATGGAAAAGCTGTTCGCCCGGCGTACTCATGGCCAGGCATTGGACAACGAACTTCTGTCCCCACGCCAGGGGAATCAAGACTTACTAACATACATAGCCACGTTCAATAGACTTGTAGTTGAAGCAGAATGGCCAGTGGAGAAGAGAACCACGTTATTTCATCAGGGGTTGCGGGGGAACTCAAGGATGTTGTCGCACAAGTAGTGAACCCCCCGAAAGACTGCTCAGAATTCATTGACCTTGTTGTTCAACTGGATCATAGGTTGCAGGACCGAAGAGCAGACCGAGCCAGACTGGACCCTCGCCCTATGTATGTGCGTTCAAAGGACAATACTACCCGAACAGCGGAAGGTTCAGGAGAACCAATGCAAATCTGGGGGGGTCAGGTCCCACTTGACTAAAGCGGAAAGGGATAAAAGGAGACAGCAGCAGTTATGTCTGTACTGTGGAAGGTCAGGTCATTTACTTAAAGAGTGTCCTGTGAAGCCACCGTAGAGAACGGTAGGGGCCACAAACAAGGAAGATACCATCAAGGAATCAGAAAACTCCTCAGCCCGGCAAGTGTAGGGGTCCACTTGTCGAGCGAAGAAAGTGAACTACAGACCTCCCATTTTGCACTACCTGTGGTCTTGATCAATCCCCAACAACCATCTCGGATGCACGCAGTAAGAGCGTACGCAGACAGAGGGGCCGTTGGGAACTACATCGACCAGGATCTTGCGGCAAAGATGGGGCTTCCGTTATGCCCTAAATCAACCACCGACACTGTTACCACTGTTGACGGCACGGAAATAGATTCTGTTCCAGTATCCCAATGCACTGCAGCTTTAAGCCTTCAGTGCCAGGATGGACACCAAGAATCTATCGTTTTTGACCTCATTAAGGGTCCACAGTTCCGGTTTATTTTGGGAATGCCATGGTTGGTAGCTCACAATCCTCTAATCGATTGACGAGCAAAAGAATTGGCCTTTCCCGAGACTTGCGCCCAAACGGATGGTCAAACTGAGAAGTCAAATCAGACGCTCGAGCAGTATCTGTGTTGCATGTTACACCAAGCTGAAGGAAACTGGTTCGACCTATTATGGATTGCTGAATATGCTTATAATAATTCCCTACACACCAGCACCGGGCAGACACCCTTTTATACCATGTATGGCAGGCACTCACATACTTCTGAGTTGGACATTCCTACAACCCTGGAAATGCCAGCAGTCAAAACCTTGCACACAACCATTTCTCAAACCTTTAAAAGGGCAGCTGAACATCTACTTCAAGCGAAGAATCGCCAAAAGAAGTTTGCTGATCAACACCGAGCAAAGGCCCCCAACTACCAAGTGGGAGACAAAGTCTGGCTGGCGTCTAAACACGTGTCCATTAAAGGACCCAGAACTTTACGTCCAAGATACCTGGGTCCATTCACTGTCACCTCTGTGATAAATCCTGTGGCGGTCAAACTAGCTTTGCTGTCAAACATGCAGATTCATCCTGTGTTCCACGTGTCTCTCCTTAAACCTCTTCAACCTGGGATCAGGGTAGCAACGCCACCGTAGCCAGTAGTAGTTGCCGGGGAGCCAGAATTTGAAGTCAAGGACATCCTAGATTCAAAGTATGTCAGATCCAGATTATACTACTTAGGAGACTGGAAGGGGTATGGTCCACAAGACAGGACATGGGAGCCTTGTGAGTACATCCATGCACTTCGCTTGCTTAGACGATTTCATCAAAACCATCCAACCAAACTAGGACCAGACAGAAGAGCCACCTTGAGAGGGGCCTTGGGGGGGAGTGCTGTCATGATTCCTGCCCCTCTTGTCCCCAGCCCTCCAAGATGTCAGGCTGGAGCTAGGCCACGATAACCTACATGGACCTCAAGGGCCTCTCCATCCCTCCAAAGACTCACTTGGAGTCAGACTTGGCCCTTGTGGCACCAGACTCACTCACTCCCATAGGGTAACATTGGGGATTGGACTTGTGATGCATTGAGGGGGACAAGATGGATTCCCCCACATATTTCGGTTCCCAGAACTACATGTGCGGACTAGTCTTTTGGGTGTGGTTCAGCCCAGTGGCACCTGGGATACCCAGAGACTATTTAAGCTACACCCAAGCTGAGAAGCATGCTTTGCGTTTTCTGCACCTGCAGCGTGACACTCACCGTGTTCGGATCGGTCTCCAGTGGGCCTGCATCTTTCTTCTGCGCTCAGCTCCTGCAAGAACACCGTTAGGAACAGCCTTACCTTGCAGCCCTTCTGCCCATCATTCAACGCTCCTTCCGTTCTGAGGGCATCTTCGGCAGTTTCATTCCCATCCCAGCACGCCGCTTCCTAATGAAGAGGAAAAGAACAGAGAAAAGGCATTTGTAAGCATTTTACAGCTCTTCGCTTATTTTTTTTCAAATACTGTACGAGCTTCAAACGCTTACCTGAATCCCAGCCGCTCTGGGGCAACTGTGTCTCCGGAACTCCTCATCCATCTGTGAGGGGGAAAAGACACTCCAGGTTAGCGTGGAAACATCTAGAGGCGCTGTATACCGCCCTTACTCACCGCATTTGTTCTTCATAACCGGCATCCACGCTGACGTCGCGGCACCTAATTGACACAGAAAAAGAACTCTGTTCAATACAAATACGAAAAGGGTGCATCGCGCATCGCGCTCTCACCTACCTTCAGCGCCACTCATCTCAGCAGCACGCCACCATCCCCGGACGCCGGCCATCATCTAAGAAGGAAAGGAACGGAGTTAGAGACCTGTTCAAAGACTCATTATACTTACCAGTCGGAGTCTCGTCAGTGAAGTAACTGGGCACCAACGAGCCCGCATCAATCAACGCGCCCCTGCGCTGAAAGCAGGACGGAGAGCACACCATCCAAGAAAACAAGGTGAGCTGTGGATCAAAGGGAAGGGTTGGACCCTGGGGAGGAAGGGGTTCAAGCACACAGAGGCAATAGGGAGTTAAGCTCTACTTATCCTGTGTTTCAGGCCCAGTCGCCAGTCGAATAGCCTCCAGGGAAGGGTTCGAGGTCGTAAGAGGCCAGGACCTGCAGAGTGACATCCCCGTGGATACTAGGTGAGCATTACAGTGCCTCATTCAATCTGGCTGAGCCATGCTCATTCAGCCAATGAGACAGAAGGGCATTCATGCAGGCAGGCAGCCAATCAGCTCACAGGCATTTAGGCAATTCACTTCCACCCCGACACCCATAACAAAGAATGTGGATTGGGGCAAGCACCCAGCCTTTCAGCACACCCCACTGCATGAATGTCAGTTTCAGGCGGGGCTGTCTCATTCATTGTGTCACACACACACATAAACCAGACACCCATAACATAGAATGCATATTGGTCACTAACTCTATTCACAAAGGTCCCAACCCAAGGGTTTACCCACAACATACAGTCAATGGGAAGGCTCCACCCAGTCTGGCCTGGACTTGCACAAAATACCATATATGGTTCTTCTAGCCAACTAACAGTCAGGGGAAGGGACAGAATCAGGGTGTCCCAGGACTTTGGGAAAACAAGGTAAAAGGCAATAGAAACCAAGAGGTCCCAGGTCCTATCTTGCCTTCTATCAGAAATCCACTGATTCCTTTGGCAGGGCCTGGGTATCCCAAAATGGAGGATACTCAGAGTTCCTGTCATATAAGCATGAAGCTGCCACCCGCCCATACCCTGCACTGTGAACAACACACAGATGCCCAAAAACATACACTAGGGGTAAAGGGCTGTACCCCAACCAATGTGTGCCATAAGGGTATCCCAAAGGTCTCTGTTCACCATGATCAAAAAGAGGAAGAGCTCCATTGCCAGGGGTCCCAACTGAACTCCTGTGCAGAAAATAACACAGAACACATATGATAAGGGAGTACAGGACAGGGCCATGGAGGCCCTGTCCCTCCAATGCATTTCCAGCATCATGGGGTGGCACCCAAAGTTACTTAAATATGCAAAGAACAAGGGGGGTCCTGGGAGTCCCGGTTACGAGAGCCTTATCCTAGTGAGCTAAAGAATCTGGGTAAGGATCTCTTAAACCGGGACTAATGTCCGGCAGAGGGACTCCCAGGACCCTCCTGTTAATTTGCATCATTTAAGTAACTTTGGGTCTCACCCTAAGTTACTAGGGGAATCCAGACGTGGACCCCTTGCTCACTATTCTTAGAGAGGCACAGCTCCAACATACTGATGAGGTCCAACCAGACCGAAACACGTATCTGGGGTTGCTGTTGGTACTCTTGTTCAGAGGAGAATTGCCTAGCATTTTGGTGCTGGACTGCCCCAGAGCAGGACAAAGACTGACATGTTTTGGATATTTCTCCTCTATGAAAGATGGTGAGCTAAAGAATCTGGGTAAGGCTCTCGTAACCAAGACTAATGTCCGGAAAAGGGACTCCCAGGGCCCCCTTGTTAATTTACACCATTTAAGTAACTTTGGGTCTCACCGTAAATTACTAGGGGAATCCAGAAGTGGACCCCTTGCTCACTATTCTTAGCGAGGCACAGCTCAACCCTACTGATGATGTCCAACCAGACCGAAACATGTGTCTGGGGTTGCTGTTGGTACTCTTGTTCAGAAGAGAATTATCTAGCATTTTGGTGCTGGACTGCACCAGTGCAGGACAAAGACTGATATGTTTTGGATATTTCCCCTCTGTGAAAGGTAGTGAGCTAAAGAATCTGGGTAAGTCTCTCGTAACCAGGACTAATGTCCGGCAAAGGGACTCCCAGGACCCCTAGTTAATATGCATCATTTAAGTAACTTGGGGTCTCACCCTAAGTTACTAGGGGAATCCAGACGTGGACCCCTTGCTCACTATTCTTAGCGAGGCAAAGCTCCACCCTACTGATGACATCCAACGGGAACGAAACACGTGTCTGGGATTGCTGTTGATACTCTTGTTCAGAGAAGAATTGCCTAGCATTTTGGTGCTGCACTGCCCCAGGGCAGGACAAAGATTGATATGTTTTGGAAATGTCTCCTCTGTGAAAAATAGTGAGCTAAAGAATCTGGATAAGGCTCTTGTAACTGGGACTAATGTCCGGCAGAGGGACTCCCAGGACCCCCCTGTAAATTTGCATCATTTAAGTAACTTTGGGTGTCACCCTAAGTTACTTGGGAAATCCAGACATGGACCCCTTGCTCACTATTCTTAGAGAGGCACAGCTCCACCCTACTGATGAGGTCCAATCAGACCGAAACACGTGTCTGGGGTTGCTGTTCGTACTCTTGTTCAGGGGAGAATTACCTAGCATTTTGATGCTGGACTGCCGCAGCACAGGACAAGACTGATATGTTTTGGAAATGTCTCCTCTGTGAAAGATAGTGAACTAAACAATCTGGTTAAGGCTCTCATAACCGGGACTAATGTCCAGCAGAGGGACTCCCAGGACCCCCTTGTAAATTTGCAACATTTAAATAACTTTGGGTCTCACCGTAAGTCACTAGGAAAATCCAGACATGAACCCATTGCTCACTATTCTTAGAGAGGCACAGCTCCACCCTACTGATGAGGTTCAACCAGACTGAAACACGTGTCTGGGGTTGCTGTTGGTACCCTTGTTCAGAGGAAAATTGCCTAGCATTTCGGTGAAGGACTGTCCCATGTCAGGACCAAGACTGATATGTTTTGGAAATGTCTCCTCTGTGAAAGATAGTGAGCTAAAGAATCTGGGTAAGGCTTTCATAACAGGGACTAATGTCCGACAGAGGGACTCCCAGGACCCCCTGTAAATTTGCATAATTTAAGTAACTTTGGGTCTCACCTTAAGTTAGTAGGGGAGTCCAGACATGGCCCCCTTGCTCACTATTCTTAGAGAGGCACAGCTCCATCCTACTGATGAGGTCCAATCAGACCGAAACACGTGTCTGGGGTTTCTGTTGGTTCTCTTGTTCAGAGAAAAATTGCCTAGCATTTCGGTGCTGGACTGCCCCAGGTCAGGACAAGACTGATATGTTTTGGAAATGTCTCCTCTGTGAAAGATAATGAGCTAAAGAATCTGGGTAAGGCTCTCGTAACCAGGACTTATGTCCGGCAAAGGGACTCCCAGGACCCCCTTGTTAATTTGCATCATTTGAGTAACTTTGGGTCTCACCCTAAGTTACTAGGGGAATCCAGATGTGGACCCCTTGCTCACTATTCTTCGAGAGGCACAGCTACATCATACTGATGAGGTCCAACCAGACCGAATCACGTGTCTGGGGTTGCGGCTGGTACTGTTGTTCAGAGGAAAATTGCCTAGCATTTCGGTGCTGGATAGCCCCAGGTCAGGACAAAGACTGATATGTTTTGGAAATGTCTCCTCTGTGAAAGATAGTGAGCTAAAGAATATGGGTAAGGCTCTCGTAACCAGGATTTATGTCCGGCAAAGGGACTCCCAGGACCCCCTTGTTAATTTGCATCATTTAAGTAACTTTGGGTCTCACCCTAAGTTACTAGGGGAATCCAGACGTGGACCCCTGGCTCACTATTGTTAGTGAGGCACAGCTCCACCCTACTGATGACGTCTAACCAGAATGAAACCTGTGTCTGGGATTGCTGTTGGTACTTTTGTTCAGAGGAGAATTACCTAGCATTTTGGTGCTGCACTGCCCCAGCGCAGGACAAAGACTGATATTTTTTGGAAATGTCTCCTCTGTGAAAGATAGTGAGCTAAAGAATCTGGGTAAGGCTCTCGTAACTGGGACTAATGTCCGGCAGAGGGACTCCCAGGACCCCCCTGTAAATTTGCATCATTTAAGTAACTTTGGGTCTCACCCTAAGTTACTTGGGAAATCCAGACATGGACCCCTTGCTCACTATTCTTAGAGTGGCACAGCTCCACCCTAATGATGAGGTCCAATCAGACCGAAACACGTGTCTGGGGTTGCTGTTCGTACTCTTGTTCAGAGGAGAATTACCTAGTACTTTGGTGCTGGACTGCCCCAGCGCAGGACAAAGACTGACATGTTTTGGATATTTCCCCTACGTGAAACTAGTGAGCTAAAAAATCTGGGTAAGGCTTTCATAACAGGGACTAATGTCCGACAGAGGGACTCCCAGGAGCCCCTGTAAATTTGCATAATTTAAGTAACTTTGGATCTCACCTTAAGTTAGTAGGGGAGTCCAATCATGGCCCCCTTGCTCACTATTCTTAGAGAGGCACAGCTCCACCCGACTGATGAGGTTCAACCAGACTGAAACACGTGTCTGGGGTTGCTGTTGGTACCCTTCTTCAGAGGAAAATTGCCTAGCATTTCGGTGAAGGACTGTCCCATGTCAGGAACAAGACTGATATGTTTTGGAAATGTCTCCTCTGTGAAAGATAGTGAGCTAAAGAATCTGGGTAAGGCTTTCATAACAGGGACTAATGTCCGACAGAGGGACTCCCAGGACCCCCTGTAAATTTGCATAATTTAAGTAACTTTGGGTCTCACCTTATGTTAGTAGGGGAGTCCAGACATGGCCCCCTTGCTCACTATTCTTAGAGAGGCACACCTCCACCCTACTGATGAGGTCCAATCAGACCGAAACACGTGTCTGGGGTTGCTGTTGGTACTCTTGTTCAGAGGAAAATTGCCTAGCATTTCGGTGCTGGACTGCCCCAGGTCAGGACAAGACTGATATGTTTTGGAAATGTCTCCTCTGTGAAAGATAGTGAACTAAAGAATCTGGTTAAGGCTCTCATAACTGGGACTAATGTCCGGCAGAGGGATTCCCAGGACCTCCTGTAAATTTGCATCATTTAAGTAACTTTGGGTCTCACCCTAAGTTACTAGGGGAATCCAGACATGGACCCCTTGCTCACTATTCTGAGAGAGGCATAGCTCCATCATACTGATGAGGTCCAACCAGACCGAAACATGTGTCTGGGGTTGCTGTTTGTACTCTTGGTCAGAGGAGAATTGCCTAGAATTTTGGTGCTGGAATGCCCCAGGGCAGGACAAAGACTGATATGTTTTGGATATTTCTCCTCTGTGAAAGATAGTGAGCTACAGAAACTGGGTAAGGCTCTCGTAACCAGGACTAATGTCTGGCAAAGGAACTCACAGGACCCGCTTGTTAATTTGCATCCGTTAAGTAACTTGGGGTCTTACCCTAAGTTACTAGGGGTATCCAGACGTGGACCCCTTGCTCACTATTCTTAGCGAGGTACAGCTCCACCCTACTGATGACATCCAACCAGACCGAAACACGTGTCTGGGATTGCTGTTGGTACTCTTGTTCAGAGGAGAATTACCTAGCATTTTGGTGCTGGACTGCCCCAGCGCAGGACAAAGACTGATATGTTGTGGATATTTCCCCTTTGTGAAAGATAGTGAGCTAAATAATCTGGGTAAGGCTCTCATAACCGGGACTAATGGCCGGCAGAGGGACACCCAGGAGCCCTAGTTAATTTGTATAATTTAAGTAACTTTGGGTCTCACCCTAAGTTACTAAGGGAATCCAGACGTGGACCCCTTGCTCACAATTCTTAGAGAGGCACAGCTCCACCCTACTTATGAAGTCCAACCAGACCGAAACACGTGTCTGGGGTTGCTGTTGCTTCTCTTGTGCAGAGGAGAATTGCCTAGCATTTTCGGTGCTGGACTGCCCCAGGGTGGGACAAAGATTGATATATAGTTGACAGTTCTCTTCTGTGAAAGGATGGTGGGCTAAAGACTCTGGTTGAGACAATCCACATGGAAGTACACATCCCCCTACACCGACATAGGCTCAGCAAGCCAATCACTGTACACCACAGCGCAACACTGCTGGCTGTGCAGCAGTGCCCCATACAACCATGCCAGTACCATAGAATAAGCCACCACACCCACTCCCACAAAGTGTGTGCCACTCAGGGAAGGGATTTGAGGGCATGAAGGACCACAAGCCTGCAAGCTACATATCAGCAACCGCAGCATGGACACCCTGCCCTCCCCACACACAAGCCAAGGACCAACTGGCCATGTGTCACACACTCATTGCTGCAACCATCTCCACAATAATATGGCCACATGCCATCTGCCCTGACCAACCATGCCCATCTGTTCGAATGTGTGGGGTTCCACTCTGTACCATGGCAAATGTGCCTTGCCTGCCAACACACATGGACAAATCATACCTGAAAAAATGTCCTATGTCCCCTACAGACACTCACGCATCACCAGAGGCATTGGACGAGGACGAGTGGGCAGGCCCATCTGGGTGTGGCACATCCAGGCACTCAAGGTCAGCCACCACCCCACAACGGCGAAGACAGGCTACGCCTAGGCAGATGGCCCGCTGTGAGACACTGCAACCCAGCAAGGCCAAACCTACGGCAACACCACACACTGCATCCACTCCCACAACTGTATAGAATGAGACTGAGGCCACATCTTGAGGCTGGCCAACTATAGAGGCACAGAGGGACATCAGCCCAGTGTCACTGCCTGCAGAAGGGCCACAAAACCCAGAGAGACCTCACTGCCACCAGCATGCTCATACACCTGAGCCAGACATTGATATACCATCCTATGTCACCCCTGCCTAGAGCCACTGCATAACCCCCCCCCCCCCCTCCATTCGGCACACACCACCAAGCAACACCGTGCCCCAGAGGCTAGAGGAGATGGAGAGGTGAAAGAGGGAGATGGAGGCAATTGGTCATACCCATTCTGAACACCTGTAGGCGATCTGTGACAGCCCGCAAAGTGCCACCCACAGGGTTGTGCGGCCCATGTCAAGGAACCGGGCGGAAGCAGCTGCCAGCACTGCCGCCCAGACAGTGTATGGGCAGAGGGTCAGGGAGATGACCGAAGGGGTCCTGGCACTTGCAGAGGCTGTCTGCGAGAGCACAGAGGTCACAGTTCAACGACAGCAACTGAGGAGTCACAGCAGGGTATAGCCAGGTGCAGGTCCCACTGCCATTTGGGCTCAAGATCACCAGGAGATGGCATGGGGGGAAAGAGGCCATGGAGATAAATTAAATGTATTTATTTATTGTGCATTTGTAAGGCGCTTATACATCAAGTAAATTATGTTTCAAAGTGCTCACAGGGTAACCGGGAGGGAGCATGGGAATGAAAATCAAATAAAACAATGAAAGACTGAAGAAGTCCTACTAGGCCTTCTGAGCATTCAGAACGTGCAAGTGCATGGAGAGAAGGGATGAGGGAACGGGGGGGATAAGTGCTAGGTGTATCAAGCGGGAAGTGCTAGGGTGTGAGCAGCTGTAAGTGCCTAGGTGCAGTGGTCAGCTGCCATACATAGGTAAGTGCAGGCCTGTGGTGACATATGCCAGTGTGTGCCATGTCAAGTGCCTGGGGCGGACTGAGGCTGAAGGCGAATGGGTGTGGGAGGCCAGGACCCAAGAGGACACATAAGCGCCCTGGTCACCAGTCTCTGCAAATGTGGGGTTTTAGCACAGGAGGGAGAGAGGGAAGGAGGAGGTGACAAGGAGAGTCTTGAGGAGCGTCTGGAATTTGAGGAGATATGGCTCAAGATGAAGAGGAAGGGGGACGCTGTTCCAAAGGATTGAGCCTGCAGAGGAAAGAGATCGTCCACCAGCTCGCTGTTTAGTGAAGCGCTTGAAGCACAGGGAGTTGGTGCCGGAGGATTTTAGGCAGAATCACATGCATACCCTTTGGGAACACCACACACAATTAAGACTATAAGTGACAGCACAAATTCACCTTTGGTATAAGCCTGTACTACACAGGAAAGCGATGGCTGAGCAGCCAGACTTATCTCAAGAGTAAAGTGAGCAGTATCAATAGTTACACAAAGGACTGCAATTACTATGATTCAAACAAACACTGACTCAAGGTTTCTGAGTAAAAGAATATACATTTATTTACACATCAGTTATAAAACATTTCACTATTATCAAGCAGTTTAAAAATCACAATCTTAATACACTACACCACACCCAATAGATTCTGTACAAGTTAGGCTCAAAATGAAATGTGAGCAAAATGGCACTCCAGTAATTTCAAAGGGAGGGAAAGACAAAGTTAGACAGAAGTTGAACAGCACCAACAAGTAAATAAGCAGGGCAATCTAGAAAAAGGAACTACAGTGAGGAAATCAAATCAAGAGGCCTGGGCCAAAGTCAATGGACCAAAGTCTTTGCAGAGGATCACACAGTTCAGGGTAGTTTGCGGTTAAGTCTTTGCCAAGAGTTCAGAACGAAGTTGGTCAGATGAAAAGTTACTTTAAAGAAGAGAAGGACGAGCCCTCGGATTGGCAAAAGATTTCCCACACTTTCACCGCGGCTGGACGAAACGAACAACCGGGTTAGCACAGTACCTGTAGAGCAGAAGAATGCTGTGACTGAGGCAGACGTTCCTGGCAAGTCCTGCAGGCTCACCGTTCCTGAAGCGACATATTCGGACTGACAAGAAGGAGGAAGAGTGGAGGGTCCTGAACTGCCGATGGAAGAAACCAGCAGCGGAGCAAAGCGACGAATAAAAGGTGCACTCCTCAAAACCCAAGCAGGGTCCGATCCTCCGGGCTATCCGGTTCACTGTAGCTGTGCACAACAAATTCGACCAGAGGAGGGAGGCCTGGCTTGCAGTTTGGTGAACTGGTTGTTCCCACCAGCAAGGGGAGAAGATTCCTTGCAGATCTTCCCTGTCGTCGAAGTTTGGAGATTTGGACCAGCAGCAGGGCTTCACCATGAAGTTCAGTCGTGGTAGAGGTCCTCTTCTGTCAGCTTCTCATCGGTTCCCTCGATCCAGTGGTGACTCTGCCTTCTCAGTCCCAGAGACCTGCTTTTTTATGCAGTTTTCCCCCATTCACACAGCCTGGCTTTCAATCACACAGCAGGGTGGCTGTCCTGGCGGGACAGTCACCTAGCCAATCAAACAGGAGTACGACTTGGGTTACCAAGGGAACCCATGGCAGGCCTCCTAAAACCCCTCCCTCACATCCTGCCTACCCAGACTTTCAGGCGCCTAAGGAGGGCTTCTGTGCAGAAGCCTGCCAAAGGTCGGCGAACAAAGGGACCAAACCTGGCTTGGCGCGCAGAGTAAAATACCAGAATGACTTTTACAAAATGAAATGGCGAATAAACCCAGCGGGAATCAAATAAAAACATATATGGTCCAGCGGGTTTAAGTTCGAGGCTAGTAAAAAAATACCAGGGCTATTTAAAATTAACCACGGTAGGAGAAATAGTGTAGATACCACTGCCACCAGCCAAATCTTAATGAAAAGGGAACTAAACAATGCTCCATGAGAGACAAACAAAAAGGGATAACTACTAACTCTTTCCAGTACTCTATGTAAGATAGGTTGTACTGGGTCTGTGGTTTTTAAAAAAAGACTAATAAAGTCAATGGCAACTTTACATGTTCTGGGAGACAGTAGTCAGTCCCAGAAATTGGAGTTGGAGTTGGGAAGTCTAAAAAGAAAACCCTGTGTCACTGCACTGAAGGTGCTGTGTAACACACAGTAAAAAGATGATGCCTTTTGATTAGGTGAGGCTCCACAGTCTATGAACACAAAAATGTTAAACACACACAGCAAAACACATGTAAGAGTGGGAAAAAAAGCTCACACTCTTACCAGGTGAAAAAAATAAATCCTAGAGATTCAGCAAAGCTGCTGAGGGACTCAGTAGGCAAGGGAAATTAGGAAGAAAAATTGGGTAGGTCCCGAAATTTTTGTTTTAGGGGAATTTAAGCAGTATAGGGACCATTTAGATAGAATTTAGAACAAACAAAACTGCTAAATTACACCTCTCCTAGTCTACCTTTAGAAGGAGTCAGAAGAAACAACAAACCACTGGATAGATTATCTAATTTATCTGTCCAGGTAATTATGCCAAACAGATAATCATTTAAAAAAACATTTTAATCTGCATTCATTTCAGTACAAAATCGTGCTGTGTGTGCTGTCCAAAGGCATCACAAACATTTAAGAAGAATTTTATAAAAAATAATTTAAGAAAAACAGTCCAAAATCATCGCATTTTTATACCAATGTTAACTTGTGTTGGTGGGTGACATTCATAATTTATCACATTGACAACAAAATTTATAACCAAACAATTAATAATGGCAGGGCGTTAG
Organism: Ambystoma mexicanum; assembly: GCF_040938575.1. NCBI lineage: Eukaryota > Metazoa > Chordata > Amphibia > Caudata > Ambystomatidae > Ambystoma > Ambystoma mexicanum. Next base: position 1,477,198,763 of record NC_090935.1, on the reverse strand, counting down.
CTGAGAGTTCGTTTGAGAAAAGACAACTTAGTTTGGATGTCTGTGGGATGTCTACATATGTTTCGGCTGAACAGATTGTCGTCAACACCTTCCCTGGTGTTCCGCTGTTTTTATTATAGCCCTCTTCAGGACGGAGTGTAGTTATTGGTGAGTTGACAGAAAAAGTTCAATCTCAATCCCCGATGTGTCAAATAATTGTTGGAAACTAAAAGATGAAGAGAATTCATAGGGTTGTTTTAGGTAGATAAATACATATTTAAAAAACTGAATGGCAATTTCCATTTAGTGTAGAGATTTTTCTTCTACGAAAGTTTGTTCTACAGACCTTGTTTAATCATAAAGTGGTTAGACTAGAGCGTGTGTCATTTTACACCAGGATGTCACTTCCTTCTTGGTGATTGCATTTTGTGCGTAGAAATTAGCCATTTTGGAGAATTCTTCCAGGAGCGTACAGATCTGGAGGGAGAGTATTTAGTGAGAGTGAGTTGTATATAGTGTGGTCCCCAGCCTCAGACAGCTTTATGGATAATGCAGAGGGAATTGAATTTGATCCTTGCAGCAACAGGAAGCCAGTGGAGCATTTTTAGGGCTTGACATATGCGGTCCCTGAGCTTGAGGCCAAGGATAAGTCTCGCAACCCTATTCTGGATTAGCTGGAGGGGTTGTAGAGAAGAAGTGGGTAAATTAAGGAAAGGGCTATTGCAATAATCAAGCCTAGATAGAACCAGAGCTCTAAAGACTTTGAGCTTCCAGGGGAAAGTGAGGAAGAAAGAATTCATTTGAGGTAGAGTTGAAATTGGGCCTTCTTGGCAAGGTCCTGAATGTGAGGGAGGAACGAAAGAGAGGAGTCGAAGATGACTCCAAGGTTTCTGGCTTCAGTTGAGGGAGAAGGGGTAGAGCCTATAGAAGGTGACCAGAGTGAGGGGAAAAAAGAGGGAGTAGGAGTCCCAATAGGAAGGATCTCAGACTTGCTGGTGTTGAGGCAGAGATCATTGGAAGTACACCAAGAATGGATGGCAGATAGGCAGTCAGGCATGATATGATATGATAGGTTTTTTATAACACGCTTAATACCCAGAGGGTTCTAAGCGCGGACCCGGGGATCGAACCTATGTTGCTCGATCTCGTCTTGCCGTTGTCCTTGAGCTATCCACCCGTGAATGGTGGAAGAAGTAAGGAGAGGGTCAGATGGAAGTTTGAAGAAGAGTTGTGTGTCATCTGCGTAATAGTGGAAGTTAGAGGAGAAGGTGGAAATGAGGGGTGCAAGCGGGGGCAAGATAGGTGTTAAAGAGCTAGGGGAAATGATTGGAGCCCTGGGGGACACCACAGGTGGAGATAGAGGTGGGGAGGAGAAAGAGCCCAGAATAACCTGGGATGGATGGTCATTTAGGAAGGAGGTCAGCCAGTTCAGTGCCCGGTCTGAGATACAAGGGTATTGTGGAGCCGTTTTATGAGAATGGAGTGGTTGACCGTATCAAATGCAGAGGAGAGATCAAGTAGAATGAGAACAACTGGAGAGTTAGAGTCAAGAGATGCAAGCAGTTACACACGGCTGTTCAGAAGAGCATTTTCTGTGCCTCTGGATGTTCAGAATCCAGATTGATGGTCGTGGAGGCAGCCAACAAGTTCAGTGTGCTGGGTCAATTGGGGGAAGACCAGCTTCTCTAGAATTTCCCAAGGAAGGCAGTGATAGAGATAGGGCGGTATTTGGTTGGACAAGACGGGTCTGCAGAAGGTTTTTTCAGGGGGGGGGGCACACCAGGGAGTGCTTGAGGGAGGAAGGGATGATCCAGTAACAAAAGAGTGGTTGCAGAAATCAGCAAGTGCAGGGGCAAGAGAGCCAATATTGTCCTTAATGGTTCTGGAGTAACAGAGGGAGACCTATTTGGAGGAGACCTTCATGGAGCGGACAACTCTGGTGACCTCATCAGATGTGATAGGAGAGAAGGGGAGAGAAAGGCAGCGGTAGGATGAGAGGCCATAGAAGGCAGGGGGCTGCAGGAAGGGGGGGCACAAGGGTACCCAGGATGTCCTGTGTTTTTGCATTGAAGTATATAGCCAGTGCGTAGCAGAGGGCTTGGGAGGGAAGAAGTCAGAAGGAGACTGCAGAAGGTTTAGCTAGTTCCCTGCAGATTTTACAGAGTTCAGCCGTGTTGTTAGATGCACCAGAGATGCAAGCCTGGATGTGGACCCATTTCTTGCTAGGTGCAAGAGGTCTCCATCTTTGAAGGTTTTCCAAGGAGGAAAACGGGTCATGGTACACCAGTCGGGGGGCAGAGAGAGTGGAAGACGGAGTAGCAGGTGTGGGAAGGAAGCTAATAAGGGAGTAGGAGGTTGGATTGAGGACCCTGAACCAAGATAGTGCCAGTGTGATAGACATTAATGATACACCTGGATAATGCAAAGCCCGCCAAGAGGACTTCCCATTTAGTGCCACCATTAATGGGTGAGGATTTGTGAGGAGAGTAGAGATGAGATGGAGTCCATAGATCTGGTGAGGGGACAGAAACGAGGATATCAGTGAAGATCTGTCTACAGGTTGCGCTGACATAGGTGTTTGCGATAGGCAGGCCAGGGTTGGTAGTTAGGTTATGTTTTTAAAGCTTTTTTCTTTCAGACTTCGTGAGAGAGGGAGGATAGGTGATGGTTTAGCAGTTAGAGTAGATAGGGGAGATGGTAAGTGCCATAGGGGCAGCGGCGGGTAGTTGGAAGAAATAGGAGGGGATGCACAGCACAGTCTGAGCACAAACTCACCAAGCAGCCTAGTAGCCAAGGGAAGCAAGAGAACAGATACACTAGGAACACTTTAGTATCACAGATGTGTGCAGAGATTGTCATGACCCTTACCCCTGGCCCTCACTGGCATGTCAGCCTTCCAGTTAGGGCCAGGTCAAAGGCCTTAAAACCTCATCCAAGACTCTCTTGTTGTCAGTCCTGGGGCCTTTGGCGCCAGGCTCATAACCATCATGAAGACCAACATTAGAATGGGACTATTTACTTGGGACTATTTAACTTAGGGGGTTCAGCCAACATGGAGGCACACACATAGCTCAGTTACAAGGAACTGAGCTAAGCGGTCTAGCCTTTTGGGTGTGGCAGGCCTGGGACTAATTTACCTGGACTACTTTGGGTGTGGCAGGCCTGGGACTATTTTACCTGGACTACTTTACCTGAGACTATTTAAACCGCACCGAAACAGCAGAACATGCTTCGCGTTATTCTGCTGTGGGCAGCGTAATGCTCACCGTGTCCAGTTCTTTGATGCCAGCTTACCTGAAACCAAGGACTTGCAAAGAGAGAAAGAACACTACAAAACTTACCTGGAACAGTATCCTGTCTTCAATCCATCGCCGACTTCAGTTCCACTCACCTGAAGGTCCGAACTCCATCATCCGGCACCGCGTGTATCCTGGAATACCATAACCTGGAAAGAGGAGAAAGAAAGACAGCATTAGTAAGCGTTTACTCATGTTTGCTCCCGAACGAAGAAAGCCACACAATTCTTACCTCGGTAGTCATCTCCTGGTCAGTATCATCGCTGGAACATTACGGCGCTCGGTGAGGAACATTGCTTCCTGCAACGAGAGAAAAGACACAGGTTAGCAATACAAATGGCGAAACAGCGCAGTGCATCTCGCATTACTCACCGGACAGCATCGCGCACACCGCGCTTTTGCCTACCGGCCCATGCTCATCTTCAAACTGCATGACAACACGAAAATACCGTCCATACCTAAAAGGAAAGAAGCAAGACATTAGTATTCAAACTAAGACGAACATAAGAACTGCATATAAAGACTGTAAAGCAGCAAACCTACTGAGTGGCAGCAGGCCTGGATTCCCACAGGGGGGCTTGCACCAGTGAAGTAACTTGGTCGCTGCTCGCCCGCCTCACATCTATGTGCCCCTGCCACGAGGAGCAGGATGGAGAATCCACCTTTTACAATATTAAGGTGAGGAGAAGGCCCAAGGGGGAGGAAGGAGTTGAGGCCAAGGGAGGTGGGAAAACAAAGACAATCTGGTATTGAATCCAGCTCTCCTATATTGCAGACCCATCTTTAACCAGAGGCCTTACCAAGGGACCGGGAGAGGGTTTGAGAGTGCAAATCATCCAACCAGGGCTGGGTGACATCCCCATGCATACCAGGTGAGCGTAACAGAGATGTTAGAAAACACACCAGGCTTTGAGTTTACAAAAAGACACAAAATGCAATGCAAAAAGTGGTGCAGGGACGTTAAAAAACACAGAGTACTCGCATACAGCAATTCACGACGAACGGACGACAACAAGCCGCACACACCCGTGCCTCACTATAGGACGTGGAGAGTAGCCATAGAAAATCTCTTGTGATTTTGCCATTTCCTTTGAAACATACCCATTACAGTGCATACGTAAAGCAAGGACTACTCAAGAACCTCAGGATACATAATGCATAGCATTTTTTATGAATACTTTCCATAATTGTTTCCATGCATCAGTATACCTCCAAACCGTACTAACCCCTGAAGATCCGTCACCACCCAGACGGTGAAACACGTGTTGGGTAACAGAACGGGCAACAAAACAAATAAAGGAACAACATAGTTAACTCATGGTTAACAGACTCAATGGAACTGTGATAACAACTTGGAAACATAAGAGGGCCTAGACTCTGACCAAATACTTCTGATTATTCTAGACTCGAAACTTAGTGAATCTCCAACTGTGAAGCCACAGTGATTTAAAATATTCAACTTCATTCTAACTGTGAAGTAATAGTGTTTGCAAGCAATTTGACTCCACAACTGGTAATTCAGTCAACCTTGAACTGTGAAGCAACATAAGTCAACCTTGAACTGTGAAGCAACTGTGACTTAATTTATCCATTTCATCAACCGTAAACTGAATCCATTTGTGAACCAATAGGAAATACTGAATTCATAAACCTGGATCCATCCGTGAATTATCAGGAGATACTGAATTTGTAAACCAACAAGTGCAACCAATTTCTTTTTGTTCTAAACAGAGAATTACTGTGATTTTTTGTTTCATCCACAATAGGACTTTTTGAATTATATGCACTTTAATTTCTAAGTTTTTGTCTTCGATGTTCAACCACCTGGGAATGCACCTAATTAAACTATACCAATTTGGGTAAAAGCACTTATTGTGATATAACAGTCTATATAAATTTTTTTCTAGATCATATAACTATTTCAGCCTGGGCTAAGTACTGAGGGTTGCCAGTCAATTCGTCGAAAAAAATTGGTCGACCAGACAAATGGTCGAATCAAATTGGTCGAAAACCATTTTGTCGAAATTTTTTTTTTTCTATTTTAACCCTTTTTTTTTTTTTTTTGGGGGGGTCCCCCCCCAACCCCCTTTTTTTCTCTAAAAACCCATTTTTTAACAAAACGAAAACCCAAAAAATAAATATATAAATAAAAAAAAAATTCCGACGAAATGGTTTTCGACCAAATTGCGTCGACCAAATTGCAGTCGACCAGTTTTTTTTCGACGAGTTGACTGGACACCCTGAAGAACATATCTTCACAGAACATATTAGTATCACAATCTAGTTATTAGTGGGGCGCGAAACACCTAGAGGTCTAAATAGATAGATATTTAGTTTTGTTCCCTTTGCAGTCTAAGGGCAATAGACCTCAGTCTCGCAGCTCCACTCCCCCTCTCTCTCTAACATCTTGAGGAGCGCAGGAATCAGCCTAAAACTGTTCCAGTTTATATTAACGTTAAAAAAACACACAAGGCTTTCAGCTTTCAAAAATACACAAAAGGCAATGCAGAATGTGGTGCAGAGATGATGAAAAACACACCAGGCTTTGAGTTTGCACAATGACACAAAATGCAATGCAGAATGTGGTTCGGGGATGTTAAAAAACACACCAGGCTTTGAGCTTTCAAAAATTCACAAAATGCAATGAAGAATATGGTGCAGAGATGTTAAAAACACACCAGGCTTTAAGTTTGCAAAAAGATACAAAATGCAATACATGTGATGACAGAAGGAAAAGATGAGATTAAGAAAGGCAGGGAAGGTGTAATGTTGTAGGCACACCTTGGTTCAACAGTTGTTAGTGTACAGCCATCACTCACGGTTATTCTGCAAGGTGTGTTGAGTTGCAGGGCACAGGTGCGAGGAGGAACAGGTTGTCTTCCAAGGGACTGTTCCATGGTTTGCAGCAAGTTGCGAAAGGAAGAGGGAGCCTCCGAGGCCCAGACAGGCTCAAACAGGGGGCCTTAGTGTGGTCCTTGGCAGGGGCCAACGTTCATATGCCATTTTCCCGCAATTGGTCCCCAAGAGTCACACGCTAGCCAATCACCACCATTTTACCCGATGGCCGGGCTGACAATGGACATCCTGTATGCAGATGTGTCGACCATGCTCGAAGGTGCAGAACCAGCCAGCGATTACAGGCCAACACGCACACCATCACGCTTGTAGAAAACATTTTTTCACACTTTTTAAACATGGAACAAAACTTGCTGCAAAAATCGCCCAAAGCCTTTCTGGGCTTACCCGCTTGCTGCGTAGAAAGAAAATGATGCAGAGACAGTATAGGAGCCTTGTGGAACAAAGGCTCGATGGTGAGTGAGACACTTTGTGCCCTGAATGTATGTGCTGGGGAGTTGGTGGTGGGAGGGGGGAGGTAGGAGGGAGAATAGTGTGCTGGGGAGTTGGTGGTGGGAGGGAGTAGGGGGCATAGTGTGCTGGGGAGTTGGTAGTGGGCGGGGGCAGGGGATAGTGTGCTGGGGAGTTGTTGGTGGGAGGGGGGATAGTTTTCTGTGGAGTTGGTGGTGGGAGGGGGCGGGGAGATGGTGTGCTGGGGAGTTGGTGGTGGGAGGGGGTCAGGGGAGAGGGATAGTTGGGTCACATCATATTATTAAAACTTTTAAACTTGATCAATGCAAGGACATGCTTGATAATGTGACTGTCATGTTTATTAATAGAGGTGTCACACAGCCATGCATCGCTTGTGACATGTGCATGTGTCAGAAGAAATTGTCTACCAGTCCCTGGCAAGCCAGTCTCCCATCCCTCACATCATCTCTGGCAATGTTGGCATTTGCCTCTGCCAGAGGCACTGCATCCCCATCCTCTGGGGGTGGTATGTCCACATCAGAGGGTAGCATAACATTTCTCTTCAGGAAGATATTTTGCAGCATGGCACACACAAGCACAATTTTACCCACTTTCTCTGGTGCGTACATGAGGGCTCCACCGGAACGGTCGAGGCAGCAGAAACGTGCCTTTAGGAGGCCCAAAGGTACACTCTATAAGTATAGTTTTTATTATTATAATTTTTAAAATTTAAAATTCTTTATTGGAGTTTTAACATTGAACATGAACAACAAAACAACAAACCAACACTGTGACAAACATACAAATGGCACTACTTGCAGGAAGTCTCTCACAGTTTCGAAATCGTGGCGCTCACATGGTTCGCTATCGACCATTTCCCGCTATTCGTTCTGGCTGTATGGCCACGTGCCCCGTCCTGTGGACTAATGACAGGGTAGCACTGTTAGATGGTTAGACGTCGCTATCAGGGCTCTCCTATGGTCATTCAAGTTTGTACACACGCTGTTTCTGCTAACGCCCAACGATCCAAGTTGGCCCACCATGTTTCCACTCTGGGCCCTGTGTCTGTCTTCCATGCCATGGCAATCTGGCGTTTTGCTAGGATACACATCAAGTCCTTCATCTTGGCTCTGTTTTTCACGCCTTGGGAATAAGCCCCGCAAGTAGCTGTCCGGGGTCCATTGTTGCATTTGCACCCCAGCCATGGCTGCCCTAGCTTTAATGTTTTCCCAAAATATTTGTATCACCAGGCACCCAGAAAACAAGGAGCATGTCTGCATTTTTTGCGGGACATCTGGGGCAGGTGTGAGTATCTTTGTTCCCCATTTTGGACAGTCTTTTTGGGCTGAGGTATGCTCTATGGGTCAGATAGAGCTGTGTCTGCTTGAACCTTGTGTTTCTCGAGACCGTCTTTACATATCTTAGGACCCTCAACCATTCCTGGTCTGTAAAAGGCTTCTGGAGTTCCGACTCCCATTGGTCCCGCACCTGTAGTTTCTTGATGTAATTAGTTTTCATGAGCTGTTTATCAGTCGATGTCGTGTGCTCACCTTCACCGATGTCATACCACTGATCTAGGTCAATATGTTGTCCATGCTCCTCGCTGAGGTCCAGCCACCTCTTTTTGATGGTCTGGACCATGCTATTGTGCAGCATGAACTGCCCTTTGTGAATTTTGTTGTCTTCCGTGAGGGTGATGAACTCCACCCATCTTCCCTCCTTCCACAGGTCTCTGATCAGTGCCATTCCGTTGGCTTCCCAGTGTGTCCTATACGCAGCCAGGGCCTCCGGTCTGTTATCCGCAAGTCCCACCAGCGGGATCTGCAGGGAGCATGGGTCTTGGGTTCCTTGGATCTTCCACGCCTGACAACTACATCATCTTAAGAGCAGGCAGAGCTGATTCCAGAGGCAGAGGCATTGCCCTCATCACCAAGTCTAACTTAGCCATGAGAATAGCCCCCATCACCAGTTGTCAACTCCTGTGAACTACTCTCAATTAAACTACCTTACGCCAACACTGATACATTAACAGTCCATTTAATCTACAGACCGCCAGGGCCGATCGGCTCATTTGAAGAAGACATGTCCATAATTCTAACTAATAACACAAAAACCTCTTCCCAAATATTACTACTTGGGATCTTAACTTGGGGTTCAACGAACCTAATGACAAGCACGCTGCAGCTATCTCTACTGTGCTCAGTGAACTGTGTTTCACACAAAGAGGGACCCAGGCTACCCATGACAAAGGTAGAATCCTGGATTGGGTAGCAGACCTTAATTGTGAAGACTCAATTACCGCTATTACGCCCCATACATGGACCGATCACTCCCTCCTTTCCTTCACCATCCTTGCTAACCTACATGCGCACAAGGTCAACCTAATAGCACCACAACTTCTTACGAGGAACAAAAGGAATATCACAGTGGACAGGATTATACCTCTTATGACCCCTACCCTTAACCTTTTGCCAGACTCCTCTAACCCAGACATCTTAGTAGATGCTTACAATACTACCCTGACTAAAGCTTTAGATGCAGTCGCCTCTCTCAAAAGGCAGAAAAGTAAACCGAGAGCTCACCTGAACTATTGGTTGACTCCCCAATTAAAATCTTTGAGAGTGGAGAAAAGAAAACTAGAAGTCCTTTGGAGACACCTACCCACTAAGGAAAATAAAACAAACCTGATCAATATAGCTGCCACTTACAAAAAATAAATCATATGCACCAAACAGGAAACTTACAATGATATGCTTAATAAAGCTAGCTCAAGCACCAAGGAACTTTTCACAATTCTAAGAGAAATGGAAGCTCATATACCTCAGACAGATGACTGTTTGAAGGACAAACAATGGTGTACCAACATTACATCCAGAATGCCCTAGCAAATAAAATCTCCCTCCTCCAGAATAACATTTTAGACAAAAGAGGCAACCTGCCCAATTCAGGCCATCACCCTACAACTAAAACACTCACAACTTAACCGCCTCATTGCTTCAGTTTCACTCGAGTTTCCATCCAAGAGGTAGAAAAAATAATTTCCTCCCTCAAACCCGCAAGGTGTCAAGCAGACAGTTGCCCAGCTTAGAGTATCAAAGACGGCGCTAGAGACCTGACGCCTTTTATCTCCAAATTAATGAACACCTCTTTCTCTCCTGGCACTGTCCCTAGCAACCTTAAGGAGTCCTGGGTTTTACCCCTACTAAAAAAACAATCACTGGACCCTACCATTCCCACTAACTACAGGCAGATCACCACTGTTCCGTTCCTTCTCAAGATACTAGACAAGGTGGCCTACATTCTGATACAGGAGTACATCGAAACTAATCACCTCCTAGGAATCCGCCAATCTGGCTTCAGGCCTCAACAGGGCACTGAAACAGCAGTATTAGATCTAAAGACTCAGATAGAGGAACTTAAAGATTGAGGAAAAATTGCCTTGTTACTTTTCCTTGATCTTTTTGCCGCCTTTGACTTGGTGGACCACAAAGTACTCTATACACACCTTGCTTTGGCGGCTCACTTCTCACAGGATGCCATTACCTGGATTAAGTCTTTCCTGAACAATAGGACGATGAGAGTCTTCTCGCCTTTAGCGGCCGCTGACCCCATCCCAATAACCTGTGGTGTGCCACAAGGTTCCTGCGTCTCTCCAACTATGTATAATATATTCACAAAGCCACTATTTGATGACTTGGACCATCTGTGTGCCACCTACACAAATTATGCAGATGACACCCAGATCCTCATACTGCTTACTGGAGAGTACAACAGGGACCTGGCCAGTGCTTTAAGTGGGACTAGAAATTGAGGGGGGCTCTCGTTAGGGGGTGTGGCCTAAGTATGGGTGTGCTTAGGCAATCCCCCTATCGAGAGCCCCGCCCGCCTAAGGGGTGGGCGCTGCTAAAAGAAGCCAAGCTGGGGCGCACTACCATTATTACCTTCGATGCACCCAGCCCCTGTTTTTAAACAAAAGAAGGGGCTGGTCGCACCAAAGGTGTGAAGCCAGTGTGCCCCAGCAGGCAGCCTTTTCATTCAAGGAGCCCTATGGTGCAATGCTTTAACCACAGGCTCCTTGAATGAAAGTGCTGCCTGCTGCTGATGGCTCTGTACTCTGAAACAGGAGTAGGGCTAGATTGCCCATCTCTCCTTTTGTTTCCAAGTAAATAGCCATGAACCACCGTGAGGAGCCCAGGGGCTTCATGCTGGGTGATGGCTATTTACTCAGAAACAAAAGGAGGGCTGGCATTCCAGCCCTCATCCTGTTTCAGATTACAGGCCCATCAGGCAGCCCGCACTGCACAGTTACACCTGCTGCTTGCAGGTGTCCGCACTTCGGTTTTCTTCTAATCCAAAGTGCTGACACCTGCAGGCAGCTTGTGTAACCGTGCAGCCGCTAGACAGGCTGCCTCAGGTGTCAGCATGGCTGGGGCTATCGGGGGAGGGCCCCGGCTCGGGAGCCTTTTCTGGAGACTGCCGGTGCTCGCTCCGGCTGGAACTGGCCCACTTAAAGCACTGGATCTGGCACTGGTGTATAAAATCTATTCAATCATTCAGGCATGGATGGCTACACACGGCCTATGCCGGAATGACGATAAAACCGAGCTTTTGATACTCGGCACAAAAGCCAATCTTAATAAACTTTGTACTAAATATACTTCCTTCAATATCGATGGGAATAACATTAAAGTGGCTAAAGAAGTAAAAACCCCAGGTTTTCTACTCTTAATCTAAGCAAGAAAGTTAATGCCACAGCTTCCTCCACGGCTTACACTTGTAAATTGATCAGAGCCGGCAAACCCTTTATTTCCAAAGAAAGTTGTATGATCCTAGCTAGAGCACTTATCCCCTCTAAGCTTGATTATTGCAATGTACTTTAACTAGGTGCGAGTAAGTTTATTGTTAAGAAAATCCAAATCCTTCAAAACAATACGTTCAGAACAGCACTTGGAATACCAAGAAAAGAGCATATTTCAGATCTGATGAGACAGAATAAATGGCTCTCAACTAAACACAAAATCATGCTGAAAACTGTCTCATTAACGCACACATGCCTTCATCAAATGGCCCCTGTATATCTCTCTGAAAGAATCATCAAAAAATCTACCTCACGACCGACCAGGAGAGTCAATTCATTCTGTCTAGTTGTTACTAGATTTAAACTAAAACAATCAGGGGGAGAGCAGCTTCCCTGTTATGGCAGGACAAGCTTGGAATGCCCTCTCTCCTTCCTTGAGAGCTGACCAACAGTTTCATAACTTTAGGCGAGACACCATGAAGTGGCTTGTAACCAATGACCGTTAACATAATTGTACTGTCTGAGTCTGTGCAACCTGGATGGCATGCCCCCCTGACACTGTATCTACTGTCATGTACTGCCAATGAGCAATCAATGTATTCACCCTGTACCTGTACCACTTGTATATATTCCTTGATTAACTTGGCCCACCAACTGTAAATACTGTAACCTATTGTAAATATTGTAAATACTGTAACTCATGCCAAAAGTATACTTGTAAGTCTATGTAAAATGCGCCCAGATATCTCAGGGTTTGGTGCGCCTTACAAATAAAATAAATAAACAAACAAACAAAACACCCTTTTCCATAGCACTAGCCCCAATGTGAGCAGGGTGGGCAGACCTTTGGTCCAGGGTTTCCCCATCCCGATGAGTTCGCTCAGGTAGCAGTTCTGCAGTGCCAGTAGAAATAGTAGTGAGTCTATAGATTGTTTATCCCCCAGCCATTGAACCACAAATTGCAGTTGCCCTTCAAGAAAGTATCTCTCATAGTCCGGCACGTTGATTCCCAAGGACAGATAGTTCCTTAGTAGAGCGTGTAGCAGCAGTCTGTTCTGCCCCCAGCCCTCTACAGGAATTCCCGTACTATCGTGTTCAACTTCTTAAAAAAATGTACCGGGTATGTTGTAGGGTATGTTTGTAAAATAATACAGCAGGCGGTGAAGGACCGACATCTTCAACAGGGCTGCTCTCCCTATCATCCCCAGTGGCAGTGTCTTCCAGAACTCCATGGACTTGATTGTTTTTTTCTAGGGCCTTTTGTGTGTTGGCAGCGTGTGCAGGGTCATGATGTATGTCTATACCCAAATATCGGAAGGTGTGTGGTGCCCATGTTAGACCCAGGTGTGGTAGCTGTTCTATGGGGACCTGTCTGAGACATGCGAGGGGAAACATGATGGGTTTTGCCTTGGAGATGGCTGATAGTTTGCCATATACGCCTATTGCCTCTAGCAATTTGGGAAGGTTTTCTCGAGGGTTTGTGACGAACAAGAGCATATTGTCTGCGTATAGTGACACTAGGTGCGTGACATTGTTTATGCATATCCCTGTGTCTGCGTATGCTGCTTGCAGGAAGACCTCTAAGGGTTCGAAATCCAATATATATAGCATTGGGGATAACGGGCAGCTCTGTTTCATGCCCCTGTATATCCTCCACGCTTCCGAGATACCCCTTCCTGTTTTGACTCTGGCCCCAGGGTCTCTGTAAAGTAACCTGATCCATCTATGAAAACCCTTGCCCACACCAGTGGGCCAACACTCTAAGGAGCCAGTTCCAATTGACAGAGTCGAAGGCCTTGACCGCGTCTAAAGATGCTATTGTGCATTCACACTGTTTATTGTTGGTTTGAACCACCACATGATGCAGCCTACGCAAGTTGCACTTTATGTTACACTCCGTTGCATAGCCCGTTTGGTCCGGATGGACCAACGTGTGTATAACTCTCTTGAGTCTATTGGCAAGGGCTGCCGTTAGGATTTTGCAGTCTTGGTTTATCAATGAGATGGGCCTATATGAGCCAGAGTCCAGAGGTGGTTAACCCAGTTTCAGGATGGGTATTATTATTTCTGGCAACTGGCCTATTTCGAATGCTTCCCGATAAACATCAGGCAATTTAGCGCCCAGGGTGGTTTTATACACCTTGTAAAACTCCCCGGGTAGCCCATCTGCTCCCATAGTCTTAGACGTTGGGAGGCTGTCTATTACTGCTTCTAGTTCTTCTGCCGTTAAGGGTGCCTCTAGCATCTGTGCTTGTTTTGCATCTAATTTAGGAAGGTCAATTTGTTCCAGGCCATCTGTAATGTCTGAGTCGTCTGCTTCACGAGTGCCCGAGTATAGAGTCTCATAGAATTGTGAGAATATAAGGTTTATCCCTTCCTGGATTCTGACCTCTTCCCCCGCATTATTTATAACCGTGTTGATCAGGACTTTCTTAAGTTCCTGTTTATTGAGCCAGGCCAGGATCCTCCCCGGTTTATAACCTTCAGCATGTAGTCTTTGTGTATATTTCACATAATTTAGATTCCCCAGTTTCTCCCAGATTGCCTTGCACTGTAACCTAAGGGACACTAGTTCGGATGGTTCCTCCCCCAGTGACCCCACTTGCGATTCCATCCTCTCTATTTCCCGTTCAATCTCCCCAAGTTCAGTCAAGAACCTCCCTTTAAGTCCTGCTGTCTTCCCTATCGCTGTGCCCCTTATTAGTACTTTAAAGGCGTCCCACACCGTTGCTAATGTGTCTACGTTACCTGTGTTGAGTCAAAAGTAATCTTCTAACGTGTCTTGGAGATGCCCCTGGACCTCCTCCTCCAGGAGTGTCTCTGCTCCCAGTCTCCAGGTTGTTATTGGGGGCTTGCTGTGCATGTACACCCATGTTGCTGTCACCGGGGTGTGATCTGATTGTGTTTGTGCACTATTGTGTGCGCTGGTAAATTCCCCTAGTGTCTCACTGCCGGTAAAGGGGTAATCTATGCGTGTGAACGCACCATGTTGGGTGCTATAATAGGTGTATCCCCTCTTGTCGGTGTGCAGGTTTCTCCAGACGTCCTCCAGTTTCAGCTGTTTGCAAATCTTTCGGAGTGCCTTCACCAGTGGGGCTGGCTTCCTATATTTATCGTCCGAGCGATCTAGGAGGGGGTCCAATGCACAGTTGAAATCACTGGCCCAAATTAATGCTGCCTCCCGGTATGTAGCCAGTTGTGGTGCAAGTGCTGGAAAGAACTTTGTTGCATCCTGGTTCGGGGCGTATGTGTTGACCAGGCACACTTCCTTTTTCTCGAGTATCCCATGTACCAGCCCCCACCTGCCCTCTCTGTCTTGTTCCTGTGTTAATAGCTGTAAGGGGACCCCTGGAGCTATCCATGTCAGCAGCCCTCCCCTCTGGCATAGGTGGAGTAGGTTGAGCTGAACATTTGTCCACCCCATTTGCCCGCTATCTTGGACTGTTTGTTTCTCGTCAGGTGGGTCTCCTGCAGCAATGCTATTTTAACTCTTTATTTTTTGTGCCAGGTGTGCACTCTCAGCATCTTAATGTAGGTGTTCAGTCCCCGGACATTCCAGGTTGCAATCGTAAGCTCTTCCGGGTTCATTTCTCTGTGAGTCGTCTAGGCTTCCATTCCCATGAGCCTATTCTGGGTTTTCTATTCATGCACTGGTCGCATATATTTGTGCTAAGTGTCACTCTTACTTTTGTGGTCAGCCCCCGGGTGTTGGCGCCCTCCACATATGTGTGGCTCCTGTAGAGTCCCAACTGCCGGGCAGCATGGTGCGCAACGTTTGTCTTCTTACCCTTGTGCTCTATTTGTTCCTTGCACCGTCGTAACCTCTTCTCCATAGAAAGTGCCTTCCCCGTCTCGTGCCTTGGTTCAAACAAAAAACATAAACCATAAACTATAAACAAACGCCGAGCCACTCTCCCCCTGCTCAGGCATTGCTGCTTCTCTTGCACTGCCCACTCAGATGGGGCAGGCCCGCCGCAGACCGATGTCTTAGAACTAACATCTGAACTTGTAGAACTCTTTGGGGTTTTGTGTCCTGTCATCTTCTGTGGCAGAACCAAAGCTGGTCGCTCCTTTATTTGTATTCCTTCTGGCCTGCGTAATATCTGTGGCATCAGAACATTCTTTCCCAGTGTTGGGTCCACATGTGTCATCACTGGGGTAGGTTCTCGTTGTTATTAGCATTTCTGGGTCTAGTTGGAGGGATGTCCTGTTGGTCCATCCATGCGTGGCCATCCTCAGTCGTCCTCAGTCGTCTCAAAGAAGTATGATCTGCCGTCTCATATCCCCTTCAGTTTGGCAGGGTACAGCAGCATGTAAAGTGTGCCACTCTGAGGCGTTCCTTGGTTAGGCCAAAGCGCACCCGCTGTCTCTGGAGTTGGACAGTGTAGTCCGGGTAGATTGTTATTCTGGAGGAGTTCCTGGTTATCAACCCCTCACCCCCCTTCTCTTGAAAATGTCAGTATTTTCTCCAGGTCTTTAAAGTTAATGACCCTAGCAGTCATTGATCTTGGGGTGGGCTCCTGGTTGGGGTTTCTTAGTCAGGGCCCTGTCGGCTCTCTCCACCTCAAAGCCTTGGGATAGTACCCCTGCCCTGATCTCCTGCAACAGCAGATTTTTTACCTCATTTGTGGGGTCTCCGTCCTCCTTTCCTTCCGGCAGTCCAACAATTTGGATATTATTTCTTTGGGCTCTCCCTTCAGCATCTTCCGCCCTATGTTCAAGGATATTTACCCGTTGTAACACATCTGACATTTGGGTCTGAGTGGTGGCAATGTCGGTGGTGTTATGCTGTACCTGCTGTTCTGCCGTGCTCACTTGGTCTGCCAGGGTCCTTACATCTGGCCGGAGGAGGCCCATATCCACCATGACTGTGTCCAGCTTGTTTTCCTGGGATGCCTTTAGGGCCGATAAAGCTTCCAATATAGGGCCCTCGCTTCCGCCTCCCACCTGTTGTTCAGAGCTAGTCGAAGCCATATTTGCATCTGGTGGGATGGGTTGGCTTTTGTCAGACTTCTTGGCAAAAGATTTGATTCTGGTTTGTTTGCCTCTGCCCCCTTTTGATTTACTTTTCATTCTTCTCCTTGAGACGTTGTACCAAACTTGGTTGCGTCGTGGGTGCCCGAAGCATGGTCCCCCACCCCAGGTGACTATCTCGTGGATAGCTGAAGATGTCCCTTCGCCGTTATATTTGTGGCGTGATTTTGATACTGTTGGTTCAGACTGGGACTGGCTACTCCTTTGCTTCTTCTTGGGCCCACAGGGTCAGTGCTCGTGCCCCTGTGTAGTTTCCCTGTCGAGAACTTGCACCTATCTGAGGCCTTGCTTTGTGGCTCTGCATGGGGGGCAGCAGTCCGTAAAATGCTGTGTACTGTAGTCCATTGGGTCAGTCAGCGCTGCCTGCTTTGGTGTCAGTTCTGGCAGACCCGATAAGTTGGGCACTCCCGGGTAATACATTTGCTGTTTATCCCGCTTGTTTCAGGTGTACTATGCAGACTTGACCTAGTGGGGTGCTGCCCCGGATTTCACCCTCTTGCGCTGACTTTCGCTAGATTGCTCAGCGGGTGGGTTGTGCTCTCCCACGTCAACCAGTCGTTGCTAACCGTTGCTGCAGTTGTTGCGGCTTGTGTTCGTAGGAATCTGGTTCCTAGACTGTGGGTTCTGCTGCAGCCCAGTGCGCTATGCCTGTGCGCCCCCCCTTTAATCACATTCACTTCTGATAACTCTAGCAGTCTGGGGTGGGTCGCGGAGCACTGGGCGCGGCACAGCTGAGGTCCTGCTTCGATTCTGCATGGGGCGGACGGTGGACCCCCAATGGCGCTCGCCGGCTTGATCTCTCCTTCTCCTTCGCTATATGCCATGTACCTGTGGTATGTATGCATGGTGCTAAAGGCCCACCGACCCCAGAGTTCTGTTGTGTCGTGGATGTCTTCACCCTATCCCACGTGGCATGGGCTGGCCTCTCCTTTGTTCCAGACGGCTGCAGGCACGAGCCCACTCTTATTAGAGGGATCCTGGACTCTGGCGTTAATTATCGTCCTTTGGTGACCCAATACACCAGATGCGCCGGTCTTGGACCCTGTGCCGCTGCAGCATTTAGGGCCTCACAGTCTCAGTGCTGCGTTCTCTTGGCCCTTGGGGGCTGTAGATTGAGGCCTCCTCTGGGTCATTATTGTGCCGCTGTGCCATGCTTATGATATGATATGATATAATAATTTATTTATATAGAGCCTATACACAATGGGCCTCATTACGAGAAGTGCAGTAAAAATGGGGTAATTACCGGCATGGCGGAACTAGCGGGTCCGTGCTCGTTTGACACTGCTAATAGCGGGTGATTACGAGTGCGCGAGCACACGCGAACCCCCATGCCGGTAATGGCCATACCGCCATGGCGCTAAAGGCCCTCCAACCCCCAATAGCGCCATCAAGGGACCCACCAATACGGCCTCTGCCTAGGAGGCACCCCTTAATACCGACCCGGTAATAACATCATGCTAATACCGGGCTCGTAATACCGGACCCGGAAGTAACGTCATCGCATCAGAACGGGAAATGCGCCGGCGGCCATCTTTAAAAACACAATCCATTGCAATCCTCCCAAACCACCAGTTGAGTTCAGGCGAGACCAGTGCCAATCTATTCAACATGTCTAAGGCTACCAGGAAATCAAACCCCCACCTGCGCAAGAAGCCTTTTTCGGATGAAGAACTCAACATGTTGGCGGACACCCTTGCTGCTCATGCTGAGGAGATTAACCAGCACAACCTCAAAAGGGAGGTGCAGCAGTGAAAAAAGGAGATCTGGGAGGAGGTAGCCCGCAAGGTCTCGGCAGTCGCCACCACCCCACGGACAGTCAAAGACTGTAAGAAAAGGTGGGATGACCTCCGCCTCAGGGTATGGAACATCCTGGCCAGCAATAGGAGGGAGGCCATGGCCACAGGCGGGGGTCCCCACTCACCCACAAAACTAATGCGCTGGGAGGAGACGTGCAGTACCTTCATCCAGATGGAGTCCATTGAGGGCTTCGTGGAGATGGAGATGGGTGCCGCAACATCTGGAGATGGAGGTGAGTGAACCTGCAGATCCCAGAAGGGGAAACCATGACGTAGCACAAGTGATCTGGAATAGAGTCTAGGTAAGGCAATGCATGTCCCAACACACACATCAACATATCCTTGTACAGATGGAGGCCCAAACCCTGCCACATTGAAATGCATGCTGAGTGCCAATCCCATTACCAACACACAACCAACACACATGGACCGTGCCCATGTAATACATCACACAGACCCCAATACAACGGCATGCCACCTGTCATGCAGCATCCCTGAATTGAGACGTTGCGGCAAATGCCAAAATGCCCCCTTCATACTACGCTGTTTGACACACCTATAAGATATGAATGCATGATAAATGAAATTCTCCACAGCACCATATGTTATGTTATGTTATGTTATTTTGCATTTATATAGCACCTTATATACCATTGGTATGGTCTGAAGGCGCTGGTAGGTTGAACGCCCTTGGGAACCGAAGTTCATATCAGTAGAGAGAGTAGAGAGAGTCAAAAGGTGTGTGTGAGCACCGGGTATGTGTGCAGCTCGTGCGTTATCAGTGTAATAGCTGCTTTCTAGCAATAGGTGTGGTGGTTGAGAGGTCAGGAGTATGTGTTTGTTCTGGCAGGATTTATCCAGATCGGATGTGGCTGCGTTAGGCCTGAGGAGAACGCCTCGCTGGGGGGTGTGTAACCAGCAGTGATTATTTAGAATGATGTGGAGTGAGCGGCGAATGTTGATATGAGAACAGTTATACCGAATGGTGTCATAGTATCTCTGTGTTCTAGTTGAGTGGTGATGTAAGGAGAGAGTAAGCGTGTTGGTGAGATGTGATGGGTTACATGCCCTTTCAGAGACTTCACGGAGAGGCTATTGGGCACACTTCTAAATTCAACTTTTCACAGAGAGGCTATTGGGCGCACTTCTAAATTCAACTTTTCACAGAGAGGCTATTGGGCACGTTTCTAAATTCAACTTTCACAGATAGGCTATTGGGCACATTTCTAAATGCAACTTTTCACAGAGAGGCTATTGGGTACACTTCTAAATGCAACTTTCTAAATGTACTTCTAAATTCAACTTTCACATAGAGGCTATTGGGCACGTTTCTGAATTCAACTTTCACAGAGAGGCTATTGGGCACATTTCTAAATGCAACTTTTCACAGAGAGGCTATTGGGTACACTTCTAAATGCAACTTTCTAAATGTACTTCTAAATTCAACTTTCACATAGAGGCTATTGGGCACGTTTCTAAATTCATCTTTCACAGAGAGGCTATTGGGCACATTTCTAAATGCAACTTTTCACAGAGAGGCTATTGGGTACACTTCTAAATGCAACTTTCTAAATGTACTTCTAAATTCAACTTTTCACAGAGAGGCTATTGAGCACACTTCTAAATGCAACTTTTCACAGAGAGGCTATTGGGTACACTTCTGAATTCAACTTTTCACAGAGAGGCTATTGAGCACACTTCTAAATGCAACTTTTCACAGAGAGGCTATTGGGTACACTTCTGAATTCAACTTTCTAAATGTACTTCTAAATTCAACTTTCACAGAGAGGCTATTGGGCACGTTTCTAAATTCAACTTTTCACAGAGAGGCTATTGGGCACATTTCTAAATTCAACTTTCACAGAGAGGCTATTGGGCACATTTCTAAATGCAACTTTTCACAGAGAGGCTATTTGGTACACCTCTAAATGCAACTTTCTAAATGTACTTCTAAATTCAACTTTTCACAGAGAGGCTATTGAGCAACTTCTAAATGCAACTTTTCACAGAGAGGCTACTGGGCACACTTCTAAATTCAACTTTTCACAGAGAGGCTATTGAGCACGTTTGTAAATTCAACTTTTCACAGAGAGGCTATTGGGTACACTTCTAAATGCAACTTTCTAAATGTACTTCTAAATTCAACTTTCACATAGAGGCTATTGGGCACGTTTCTAAATTCAACTTTTCACCGAGAGGCTATTGGGCACATTTCTAAATGCAACTTTCACAGAGAGGCTATTGGGTACACTTCTAAATGCAACTTTCTAAATGTACTTCTAAATTCAACTTTTCACAGAGAGGCTATTGAGCACACTCCTAAATGCAACTTTTCACAGAGAGGCTATTGGGTACACTTCTAAATGCAACTTTCTGAATGTACTTCTAAATGCAACTTTTCACAGAGAGGCTATTGAGCAACTTCTAAATGCAACTTTTCACAGAGAGGCTATTGGGCACACTTCTAAATGCAACTTTTCACAGAGAGGCTATTGGGTACGCTTCTAAATGCAACTTTCTAAATGTACTTCTAAATTCAACTTTCACATAGAGGCTATTGGGCACGTTTCTAAATTCAACTTTTCACAGAGAGGCTATTGGGCACATTTCTAAATGCAACTTTCACAGAGAGGCTATTGGGTACACTTCTAAATGCAACCTTCTAAATGTACTTCTAAATTCAACTTTCACATAGAGGCTATTGGGCACGTTTCTAAATTCAACTTTTCACAGAGAGGCTATTGGGCACATTTCTAAATGCAACTTTCACAGAGAGGCTATTGGGTACACTTCTAAATGCAACTTTCTAAATTTACTTCTAAATTCAACTTTTCACAGAGAGGCTATTGAGCACGTTTGTAAATTCAACTTTTCACAGAGAGGCTATTGGGTACACTTCTAAATGCAACTTTCTAAATGTACTTCTAAATTCAACTTTCCACAGAGAGGCTATTAGAGATTCCATCTAAGTGTGGCGCATGCTAACAATCACATTTCTGCCCAGATGTGGCGCAGGCTAATCTGTGTGGTTCTCTCGGGCTATGGTGCTGGTTAACATTAGACTGCAGGCCATTGAAAGGTAAGTGAGAGTGGCAGGAGCTTTCTGGAGTAATTACTCTACCCCCCACCCAAGCCAGCACTTACAGTTTTGTCGGTGTCTGGTGGCTTCCTTGGCTTCCCCTGCGGACACCTGCTGACACTTCCTGGAGCCGCCTCTTTCGGAGCCGCCCTTGGCCTTGGGGCCCTTAGCCGCTGGGGGCTGCCAGGCAGAGGGCTGCCCTGGGAGGACCAGTGATGAAGGACTCACGGCCCAATCAGAGTGGGGATGGGCGGGTTGGGAGGCGGGAGGGGAGGCGGGTTTTCGGGTCGTAATGGGCCGGACCCGTTAACGATGCCGGTATTACCATTCCGCCTTCCTTTTTCCATCACCTCCTTTCTCGTAATGAGGCCCATGTGTTTCAAAGCGCTTCAAGGAAAAGGAGGGAACAACGGAAAATACAATGACATTCTTACAGGCCATGAACAGTAAGGATGTGAAATTAACTATCGTACTCGGCCTGACAACATTTCAGATAGTGCAAGAGGTAAGACATAGATAAGGAAGGGAGGTGGAGAATGGGAAGGAAATGGAAACAGACAGGCGACTACCGTACTAGGCCTGACGACATTTCTGGTAGAGCCGGAGAAAAACAAAAGGTGAGGGAGAGGGGTGGAGAAAGGAAGGGGAGGAACAAAACACATGACTATCATACTAGGCCTGACGACATTTCAGATAGTGCTGGAAGGGGGTGGGGAGGAAAAAAACAGTAAGGGGAGGGGGGAGGAGACAGACAAGGTTGCTCTCATACTAGGTCCAGGGACAATTGTGATAGAGTAAGTGCATAGAAGAAAGTAAGGGGAGGAGATAGGAAAAGGGAGAAGGGAAAGGAGGAGAGACCAGAGAGTTAGCAGTCAGAAGAGTGGAGAAGCAAGGGGGGAGAGTGAATACAATTGCAGAAGTCAGTAGTAACACATCATGTTGCAAGCCAGGATACAAGATGATGATGTGAACAGCATGATTCAGGGCCACCAGTACAAGATGCAAAGGAAGTTCAGCATGAGAGTTGAGAAAGGGTGACGCACCGTGAATGAATGAAGTACCTAAAAGTCAAATCCAGCATTGGCCACAAAACGGTGATGGTGAAACCAGAATTTATCAGGACAGACTCCTACAGTAGTAGGCTTGCGGGAGTTCAGGGGGGAACAGGGTAGAAGAATCAGCAAAACAGGCAACACCTGTGTGCTAGAATGGTCGGGGCACAAGGGAACATCACGGGAAGACCAGAGGGGTGGGGATGTCCTGTGCAGACAGAGGGAGTAACATATGTTGGTGCATGCTTACCTGCTGTCTGAGCAGGGGGTCGGGCCCTGGGTCCTCCTGGTCCGAACAGCTCCAAACAGGAATTTCCCGTTTCTTCATCTGCCCTTCGCTTAGGACACCCGGGCGAAAGACGCCCTTAATCTAATAGTTAAGAGCAGGAAGGAAGAGGCAGGGCTAAGAAGGTGGGTGATGCTTAGGCCAGGTGACCTAGATCCACTTGCACCTGCTCCCATTCTGCAAAGGAAAAGAGGCTGGAGGGCTTCTTAAGTAGGGAAAAAATGGCAAGCAGGAAGGCACCAGGTGGGCAATGCTTGCTAAGTGGAGAAAAAGAGCAGTAAGCAGGAAGGCACCAGGTGGGCGGGGCTTGCTAAGTGGTGAAAAAGAGCAGCAGGCAGGAATGCACCAGGTGGGTGGGGCTTAGGCCAGGTGACCTAGATCCACTTGCACCTGCTCCCCAATATTGTAGACTGCTCCCCCGATGTTGTAGGCTGGACACGCTGCTCTCTGTTTGTTCCGGAGTCCCTTCTGGGTACCCCCTATGCGGCCGCTCTTGTCTCTCAGCTGTGCTTCGATATGGTGTTATCGCCCCCACGTGTGCTCCAGTCTTGCCGAGCGGCCCTTGTTGCGGCCAGTCCTCGGCATACAGGCAGCCAACCAGTCTTGGGGTCCACGCCAGCTTGCACCAGGTCTCCCCATGTGCTTCTGGCTTCTCACTCGGGAGGAGGGGGGCAATGGGTCCTGCCTTCAACTGCCCTCAGTTCACCGGCCCCTCTCGGCAGCCTCTCAGTTAACTCCTGGGTGCCTCTTGCACTCTTCCCGGGGGTCCGCGCGGGTCTGTCACTGCACCGCACTGTGTTGGTGGCTTCCCCCGGCTATTCGCTTTCCGACTGCGCCACCAGGCTGGTACGGCACATCGGTCTTCTGTGCGTTGGGGCTGGATTGGTGTGTGCCACGTTCTGGGGCGCTCCCCGCTGCCTGGCTGGATGCAGACCTGCGGACCTCGGCTCTGGCACACGCTGCCTGGCTCCTGTTCACCATACTCGCCGGCAGCCAGTCCGCCATCTTGGCCGCAGCACTGTGGATACTCTCTGTCGTCGTGTGTCCGTTTCATGCCCTCCTATATGGTGGGCTTTCTCCCAGCTGTACTCCCTATGTTACGTCGGTAACATTGCTATCATTTTTTGTTTGTGTTTCGATAAATATCAGGCCAGTTTGGCCGCTCGTCTTCAGGATCACATAGGAGCTCCGAAAAATAGGTGCTCACAGCATGGCCGCTAACCCACACCCCCCTCTATAAATATAATTATAATTGTTCTTTTATAACACGTTTTATAGCAACGAGTGGTTTCTAACTAAGCACAGAATCGGGATTCAAACCTGTGTTGCACTGCATTGGCTTGCTTCCAAGACAAACACATTGCTGCTGAACTATCCTTCCTTCCCCTATGCACACACAAATCCTGCTGTGAGCATGACTGTAGGCAATATCCTGCTGTGTTTGTGGATCACGCACAGGGGTCATTAGCCAGGGAAGCTGTGGGTGTCCAGAATCACTTGCATGGAGGAAGCATAGCCATTAGTCACGTTGTAAAGTGTAAGGTTGGCCTTACACATTATCAGGGCATTAGACATCTTGTGCATGCATATGGGCCTTAATTTCGTGGCATGTGTTTGTACTATGTCTGTGCATACTGTGTCACTTGCATCATGCATTGTTTCTGATTCACATGCGCCCTCTTCCCTTGCAGCAGATGTTACGTAAGGTGTCTGTCAGTGGCATGTGCAGGTGACATGGTGGCTGTCTTATGGCAGTGTATTTTGCCCCTGCATGTGGCACGCTGGGTTTCCCATCGGCCCTCCCTAAGTTTCTTGGGCCACCGGGTCGGCATTGCGTGCTGGGCGCAAATGGGTGCATTGCTGTGCGACTGGCAGGGTTGCTTTTGTGTGATGCGATGTGGCCATTTGTCTGCATTGCTTTTGATTGCGCATGTTGAATTGTAGTATCTGTAGTATTTTTTGTGTTTGTAGTTGCTACTGTATGTGTGCATCAGCTTATCCATCCAGGTAAGTCTGACATGTGCATTCTACCTGGGCTGCACTGTGACGTTAGGGCATGAGGAGATCAGGTACGAATTTTGCATTAGCCATTCATGCCATGTTTTGTGTAGTTATTCATACTCCTCCACCCCATTTGGTCAGGTGCCTGCCATCGCATGAGTTCAGGCAATTTTCTTCACCCACTATCCACGTCTGTGGTCCTCTGTGCCTCTCAACATATCCGGGCAGTGTGCTGTTCCGTAGGACCATGGAATCATGGGTGGAGCCAGGTTAGCGGGCACAGCAGTGGGTGATGTGCAGGTTGGGGTTGCACGTCACCTGCACGGTGGTCGGTCAAAATACCGAAAACAAAATCTCGAACTGCAAATATCTCGAATACAAAATCTCGGAAAAAAAATCTCGAATTATTTATTTATTTATTTATTTATATGTGGTTTTGGGGTCAGGTAAGTAAAAAAAAAAGGGTTAAAATAAAAAAAAATAGAAAAAAAAGGGGTTGGGGGGGAACCCCCCCATTTCGAGAAAAAAACGTCATAAAAAAAATTCGATATTTTTTTTTTCGGTCTTTTGTTTTCGATATTTTTGTTTTCGAGATTTTTGTTTTCGGTATTATCACTATAAACCTGCATATTCAGGGAGTGGTAGTGCTTCAGGTTACGGTACACTGCTTCGTGGGTCTGGGGAGCCACCAATGCAACATGGATACAGTCCAGGGCTGCGATTACATTTGGCATTTGGGCAACAGCATAGAACTGTGCCTTCATGGCATTGACCTGGGCTGGTAGGCAGTGAGATGTGGCATCGCACTTGCCGCAGGAGGGCTTTCGAGCACCTGTGCCAACACTGCACAGAATGTGATCTGTGCTATGCCGTGCTTCATGGCCACGGAGTGCTAGAAGGTGCAAGTTGTGTGGAATTGTAGGACGGACACTAGCTTCAGCAGTGGGGGCACAGCTGACCAGATGTTAATCCTGCTCCTTATGTCATCCTGTATTGTGGTCAGCAGCTCAGTAATAGTCTCCCTGTTGAGGTGGTAGAGGGTGACCAACTGGCTGTCATTGAGGGTTCAGGGTGTAGGCCTGACCCTGGGATTGGTGAATGCCTTGATTTGGCTCCACCACCCCTGTACTATATGTGCCATGGCCTAGTTGTCCTGCATTTCTACTTGCAGGCGCAGCATGAGCAGCTGCCTGTCCTAGCTCAGAGTGGCTAGTGGCAGCATGGTGTTGGAAACAGTGTTTGGGGTAGAGGTGTACCTTATGTAGCTGTGGATTAAGGAACTCCAAGAAAGATCGATTTTTTTCATGAATGGACAACTCCCGGAAGATATTCCCCCGAACCCTACCTGGAAGAAGTGAAACCTCCGTAACGCCTACTTGGATTATATCTTCTCTTCTGGAAATCTAATCATGGAATTCCTTACTCTGAAAGTTCTCTTAAACACAAAGTGTACATCGCTTACTGGCACTAACTTGGAAAAGGAATCAGGGCGGTTGGACTTTGAATAAGCTACCAACATTACGGCTGATTAACAACAAAGATAGACTCCGAATATATTCCCCAGATGTACCGATTATGACATTGAAGTTCTTAAACTGTTCCAAAAGTGGATCTGATAGACTGGATTATGGATGGATCTTGATTCCCTATAAAATCGCAGAATCTAAAAGATCCAAAACAGTTCACAAGTCTGACACTAGAATAACAATAAATTGGTATCTCAAAGAAAAAGATATCAATCAGATCTGAGAAAATTAAAAGCAGAAAAAGGGAGAGATAGATTCAGCTTCATTCGGAAAAGAAAACAACAATATAAAGGCTTTGGATGTCTAAGGTTTATCAACTCCAATTAGATGCAGAAATAATGTTAAGAAAGTTGGCTAACCAAAATACCCGTGAACTTTGGGTGCTCCTGCATAATCAGCAGAATACATCTTTTTCATTTACCATGGCTGTCCTGGAAGCAGTCTGGGTCACTAATTTCTCTGCACTATATTCAAAGAGCTTTAATTGGGAAACATCTCAAGACAACCGTATAGCCACGATTTGGAACATGAAATGGGAATGATATGACATTCTGACGTTAATTAGACATCCTAATACGTCACGGACCCCCAGGCTTGATGGACTATCAAATAGCTCGTTCAAGCTACATTTGGAAGCCTGAACTGATTTCTGTGTGTCTCTTTTTACCACCATTATGGAAACAAATCAGGTCTGGCTTTCCTGGAAAAATGCTGTCCTGATTCCCATCTTTAAACAAGGCGATAGAGTCTCCCCTAGCAATTACCGTCCAATTGCCTTATTGGACCCATTAGGGAAACTTTTTGCTGCAATTCTTCAATGGCAAATAGCGTTGTGGGCAAAACAGAACAACAGAGATGACCCTCGGCAGCTCTGTTAAGGGAGCAGGAACAACCATCAATCTGATGCTACTTAATCTATTAAAGCTCAAAACCCTGAAAGCTAAAAATAGGATCTATGCAGTGTTTATAGACCTCAAGCAAGCTTTCGATAGTGTGGACAGTCAACTTTTATGGCATAAACTATGGAAGTGGAAGTGTCCTGCAGACCTAAAATACAGACTTTATATACAGATACGTCGATACAGGTGAGATTGTTCACCCGAGTTGCTCTTTCAAAGAAAATTAAAACATGGACTGGCCTAAAACAAGGATGCTTTCTTGCGGCCATTCTTTTCAATCTATATATCTCAGACTTGACTATTGCTAGAGGAGATATATAAACACATCCACCAATTCTAAATGCACAGCTGTACCCTGGATGGTCTATGCAGACGATCTCGTCCTTGTGGACGAAGCACTGATCGGTCTACAACAGAGCTTAAATGCTCTACTTACATATTTCCAAGAAAATGCTTTAATTGTCAACTGCACAAAGACTCAGATCCTGTCCTTTCGTGATCTACAAGGACGAACTAAAGAGAAATATTCCTTGTGTCTGGGATCCACAAATCTAAAGCAAGTTAATACAATAAAGTATCTAGGAGTTTGGATCAACTCTTCTATTCATGAGTTGGAATGGGATGATCCCTGTTCTATCATTTGGTGCTGAGGCAGCTCTAAATCTATCCTGGAAGATTTGGCATATATTAGAAGGAATATTTTGGAGGAAAGTCCTCTCACTGCCTTTCCAACTGCTTGGATCAGGTTTGAACTTGCCATCCAATCAATACGCTCGATAGTGCTGTGGAAAGCGCCTGACTTGTACCTTTAAATTCTCTCAGATGATGTAATCTTACCACTAATCATTCTGAGAGTGAACCCATCCAAGCAGCAAAGTGGAATTCTGAATATATGGAAGACTAGATGCGCAAAACTGGATTGAAGGTCTGGATTCAACTGAAGAAATGTTAATATCAAATCCTACATTGATTAAAAAGAAAATCCAATGGAATAATTGGATAGAGAATCAGCAGATCAAGTCAAGCTACCAACTCTCCTTAAACTGCATGACTGAATCTTGAAAAATAAACAAACTTCCATCTTATTTGTTCAGATTCCCTTGTCCAAAATTTAGAGACTTATTTTCGCATCTGCGATTGAATCTCTTGCCTACGACAGAAGTACTAGCGCATCAGAATCAATTAAATGGCAAATCCAGTAGTTGTCGATTTTGCCAGGACCCCTAACCAACAAGAATCTCTGCGCTATATTTTGATGGATTGCGACGCTCTCTCACAATTTAGGCGTAAGTATCGAGATGTCTTTCAATTGGTAAGTGGTAACTCTGACCGCAGATGAGCGTTGGATTTCGCTACTATTGGGTGAAGAAAAATCTTTTCTTTTCAGGATTTAGCAATTTTGGCTGGAATTATCCATCTTAAAGGATTTTTGAATTTACTAAATTTAAATGATGTAAGAATATTTATGATAAATTTGGAATTCTCATATTGAAACTAAGTAAAAGGTTTGTAATAAACCAAAGTACTAATAAAAATAAAATAAAAATAAAATAAAAAAAATAAAAACAAATATGTAGCCCTCTGGAGTGGATTGGGATCACGTGTGGCTTCATTTCTGACACAGCCGGTCAAGTGGCACAGCGAGTAGAGCGCTCGCTTTGACATCCGTGCAGAGCTTGCTAAGGCAGGTTTGAATCCTGGCGGGGCCAAACTGAGCCTTTCATCCTTCACACCGTGGGTAATAATAAGCAGCGCTCAGATACCTGAGGGTTCGTAGTGCTATATAAATGCCAAATTATTATTATTATTAATGAAGGAGGCTGGAGGTAAATGTGCTGTGTTTTCGGCAGTATTAGCCGTACATAGACTTGTGATGTGGCTGTGATTGCGCTTCGTGTGGTTGATGCTAATAGCGCCGGCCTATTTTACTGTCAGCGGTATTTGCGCCGGCTCATGATGCAGAAGAGTGGATTTGGCAGTGCTAATTCCATTACTGCCACTTTTAGGGCATACTGCCCAACTCGTGATGAGGCCCAGTGTGTTTTGAACAAACACTGGTAGGCACTTTGAATGTTAAGTCTGATGGAAGGTCTTAATTAAAGAGTTCCCATGAGGAGGTGCTTTGGGCAGGCAGAGGCAGAAATGTGTGGGAATGCCCATAGGGATTTGCATGGCCATGGGCAGGCAATGGGTGGGCACATAACCAAACAAGACCTACAGAGTCTGTGTCCCTCCTCATATGTCATTTCCAAGTAGGGCCTCTTTTGGTTCCCAGTCCGCCCCTGTTCCTCCCGATTTGTACTGCAATGTAATAGTTTTGGTTTATAGGTGTCGCAAGCAACACCTAATAGCCCACACTAAAAAGCAGGTATTTCGGGGATGTATGCATGTTTTTTGGCAGGAGCAGATATTAAAAAACGAAAATCATTTAACTGTTCAAACAATGTAAACTGAAGCTTTTTTTAAATTTTACAATGTTTATTTATAATGTTCACTTACAGCATATACATTTTAATCATAATACAAAGGTTAAACCTATTGCAATCTCCACCCTTTCACACCTATTTCTGTCAAAAACCACACCCCATATATACACTTGCCTGGCATTTTTACAGTGGAGTGCACTGGCAGCCATTTTCCTTTCAAGATTGAGGTCATTGTGTTTTTACGGTAATAGCATATTTCTTTCCTGTTTTTTATGCTAGTAAGAGAAATTGTTGTTTTGATACGTAATTTAGGAATTGTTGTTTTAAAAAATGAAAATGGCACTATGACATTGAAAAGCAGCATTGTCATGTTCGTATTGAAAAGGGCCATGTTTTGCAGTGTGGGTCCAGTGTTTTTATGAATTAGTTTATTGTGATTGGATTTTTTGTGACTGTGATTGGGGAATTAATGTGATATAGGGAGTATGTGATTGGATAGAGAGTCCCTGTAATGTCAGCATTACTCTATTGGCTATGGAGGGTCTGTTTATTTTGTAAGCATAGACATTTTGTTTGAGCAAAGTCATTTACTTTCAACTTTTGACTCACAAGCGAGTGCATACGCTAAAGATTAGCAGCAGAACTTGTACTTAAACCATTCACAAAATATGCAATAGGCATGCAAGCAGCAGACTGGAAAGATTGAGATTATTGGCGGTTAATGTGGATTTAGTATGAAAATATTTAGAGGGGCTGTGAGTGCTAGGCCTGTTGTATCTTACATGAAAGTAAAAAGTAGGTGTATTAATAATGATGCAGAGACAGTGGCACGTCTTATCTCTTTTAATTATGGCAATCAACTGAACTGCTTTGGCAGTAAACCCGCCTATCAATGTGCGCATCTGTGCTCAACATGAAAAGAGGACAGATACTCTTAGATTGATTGATGGACATAAACAGAGGGCGTTACATCCTCCCCCGACCCCCCTGCACTGAGAAAGTCTTCTTTCATTTAATTTCTTATATCCATCTGGTGGGTCTGCGAACGGTTCTTTTGGACGGACTGCAAGTGACCGCAGTGTGATCATCTCTCTCGCTGTCACTGTTGTCCGTGTCTGTATCGCCGTCCATAAAGTCCGAGCAGCTGTCTGAACAGGTGTCTGAGGGGTCACTCTCTTCACTCTGTTGTGTTGCTTCTTTTCCTATTCGTTTGAAAAAAAATGAATTTCTGTGGATGGTGCCATTTGGGCTTGCTCCTGTTACCATGGATCCGTTGATGTGGGTGACTGTCATGGGTGGTGGGGTGATTGCAGACGTTTCCTTTGACCCTTGTGCCTGACGCACCAGTATTTGGTCTCCTATGTGCACCTCAGCCTCTTTCGCCTTTCTCCTTGTCTCTGCATACTCGTTCATTCTTTCTTTGCTTTCTTTGACTTTTTTTCTTGCCTTCAGCTCTTTGTCTGTGGATACCTCGCTAGTGGGCAGATGTGGGATGGTAGTTCTTACAATTCTGCCAAACATGAGTTCGGAAGGGCATACTCCAGTGGAGCTCTGAGGGATGTTTTGATAGTTTCTGAGGAGAGTGCAGATGGCTTGCATAAATTAGCTATTTGTAATAGAGCACACTTGTAGAGTGTGCTTTAGGTTTGCCATAAATCGCTCTACAGTGCCATTGGCTTGTGGCCATAAGGGGGTCATTTTCCTATGTTGGAATCCAAGGTGTTCAGCGAACATTCTGAAGTTATGTCCACTAAATGGTGGTCCATTATCAGACTTTACGATGATTGGGATGCCATAGTGTGCAAATGTCTTGTCTAGTGCAGGGATGACGGCATGCACCACTGTGGAATGTATTAAGTGTATTTTTGGTAATCTGGGCATTTCATCCATGATGACTAGGACGTATTTGCTATTGGACAGGGGTCCAAACGTATAGACTGCCACTTCAGTCCATACTTGAGGTGGCATCACTGTCATTTTGAGGGCTTCTGGGAAGGTGCGCGGTGCAACAGCTTTGCATGTTGTGCAGTTTCCTAGTATCTTCTCGACTTTTGCATCCATCTGGGGAACCCACAACTTTGTCCTCAGTTGTCTTTTGGTGGACACAATTCATCTAAGTCCGATGTGTACCATGTTGATCACTCTGTCAGGTAATGTCTGCGGAATGACGATTCGATCCGGTTTTAGCAGCAGGCCTTCTCGAGATAGAGATAGTGTATGTTTGAGAAGATGAAACGTTTGGAGCAGTTTCCCTTCCCTATCAGATAGGGCTTTCCTTTCCTGTGTCGAATCATGCTATCTCCCGGACCATACTCTTGGACGAACCTCTCCTTTTGACGATCATGAGCACTTGGTCCTTGTGGTGCTGTCGAGGATTTGCAGGGATGGTGAGTGACTTGGGCAGTGCGTTGCTGACAATATAATTAATGTATTGGTCTGCCTTACGAGACTGCAATTCCTCTTTTGCGGGAAGGGGATATCTTATTAGGAAATCTGCTGGGTTGTTGTCTTTCCCAGGATGATGTAATATTGTAAACAAATATTCTTGCAGGCGAAGTCCCCATCGTGCAATCCGTGAAGGCATTTTGGGTGTAGATTTCGCATAGATGGTCGTGAGGGCCTGATGATTGTGAATTTACGCCCATAGAGGAACAAATGGTAGTGCTCACATGCCCAGACTACCGCTAGACCTTCTTTTTCAGGCTGGCAATATGCACACTCCGTAGGAGACAGACTGCGGCTTGCGTAGGCTACAATGCAACTTGAGGTCGATGATGGAGATCCAGGTTTGAATTGTGCAAGGAGGTCTCCCAAACCAACTGGGCTTCCATCTTCTGTTAGCTCTGTTTCCAAATCTGGATCGTAGTAGATCATGCATGAGGCCGAGGAGATCCGTCGTTTGATTTTCTTGGAAAGCCTCCTCACACTTGTTTGTCCATACAAACTCTTGTCCCTTTCCTGTGAGATGCCGTAATGGTGTGCTGACAGACGCAAAGTTCTGTATGTACCGTGTATAGTAGCTGGCCTTACCTAAGAAGGACCGGACTGCTGATGTTGTTTGGGGGATGTGGTTGCCTCAATAAGCGCTTGAACTTTGTCGGGATCTGGTTGTAGTCCACCTTGCGAAAAAATATGTCCAAAGAACTTAAGCGTCGTCTTGCTCAGTTCGCACTTGTTGACATTTAGAGTCAGGTTGGTCCCTTCCAATGCCATGCATACTCGATGCAGTGCGTTGTCATGTGCTTCCTGAGTTGCTCCGAACACTACAATATCGTTGCTGTAGTTAAGACATTGCAGGATGTGTTTGATTATCTGATGTATTTCATGTTGGAAGATTTCCGTGGTGGAGGACACCCAAAAGCTGAGTCGCTTGTAGCAAAAAATACCTAGTTGTGTAGAGAACATGGTTATATAGTGGGACTCTGGGTGTAGTTCGAGCTGATGGTAGCCCTTGTTGAGGTCTAACGTTGAAAAGACTTTTGCTCCATGTAACAAGCCATGTCAGTCATTCTTGGGGACACCTGCCTCTCGCTCTCAATGGCCGTGTTGGGTGCCCTCATATCTACGCAGATGTGAATGCTTTTCTCGTTCTCCTTTTTCGGTACTGGGACAATGGGTGACACCCAGGGTGTGGGCTCAGTGACATGTTCTATAATGTCTTGATTTAGGAGTGAAAGTAATTCGTCCTCTACCTACTTTTGGATTTTCAGCAGAATTCCTCTATAATGCTGCGATTTGTTTTCCTTTAAGTTGACCTAATCCTTTGAAGAGGGTCAGAAACATTTTCATCATAATATCTTTTGGGGTAGTAGTGTAAGTCGTCATGATTTGGTACATGATGTGTACCAGCCCCATCTGTATGGCATATTTAAAACTGAGGATGCTGCCACCTGGTACCTCGCCTTTGACTATATATATCATAATTTTTGGTGTCTTGTCCTTGTATGAGCACATGACTTTGAACATGCCTTTGTATTGTAGGGGTGTGTTTGCGCCGTATGGATATATGTCAATATCAGCCAGTTTGAGTTCTCTCTTACATTTGAGTCCTTGGTATGTTACTTCATTTACTATATTCACTGTTGCTCCTGTGTCGATCAGGAATTCCTGAGGGGCTGCCGTTCAATTGTAATAAACATTTTTACTTTAGCCTGCGTCACATCTTGATAGGATTATGATTGTTAGCATGTGCCACACTTAGATGGAATTTTTTAACTTTAGCCTGTGTCACATCTTAATAGGATTATGAATGCTAGTGTCACATCGCGGCAGACTTGGCGATTGTGGAATCGCTGGCGTAGTATCGCGGGCGTAACTGTCCGCCATTGCGCTTCCTGGCACGGTTCCTCTCAGTGCCGTTCTAGACGTTGCACGCTTGCGAAGCCGGAGGTATAAATACCGTCACTTCCTGCTTCGTACGCGTTGCAACGTTTCCGGTTTTCCTTCCGTGTTGCTGCCGCTCCGTTTCTACTCAGCTGCTTTCCCTTGTGGATTCCTTTGCTGTTTGTTTCCTTATTTTTTAAGGAAACTCCGCCCTTCCTTTTCCCCTGTTTCGCTCACGGGTGTTTCCCCCTTCTCATATCTTTATTTCTTATTTTTTTCCAACCCTCTCCATTCTCTCTCTCTCTCTCTCTCTCTCTCTCTCTCTCTCTCTCACTCTCTCTCTCTCTCTCTTTCTCTCTCCCTCTCCTCTCTTTGGCCCATCTCTTTCGTTCCCTTGTACATTTTTGACCTGTGCCTGTCCTTCGGATTCCCTTGGACTTTTCACTTGTACTTCATTGGATTTACTGTTGCCGACCTGTGCCTGCTGACCGGATTGCCTTGTCCTCCCCTTTGTACCTCCTTGGACCTATTGACACCGACCTGCGCCTGCTTCCTGGACTGTTTAGCCTCGTCCTTGTGCCTACCTTTTGCTACCCGAAGTTGTTGCAAGTTATACTTACTTCTTCCCTCGCCTCCTTGTTGGAGCCTGTTTGGTCCGTGCTGCCTCATACTCACCTTCGGAGAACTCCATCAACTTCCCCGGCGCACTCAAGCAGAGACATCAGGGGTTTTTTGTGCCTTTGGCTTTTTCCCCTATTTGGCACACCCGGTGGGACAACCCCCGTTGCCCTTATTTTAGTGGCACGGTGGCATCCTATCAGGGGCGTCCGTTTCTTCATAAAAAAAATGAGAGATCTTCAATACGTCAGGAAGGCAGACTAAAGAAGAAGGTGGAAGGTGAGGAGTTGGGGAAGGGGGAAGAATCTGAATTATCGTCTGAAGTAGAGGACATTGCTGATGTGTGTGACAGTTTGCAACGCCAAAAGATAACCGAGATGGCTACCCCACAGCAAGTACAGGAACTGGTGGCTGCCGTTCAAAACCTGAACTTGGAAGTCCAGAACCTCAAGACAGCCAATGCGACACTTCAACAAAGAATGACCGAGAGAGAACGACTCTCAGCTGATCTACCCCCACTCCCGTTGGTGTCAGGCAAATTTGATGGGTCGCCTAAACGGGTGAAAGAGTTCCTAGATGCATGCAACCTCCACTTTTCTTTCCGTCCACAGTCATTTGCTTCAGACCATGCTAAGGTAGGGTTTATGATCACCCACATGACGGGTAATGCCCTGGCCAGGGCCACCCCATTGGTTAATCAACCTGATCTTGTGCTGCACAATTATGATGCTTTCAAGACCCTATTGCAGCAGACCTTTTTGCGAACGGAAAGCACTTTTTTGGCATCAGAAGATCTTTTAGATATTCGGCAGGGCAACAAAGATTTACTCTCCTACATTACCACTTTCAAGCAGATAGCCGCAGAAGCCGGCTGGCAAGAACAAGCCCAATACGCCATCTTTCGTCGAGGGCTGCGAGAGGACCTCAAAGACAAGTTGGCACATATAGCCCGTCCTGCATCCCTTTCGGATCTCATCACTGCCACTCTTTGGATTGATTTCCGTCTGTCAGAACGACGATCCGAGAGAAAGAAGGCCAAATTCTACAGTCTCCTTCCCCCAGAGACTCAGTCACCTTCCTCTATTCCGACATCTCGTCAAAGCAAAGACGAACCGATGCAGATTGGTACAGCTCGAGCTCCACTCACCCCGGAGGAACGCAAGAGACAACGGGATGGTAATATGTGTATGTACTGTGGAGCCTCAAATCATTTGCTGCGAGACTGTCCCGATGTTCCCCCTAGACGTTCGGGAAACGGGCGCCCTCGCTAAGTGTTAGGACACACTCCCGAGGGGCCATTCCAAGTCCTTATGCAACTCTTTCAGTGACTTCTTCAGAGATCCCCGAAGATTCCAGGTTAATGGTGCTTTCTGCAGTCCTTTCGCTGGGCAATACAGAGATCTGCACTCAGGCTTTGCTCGACTGTGGCGCTGCAGGCAACTTCATCGACACTCTGTGGGCCGAACAGAAGGGTATCAAGCGATTGGCCAAACAAGAAGATCAGAAGGTAGAGGGAGTTGATGGAGAACCACTGAGTTCTGGCATGATAACCCATGCAACGGAAGAACTTATTCTGTGCATCCAGCAACATTCGGAAAAGATCTCCTTTGATACAATTAGAGCTGCTCACTTCCCCATAATATTGGGGATATGATGGCTTAGAAGACAAAACCCTCACATTGACTGGACCAAGAATTTAGTCAGCTTTCAATCCGCCTTTTGTAAGGCAGAATGCCTCCCGTAGCCTAAGTTTGAGACTGTCCAGACTACTTGTATCTACGATTCTAGGCTCATTCACTGCCTTCCTTTTCACCTCCAGCAATACGCAGAGGTAGTTACCGAGAAGGTGCCTAGTGAGCTTCCTCCTCACAGACCGGAAGATTGTTGTATAGACCTCTCCCAGGAGCACTAGTACCTTTCTGTTGGATGTTTTCTCTCTCGCTCAAGGAAAGACAATTCCTCCGGGAGTACCTGGATAACAATCTGGCCAATGGACTCATCAGGCCTTCAAGATCTCCGGCAGGTGCATCTCTGTTCTTTATCCCCAAGAAGAATACTCAAGAATTGAGATCCTGTATTGATTATAGGGGTTTGAATAAAGTAACCATTAAAGACAGGTACCCAATGCCGCTTATTACAGAAATCATCCAATCCGTCCAAGGTGCAATGGTATTTACAAAAGTGGATCTCCGTAATGCCTATCACCTTCTTTGGATTCAAAAGGGGGATGAATGGAAGACGGCATTCAGAACCCCATACTGGTTATATAAATACCAAGTGATGCCATTTGGTCTGGTAAATGCCCCTTCAGTATTTCAGTGCTTTATGGACAGGCTCTTTTCTGATCTTCTGTGTCAGACCACCATCGTATACCTTGACGATATCTTGGTATACTCTAGGACTCTGGACGAACATAAAGAAGGAAGTGTTCCGGAGATTAAAAGACAATCACTTATCGGTCAAACTTGAAAAATGTGTGTTTTCTGCAACCTCTATTCCATATCTAGGGTTCGTATTGTCAAATTAGGGTATTGCCATGGATGCCCCTAAGGTAACCGCCATCCTGGAATGGCTTTCCCCTAAATCCATCAAGGATGTACAAAGGTTTCTAGGACTGGCAAACTTTTATCGCAAATTTATCTCCAATTTTTCACACAGGATCACACCCATAACCACCTTGCTCAAGAAATATTCCAGTCCATTCTTATGGTCTAAGGAAGTGGAAGACAGCTTCTGTAATCTCAAAGAGGCTTTCTGTTCCGCTCCCATACTCCAACAACCTGATCAAAACCGACCCTCCATTGTGGAGACTGACGCCTCTTCATCGGCGATCGGGGCGGTTCTCTTGCAGAGCTTTAACGGAGTGGTACACACGATTTCCTATTTTTCCAAAACTCTGAATGTCAGCCAAAGAAACTATTCTTTAATAGAGCGCAAACTCCTGGCCATGAAATCACCCTGTTTGGAGTAGCGTCATCTTCTACAAGGAGGCAAATACCCATTTTCCATCAGAACCGACCATAAGAATCTGCAAGTTCTACGTCAATTCGAATGTTATAACACACGTCAAGCTCGATGGGCACATTTCTTTGCCCAGTTTAAATTTGAGATCACTTATATTCCAGGGCATCAGAATCTAGTCGCTGACTCACTATCTCGCCGAGGAGACTACATGCAGGTTTCAGATTGTGCTCATGATCTCATGTTTCCCCCGTCAAGACGGATTGGAGTAATATCCACTTTTCTGAAACAAGTGTAAGAAGCTTCTGGAGGCAAATTTGAATCTGAGAAACATCCTCAAGGCATCGTATACGACATCAAGGAAGGTCTCTACTTTGTGGAAGGCAAGCTATATTTGCCTACTCCTGAATTCCGGAATCTGGCTCTAACTTGGTGTCACGATTCCAAGATGGCAGGTCATAGGGGCACAAGAGGGACTTTGGATTACTTGCAAAGACACTTCTACTGGCTTGATATGAGAAATGATGTGGTTCACTACGTGCAATCTTGTTCTACATGTCTTCGCAGCAAGGGTACCCGCCTACGACCGATGGGACTTTTGGAACCCCATGCTGTTCCAGATGGTCCTTGGGAAGTTATTTCTACTGATTTCATAGTGGATTTACCTCCATCCCAAGGATGCACCTGTATCATGGTGGTGATAGACTCTTTCACTAAGATGGCACACTTTTCTCCCTTGCCAGGGATTCCAACAGCTGTGGATATGGCCGAGACGTTTGTTAAAGAGGTCTTCCGTCTCCATGGGATATCCAGGAAAATCATCTCCGACAGGGGGAGCCAATACACTTCCTGATTCTGGAAGAACCTCTGCAATCGACTCAGGATTGACAGAGCCTTGACGTCCGTATTCCATCCTCAATCTAATGGGCAAACGGAACGCCTTAATGGTACTCTTGAACAATATCTAATATGCTATGTTAATCTCCAACATGACATTTGGGTCACTCTACTACCCGTGGCCGAGTTTTCTTACAATAACTCTTTTCATTCTTCTCTTGGTCTCAGCCCTTTCTATTGTAACTATGGATATCACCCACAATCTATCTTACCTATCTCTAACAAGTCTACTAGCTTACCTACGGTAGATTCTGCCCTTGGCCTGTTACGAGACGTACACAGACAAGCCAAACAAAATGTAAGGGAAGCTCAAGACAGATATAAGAAGCAAGCTGATAAGCATCGCAATCCAGTACCCAGGTGGGAGGTGGGTTCCAGAGTTATGTTATCCACAAGATACTTGCCGCGATGGGTACATACTTCCAAGCTTTCACCTAGATATCTGGGTCCTTACACTATCACACAAGTAGTCAACCCGGTGGCTTTTAGATTAAAATTACCCAAGAGGCTACATAGGGTTCACCCAGTGTTCCATGCTTCCCAACTGAGGTGTTTTCATGAAGACACTTGGTCCCGCCAACACAGAAAGACCCCCTTGCCTGATGATTCCGCACAAGAGGAATTTGAGGTTGCTAAGATCTGTGATTCCCGTTACCGCCGGGGCAGATTGGAATACCTGGTGAGATGGAAGGGTTATCATTGGTCGGAAAACTCCTGGGAACCGGTCTCGCATGTCCATGCCCCACTTTTAGTCCGTAGATTTCACACCCTTCATCCGGGCAAACCAGGGGGAGGCCTCTTTAGGCGGGGGCATACTGTCACATCGCGGCAGACTTGGCGATGGTGGAATCGCTAGCGTAGAATCGCGGGTGTAACTGTCCGCCATTGCGCTTCCCGGCACGGTTCCTCTCAGTGCCGTTCTAGACGTTGCATGCTTGCGAAGCCGGAGGTATAAATACCGTCACTTCCTGCTTCTTACGCGTTGCGTTTCCGGTTTTCCTTCCGTGTTGCTGCCGCTCCGTTTCTACTCAGCTGCTTTCCCTTGTGGATTCCTTTGCTGTTTGTTTCCTTATTTTTTAAGGAAACTCCGCCCTTCCTTTTCCCCTGTTTCGCTCCCAGGTGTTTCCCCCTTCTCATATCTTTCTTTCTTATTTTTTCCAACCCTCTCCATTCTCTCTTTCTCTCTCTCCCTCTCTCTTCTCTCTCTCTCTCTCTCTCTCTCTCTCTCTCTCTCTCTCTCTCTCTCTCTCTCTCTCTCTCCCCCTCTCTCTTTCTCTCTCTCTCCTCTCTTTGGCCCATCTCTTTCGTTCCCTTGTAAATTTTTGACCTGTGCCTGTCCTTCGGATTCCCTTGGACTTTTCACTTGTACTTCATTGGATTTATTGTTGCCGGCCTGTGCCTGCTGACCGGATTGCCGTGTCCTCCCCTTTGTACCTCCTTGGACCCATTGACACCGACCTGCGCCTGCTTCCTGGATTGTTTAGCCTCGTCCTTGTGCCTACCTGTTGCTACCCGAAGTTGTTGCAAGTTATACTTACTTCTTCCCTCGCCTCCTTGTTGGAGCCTGTTTGGTCCGCACTGCCTCATACTCACCTTCGGAGAACTCCATCAACTTCCCCGGCGCACTCAAGCAGAGACATCAGGGGTTTTTTGTGCCTTTGGCTTTTTCCCCTATTTGGCACTCCCGGTGGGACAACCCCTGTTGCCCTTATTTTAGTGGCACGGTGGCATCCTATCGGGGGCATCCGTTTCTTCATAAAAAAAAAGGAGAGATCTTCAATACGTCAGGAAGGCAGACTAAAGAAGAAGGTGGAAGGTGAGGAGTTGGGGAAGGGGGAAGAATCTGAATTATCGTCTGAAGTAGAGGACATTGCTGATGTGTGTGACAGCTAGCATCTGCCACACTAACTTAGATGGAATTGTTTTACTTTAGCCTGCGTCACATCTAGATAGGATTATGAATGTTAGCATGTGCCACACGTAAATGGAATTTTTTTACTTTAGCCTGCGTCACATCTAGATAGGATTATATGAATGTCAGCATGCGCCACACTTCAATGGAATTCTTAACTTTAGACTGTGTCACATCTCGATAGAAATGTGAATGTTAGCATGCGCTACACTTAGATGGAATTGTGACCATTAGCCTGCCTCACATCTAGATAGGATATTGAAGATTAGTAAGTGCCACAGACAAGAACAGTGAATGATAGCAGGCATCACACTTAGACATAATCACAAGGATAGCAATGCCAATTAACCAATCCACTAACATTTTCACCCCTCTGCAATCACCTCTCAAACTCCAACCAAACACAACCACAAGCCTACAACACAACAATCCGCACAAACTTCACTACACCGCAACAACAAAACAAAACACACATAGGCCCTCATTCCAAGGTTGGTGGTAGTCATGGCGCTATTAGCGCCATGACTACCACCAATAATGGGACCGTGTCCGGTCCTGTTCAATGAGGACTTACCGGTCCAGTCCGACCTTGGCGGGACCGGTAAGTCCCCATTGTAAAAGCCATTCCTCATTCTTATTTGAGCCGCCATAGGGCTCAATGGGAAGGCGGCAATAATGGTACCACAAATTGCAGTACCGTTATTGGCCCTGATTTCCCTTAATGGGTCCAGTCCATAACGCCTGGTAAAACCAGGCGTTAAGGAAGGGACCCGCTAAGGGAACTCGGAATAGGGTGCAAAGGGATTACCGGCACCGGTGTCCTTACCGGTGCTCGTTATTCCCTTTGCGTCCGCCTCGTAATGAGGCCCATAGATTCGCAAAACAACACACAACGACTACTGACCGTAAAACACCCAAACCCAGCCAACGGACCCACCGGGCTGAGGCTGCCAACAGCACATCACTGCTCTCTTGCACTTTTTGCACTTTTCCAGCTTATCCCCACTAACTCACCCCTCCCTTCCCTTATTTTCCAGAGCCGCCAGAGCGCCAGGGGACCACTCCGGTGGTGATAGTGCGCAGTACAAATATCCTTTAATATTAACATAACATTAACATGTCGGGCTGTATTCTGTTGCAGTCGTGTTGCCTATTGCATGTATGTAGCCTCACTTGCAGTCACCACTGGATGACGAGGAGTCAGAGGCGTTGTGGGCGTCTTGGTGAGGCCTCTATGT
Organism: Ambystoma mexicanum; assembly: GCF_040938575.1. Classification (NCBI taxonomy): domain Eukaryota; kingdom Metazoa; phylum Chordata; class Amphibia; order Caudata; family Ambystomatidae; genus Ambystoma; species Ambystoma mexicanum. The sequence continues at coordinate 1,477,157,333 of NC_090935.1, read as the reverse complement.
ATCGCACCTTGTGCCTTGTCGATCTACTCTTTGCGTCCTCAGGTGAACGCCTTTGTCGAGAGTCCTCTTTTCTATCTCTCTGATGCCTGGATTGATGGGGGGATTCCTTCCTCTGCTGGTTGCCCGTCGACTTCTGTTAGCAGAAGATCTTGTCTGTCTTGAGCAAGAGATATCTCTGTTACTGCTTTGTTCGCTGTAGTTAGTATTTTACATTCTTGCATACTAACTGAAAATTAATCTCTCCTCTCCATTTATCACAGTTGTGACCAACTGCTGAGCATGCGCCAACATGTGGAAAATTGTAACCAAAACTGTAGAACTTTTTCTGATCTTTGCTCTGTTCACTCTCAGATACTCCGACCTGGCATACAGGCGTTGTGGATGAAGTCTGCGTGATTTTGATGTTTCCTAGGGATTCAGTCTGCATGTAAAGCACAATGTCTGCGCCTGCTCTAGCTAGTTGTAATATTTCCTCTAGAGGTCTCGTTCTCTGCAATAAGCTCTTGCGAAATTCAGCTGATTCGCAGCAAGCAATTGTTCGTGATTTGAGAGCCTCTTCAGTTGAATAATGTTCAAAGTCACAATATTTCACTGTTTTGCGTAGTCGCATGACAAAATTGTCTAGTGTTTTAACCTTTCCACGTTTCGTAGAGGCACGAAATAGTTGTTCAGAGAGTCGATGATGCACTGAAACGTGGTGGTTTTATTTTCCGGCATTTCAAAGACGATGTCACGCACATCGGGCCTAATGAGTGCTTTAGGATTCCTCTGAGGCGGCGTTCCTCCCTCACCGCTGTTGCATCAATGTATATATTCAGTTCTTGGAGCCATCAGTTCCATCTGGGGTCCAAAATGCTAGTGTCCATGATGTCAAAAGGCGGGACCGCCTGTAGTTGTAGGGACTCAAGACCCCTGTTGTCCTTGTCAAGCAGTGCAGGGGTGGGGGGGGAGAGGCCAGGGCGGATGAGCTATCAATGGCCTCATCTCCTGACATGGTGCTGGCTTATGAGACAAAATTATGGGCTCACAGAAGGCACCTAACCTCTTGCAGTTCAGTCTAGGGCAGTTGGCTGCAGTCTTGTAGCAAGTTAAATATCCACGCATGAAATCCCACAGCTGGATGGTGAAATGTAGCTAGATCTCACTTGATGTTGTGCGCACTGGAACGTGGGGGCACACGTGTTCTCTTCTGGTTGCCCAACATGGGACAAATCCACTCCTTGTGCCTCAGCAGGCTGTCAGTCCCGTGGGAGTGCCGGCGGTGTTGCATGTCACCCCTGCCGGGGGGAAATGGTATCCTCCAGTGTGTGTCATGGTCACATGGGTTCCCATGTGACCACGTTAATAAAAGGGACGAGCTGCTTCCGGCTCGTCAGTCACGACGGAAACTGACTCCGGTGTCGTTCTTGTGGGGGGAAGCACCATGTTGGTGCTGCACCGTGGGTGCTGGGCCCAAGGACGGGGCCCAGCTTGAGGACGGTGCCCCTGCCGGGCAACGCAGTCCGGACAGTGCCCCTGCCGGGCAATGCCGTCCTTGTGTGTCCCTCAGCCATGTGAGGTGGGCTGGGTGGCGACCCCGGCCTGGGTGCCCCCAGAGCCGGGGCCGCGGTAAGCCGGTTGCAACCCGGCCATGTGCGGAGCTCCAGCGATCCGGAGCGGGTGAGGTGTTCCCTCACCCTTGTGTTTGCAGCGTGAGCGCTGCACCGGTGTGCGCCGTCGGCTGTTCCCCGACATGAGCAATGGGGCTGCCCGGTGACCCGGAGCAGCCCTCAACAGGCGGGCACTGCGCAGCAGGGTTGCAAAAATCACGGGAATCGGAGCGGGTGCCGAAATGCAGCGTTCTGCACCACGCGCAGAGTCTACGACATTGTCGTCTTTGTTATATCTTACATGAAAGTAAAAAGTCGGTGTATCAACAATGATGCAGAGACAGTGGCACATCTTATCTATTTTAATTACGGCAATCAACTGAACTGCTTTGGCGGTAACCCCGCCTATCAACGTGCACATCTGCGCTCAACATGAAAAGAGGACAGATCCTCTTACAGTGATTGATGGGCAGAAACAGAGGACGTTAAAAGGCCTTGTTTGCTTCTTTGTACAGAAGTACTATAGAAGCAGCCAGTGGCGTTGTGTTATAAACGTGGTCCAGCTCCCCTCTGCAACCAGCAGCAGCGTTTTGCATTAGTAAGAAGTGTTGTTCGATAACTGGAGGGGAGTGGACGTGTGGTTAAGTGGTCTGGTTAGTCTGTTTTCTTTTATGTACAGCACTGGAGAGAATTTGTGATGAACGTGCTGTTTGTAAACCAAGTAAGCTTTGAGGCCCAAAAGGAGGAGACTCCCTAGAGACTAGCACTGAACGAACACGAGCAGGGTGTTGATGAAATAAAGTCCAGAGAGCTGCTGTCAGAAAGAGTGACTGAGAGAGAAAGATGGAGTCGATTGCAGCCTGAAAACAAGAGGGAAATGGAAGGCACGGTAGACAACTGGATGGAGCGCAAACAGAAAGGGGTTAAGGGACATGCGTAAGAGCAGAAACATTAGATTTACAAAAGAGACAAGTTGCAGTGGTGAAAGCACTATATAAATATATAAGAGATACTAGTAATGTGTGCATTGCCATTATGCATGTCACTGTAAGTGATGGGCAGCCCTCCGTTGGCACAGTGACTGATGGGAAATTAGAATGAGCACTTGAACTGACAATCATGCATTTTGGGACCAGTAACATGCACACTCTTTCTGTGGGGGTCGGAGACAAAGCAGACCATGCAGGGATGCAGTCAAGAGTTGAAGCTAACTGCTCGTACGAATCTAATCACTCTCAGAAATTAGCTGCTTTTGTCCACAATGATAAGAGAAGGGGAAGACAGAAAGTAATTAGTGTGTGTACAATAATGGCTTCATATTCTGGCATCTCATGTTTGGTTATGATAGGTAGGCCCGCAGGATGATATACTGAAAATCGGGATACCTGCTGATAAGAACATGCAGGTACAGTGGTCTAAAAGCGTTGTCAAAAAGCTAAGAAATCCCATTCTGACTACCTAACACTCCGTCATACAAAATGCTTTCTTTTCAAACAAGCGGCATTTATATGTCGACCCTTTAGGGAAGTAGTGGCGATGTCTCACATAAATGTGCAGTACCACTCTCGAAGCAAGTTCTGTGTTCAAGAAATATAATAATAATAATAATAATAATAATAATAATAATAAATACATTAATATATTAAACATTTTGGATGGTGCACTCTACACTGCAGTTTCCCAATGCAACTTTGATAAAGTCTTGGCCTTTGCAAAGGGCTTCCAGATAATACTATTTTTGCCCCTGCCCAATTACTTAATACTTCATACTATTATTAATTGTTAGTAAAAACGTGGGGTAATTCTGCGCCTCTCTGCGCCAACTGATCCAATGGCTGGGTGGACTGCCGCTGATCCAGGAGCAATAATGGTTTACCCAACCAATGATCTGCAAACGTGTGATTGGTTGCCCTGGCTGTAGTGCCAATATCAATGGAAATAACATATGAAACAGAAAATATCACGAAGGTGCCTTTATTATAGGTGTGTCCCTTAGTGACACGCGTTTCGACCTTCCTTAGGTCTTTTTCAAATCTGGGCACTTGAAAAGAATAATTGTCACAAACGAATTTGTAAACTGTAGCTGACTGATACAGAAGCATTCAGTTGCGTGACATGGGTAAACATACCATATACAAATCAAAAAGCACAGTGGTTGATAACACATAATGTTGCATCCAACACAATTATAAACCAGATGTTGTAAAGATGAAAAATAAAATTAGAAGATTGGTATGGTTGAAAATAAATAGGAGAGAAAAAAGAAAAGAGAAGAGAGAGACAAAAGGTAGGCATGAGTAACTGTTTGTATTTATCAGCTGTTCATCCAAAGTGCACTCTGTGTCGTGGATGCTCTGAAAACATTCGTGCCCCATTTGTGACTGCCAGTGGGTAGGTGTAAGTGACTAAATTTTTTTTTTTTTTTTTTTTTTTTTTTTTTGTCATAGCTGATTACATCAACTTTTCAAAATTCTTGGAAAATATGATTATCGTGACAACATGATTACATAATAGCGAAAAAGAATTAACAATACATATGATTATTACATTTTCTAAAGCGTTCGAACCAGTGATAAAATTTATCAAATCAAACAGATAAAATGCTTAAAGTAACCGTGACAAAATCAAGTACAATTACCACTATAAAAATCTGCGATTTCCGCAATTCGAAACTGGATTTTGGATGAGACTATACTTTATACATCTAACAATATCTCGTCATGTAAAACATTTTCTAAAAAATGCACGATAGCTTTCATGATTGAGAATCTAGTGCTATTGAATAAAATACTCCAAATTTCATTTTCATCCTTCTCCATATAAAGATTCAGAAGATCCTTAAAGTGTTTTTCTCGAATAACATGCAAATGTGGGCATGATACAATGAGATGTGGCAACGTTTCTTTCACATGTCGGTTTTTGCAAAAACGGCAAAATTTGAGCTCCACATGAATAGTTTTACGCCTAACCATAATCTCTCTCGTTAGCCATAAATTTAGCCTCATTCTTAAAAATTTATTACGAATATTAGCTGAAGGACATTTCAGCAAATATCCGGCCGTTTGTCCTAGACGTTTAGGGCAAAAGAGGTTAGGGGCAAAGTCTTTATACTTTGCACATAACTCGTAATTTACAATCCAATCCCAGCAAAAAAGTTTTTTCTTTGCACCACTTGGGTTTTCTATGAGGAATTGTAAGGTGATGTCAGCTTTAGCTAATGTGTCTATTACCGTGTTTCGCCATTTCATTGGAAAGGGAGCAGACGATCCAGATAGTTGGCGAGCTACTGTGCTCAGAATGTTAACATCAGTAATTCCAAACAAACTTTTTCGAAAAAAAGCACACATTCTCCATTTCACTCTACTATGTAGTGAGTTCAAACCCAATTCAAATCTTAGCAAGGGCAAAGGTACGCAATTTGGAAGTCGCAGCACCTTTTTCCAGAAGGAGGCTTCAAGGTTATTCCATGAGTTGTCATTGGAATATAATTTTGACTCCACACCATAGAGCAAAACGGGCGTCACCTTTTGTTCGTAGAACATCAGAATGTGTTTTAATGTAAATTTTCCGTACTTAAATACAAGGATTTTCGCTTGTGATATGAGAGTCAGCAATTTTGTATCTAGCATGTATGTAGCGGCGGCTTGGGTGCCAGTATTTTGTATGCTCACTCCCAAGTACTTGAAATTCGAGACAATTTCCATGGTTTGGCGCTGCAAAAACCACGGTCCATTATGAGTTCTACGTTTACCCTGAGGCTTGCATACCATGATCTGAGATTTGGACAGGTTTACTGTAAGATGGTTTAAGTCTACATAGTGTGAAAGGGCGGTCAACAAATTCTGCAAGCCCTTTGGTGTCTGTGAAAGTAAGACCAAATCATCTGCATAGAGCAGCCACAAGATGCGTTGGCCACCCAATTCCGGGGCATCGTTAATAATATCTCGGAAGCATAGGCCTAAGTCTAATATAAACAGATTAAACAGAATAGATGCTAATATACATCCCTGCTTGAGTCCAACAGACGTTCGAAAGGATGTCGATAGTAAACCTTCCCGCGTGAGACGGACTCGCATAGAAGTATCCGTATGTAATTGAATGATTAACGCCAAAATGGAACTAGGGCAACCAAATTTTTTTAGTTTGTCGAAAAGTAGCGTTCGATCTATTGAATCAAATGCGGCCCGGAAATCTATAAATGCAAAATATAAAGTCTGTTTCTTAGTGAAATATTGTGCTCTCAACATATTGATGGTAATGATGTTGGGAATTGTTCCCAGGCCACTGACGAAGCCAGATTGAAAAGGATCCCGTCTCAAGTGGTTTTTGGTCCACTCATTTAACTCTCGTAAAATGAGTCGACAAAAGATCTTTCCCGTTACATCCAATAATGAGATGGGTCTATAGCTTGCAGGACAAGCACGATCGCCTTTTTTGTAGATCGGTATGAGGATCGACTGTTTCCAAGATATAGGGATTTTTTGAGATTTGATGATTGTTTTAAACATAAGGAATAATATGTCGGCCCAAATCTCCGGGAATTGTTTCAGCTGCATGTTAGACAGCCCGTCCGGGCCAGGGGCCCTGGAATTACTGGCCTGTTTGATTAAGAGCTCTAAATCTTCTTTAGTGAAGCGTAGATTAAATGCAGTGTCATGCTTTAAAAGTGAGACAGATGAAGGTGCTTGGTCACTTGTGAATTGGTTAGAATAATAACAAACCCACGTGTTCTCCGAGACATCATTTGTTTGGATTGCCACTTGGTGACCTGATGTTATTTGGTTTATAGCATGCCATGAGCGGGCTAAATTTTTTGAGGCTAGGGCTACTAGCATGTTTTCCCCATCATCCTGATATAATTTGGCTTTGATGCCTCTAGCCCAGTTTCTATAGTCTGTTTGAATTTGTGATAGAGCAACCCGACGTAGTTCTGGAGGAAGTGTATTGGCCTTTCTTTTTTCAGCTCGCATTATAGATTTTTTACGTTTGACTTCAGGGTTGGTGATGTGCAAATGCGGAATTTGTTTTTGCTTATGAGTGATGGATCTTGGTTGAAAAAGCTGCATCAGATCATAGTGTACATTTTCAGCCATGGTGTCATTTGTATTATTGCTTGTTAAATGGGCATAGTAACACGATCTGAAAGCTTTTAGGGAGTGTTCCGACCACTTTAAGCGGTTTCTTGCCGGGTTTACTGCATGTGTCCCTTTAAGATAGATTAATTCAGAATCGATGGTCATTTTATTGGAACAACAAGTTGTGTGCATGATATTATGATCACTTGCCTGTGATTCTATAATGCGAAAGTCTGAGACCATATCCAGCATCTTCGCATTGACATAGGTAAAGACGATGATGCTGAGGCTATTAGCTCGATGCCATGTCGGTCTTGGTGGAATGTCATGTATAAGGGATCCATTTAACATGTGAAGATTATGTGATCTGATGAACATGGTCCACATGTCAAATCGTTTTTGTTCATTCTTGGCAAAAGGTCCCAGACAGTGTAAGTTTAGATCACCTGCCAAGTAGATCAAGTTAACATGCCCATCCATCATGATTAAGTCGAAAGCCTGTGCTAAGGATTCAAAGAAACTATCATCAGAGATTCTCATATAGTTCCAATAGATGTTAATGACAGCACATGTATAGTTAGCACCATTCAGTCTAGACATCTGTATGAACTCATTCGGACAATACCAAGGGAATATTTTTAGACCAGAGGATTGTTTGACTGCGGTTAGTAAACCTGAGGTTGGACGACCCACCCGATGTTTAACTGCGGGAGCTAGACAAACATCATAATTATTCCAAGAGGGAGTGCTTGTTAGCCAAGTTTCTTGGAGCAAAATTACGTCGAGGTTCAAATCATGTAGAAGAGAATTATTTAATAAATGTCGATTTCCTCTGGAGTTCCAACTAGCGAAATGAAAATTAGATGGTGTGGGGGACGTTTGCTATCCTTGTTTAGGTTGACATTGGCAACTACAGGATTGTGCAAGTCGTTCTTGGGGTCGATTTCTTTGTTGGTTCGGGGCGGACGAAGAACGTATGATAGGTTTATCTAGTACCTCTGAAGATGGAAATAATGTAAAACCAAGGTCAGTAATTGACTAAATTGGAAAAGATGCCATGCCATAGTCATGTGTTGTGGCATGTTTTAAAAAAAGTTATAGATATGCGAACACTCACCCAGTGAAAACTGACAGCTATGGTCGAGTGTGCCGCAATTTGATAGGGTTAAATTCCCAGAGACCTGTAGATTGAGAACATTACCCAAAGCAACTGTGCACGAAAAAGTATGAAAAACTATCAAAGCACTACTATGATGTTTTAAGTGGTATGAAAATAAATATTAGGCCAGAATCGCAATATGGCGAGTAATTCATGTCAGACTTAAGAGGCGAATGGTTTGGGATGCTACCATCTGCTGTTGGCAATATTAGATAGAGCAGCACTCACCATGTATTATGAGGATAACGTGTTAGGCGATGGGTACCTCGGCCTGGAGGCCTTTCGCGCCCTAAGTCAGATCATGCCTGCTATCAGGTTTACTTAAAATGCATCCCAGATGCCGGTAACATTGCGCGCATGTGCGATAAATCTTAACATAGTGTTCTGAGCTACAGAACGGCCATTTTTGAGAGGGACTCCTCAATGGTAACCTACATGGCCCTAATAGTCATTAAATGTGTAATGAGTAAGGTGAAATCCATAACTAATGGCCAAGTTAATGGCTCCAATATCTGGTGTAGTTATGCTGGGTGTTAGATCCGGCCTCCGCGGCTCTGCGTGCGGGGAGACCGGATTAGTGAAAGCACAAGGCCGCGCGACATCTGTGTCGCAACTCCAGCGGGAGCGGTGAAACCACGCAGCACACAGTACTCAGGTTGGCCCGGAACTGCCTCCTGTACTCGGGGGCGGGGCTTTTATTAGAGCGCCCTGGGTCACCGCGTAGCGGGACGCAGGGCGGATGTAACATTCCTCCTTTATTTCAAATTAGGTTAACACTAAACACAAACAAACTTCAGTTCACACAACATTAAACTGTTATACATCCCTGGACCCTCCTTACTCACAGTCCACAGGGAGCCGACTACCATACATAGGCCCACATTACGACCCTGGCGGAAATCGAAAAACGATGGCGGAAATGCAATACCGCCATCGAATAGCGCTAGGTGCGATTATGACCCGTCACCGTAAAGTACGATGCCATTAGCGACACCGTAGTGAACGCCAACGCTAACTGCACCAAGTACGCGCACGCGCGCCATGCCAAACCGTAACTACCACCATGGCGCAACGGTACGCGAATTCTGACCCTAGCGGACATGAACCTAACGCCATCAAGCATGGCGGAAAGTACCATTCCGCCATGGTGAGAAGTACGGCATCGCGAATCAACCGTAAACGGCCCTACTGAGTGCCTGTACACCACTCCCTGGCCACATTGCACAACTCCTCGTAGGTGCAATGAAGTCACACAATGCAACCAGTGAAATGTACAAGTCACCCATGCATGCCAACGAACAAATGAATCTAGGGGCTCCAAGTGCCTTGTGAGTGGCCATCCATATTTGCCATGGCACCATTGCCGCACTGATGCAGCACAGGCATGTGAAGGTTCAAGTACAGCAACATGAACTGAAATATGAGACAAACAAAAACAGGCCCCCCATCGCTTGACACCAGTGTAAGGCAACATTCAAAGCAGTATCTTGAGTGAGACTGCACCAGCCCTGTACTCCTGCCAGTAAACAAACCAACCATCAGCATAAGCATGTACCACACAAGTTGGCAGAGTGACTGAGCAGCCAGGCTCATCTCAAGAGGGGCCAATGGGAGCTGCAGGGCACAGATGGCACGAATACAGAAGCTATTCCAATGGACATGACCTCAGTCTCCCTCCAAGAAATGCACGCAAACACAGGCACCTGTGACCAGCCATATTCTGATAATCACATCATTCCACCAATCCACCTGGCTGACCGGCATCTGTTACACAAAAGCTAATCCCCCGCCCATGAGCATGACATCATTAAAACAGTCATAATGGTAGCCCCTATCCCTGACCACACTGGGCTTCGTAGGCAAACGCGGCCAGTACAGTACCACGCAACTATAACCAGAAGCCGGAACCCAATGCAGATCTCCTCACAATGCATCGCACCACAAATAGGAATATGCTACATTACTTGCAAAGAAGAACGCTACACGGTTAATATCAGAATAGAAATTTAATGCACCACAAAATCACCAAGCCCATACAGCCATTAGGTCATGAACCCCAAAATACATTTCATCATTGTGGGCTGCATCCGCAATAAATGACCAGCTTCTTCTTGTGTGACGCCCTGTTCCTTCATGGTACACAGGGGCTACATTCACGTTCAAAAAGGCAACATGGAAGCGCCTAGAACCGCAGGGCCGTCCCATTAGGTAGGCACTAGTCCAGCTGAAAGGTCGAAATGTTGCTCCTAGCCACTAGTACTGCGTAAGGGCATGTGGCCCACTGGCGATCGTCCCATAAGATCGTAATGGTGCTCCACTGATTAACTCGAAGCAGCAGGTGTCGGGAGTAAAAGCCATCTGCAGGAGTGGCATACAGATGGCAGCGGCAAAAGGGGAGGAGATACCTGTCACCCAAATGAAATGAAAAAGAATAGTATGGGCATCAGAACTTGATTTGTATTACTCACTTCAATGATCACACTAAATCTACAGCCATATGCATGCTAGCCCACTCCAAAGGAATATTCCCCCCCAAAAATCACCTGCGAATCATAACTATGAAAATCGAAGTGAAAACACTATTACAAACGAGTGTTTGTGTGCATGCGTCTGTCAAAACAGAATCCATTCGATGGGATTAGTAACGTGCATAGACACAAGTGTTTGAAGGCGCGTCGCGACAGGGAGGGTTCAACAAGGGCAGATAGACGATGGTCCCACTATGGCAGCTCTGCATCACATAGCGCAGGGGAGGTGGATAGATTCCAAAAAGCCCTGTAAATGGCAAACTCTCCATCAAATCATCTGTCCATGCATCCATACATCATTCCCTCATCCCGGTATGAAAACGCCTGATTATTTACTCACATAACATGTGAAATTTCCATTGAGTCTGTGCGTAATGCAGTCTGCAAAATCCACTGTGCTCCAGGCCGGAATTCCAGTGTTGTGAAGTAACATGTATTTGGGAACGTCCTGCCTTATCGTCCACTACGCTATTGCGCATCCCATACTATTCATATCAATCATTGCATTCTCGCCATGGCCCCTGTCCCAAGGACATTAAACAATAGAACGTTATATTTGCAGTCAGACCTGTGGGCGTCTCCTCGCCGCTAGCCGAAAGCGCCGTCCTTCGAATTCCTCATTTGCAACATCACGTCGAAAAGGCATCTGTGACCGCTTGAAATCACAAATCCATCCATGTAGTGCGGCAATGTGTGAAAATGCAAACTGGCTTCACTCACAAATGGGACGCCCCGCCCGTCGGTGAACCGCGGTACAGTGCTGCATGAGGGTCCACCGTTAATCGAGTACTACATTCCACTGACCCTTCACAAGTTTGTTCGCGACTGCAAAGATAGTATGTGAAACAATGGAACCATAGCAGAATGAACATATGAACCAATATTTCACTGCCATCGGGATCAAATACATGATTGTAATAGCAAGATGCCATGCGTCGAATTGCAGCGTTGTGTGCGGGACGTGCTCGCCCAAAGGGGATTGCAGCTTGCACAGGTGGAATGAATCACCACAGGTGGAGGCAATACAGCTTGAAAACACATAAATTGCACACCCAACCCCCTCCCACAACCACACCCACTCCAAAATGCTACCGGCAGGACTAGCGATGTTGGCCCTGGGGGACCTGATAGCACTGCAAGTACTCCAACTTCAAGAAGAAGACAAACACCAACTACTACAACAACCGGCCGCACAGAGGAGACGCAGGAGGAGGAGGAGGGCAAGGCAGGGCCAGCAAGGCCCGCCAGCACAGCCACTACCACCACGCAGGCAGCCCGCAATCCCACGCCTCCGAGCACATCCGTTCGACCTCACGGATGAGCAGATCCACACCCTCTACCGTTTGGACCGGGACACCATAACCGCCATTGTGGACATGACACAGGCTGACCTTGTCAGCATGATAGATAGCCCAACCGCCATTCCACCCCTACTGAAGGTGGTGTCTGTACTCCACTTCCTGGCCACAGGCACCTACCAGCACACAGTCGGACAGTTGCATGGCATTTCACAGCCAGTGTTCTCACGGACACTATTGCAAGTGCTCGATGCCCTCCTGAAGCACGCAGACGACTACATCTCTCTACGCCGCATCTTCACCCCTCCATCCGGCCCTGCTACCCTGCAAACATCGTGATTGGCCCCTCTCCTCTATTGGGAGCCAACCATAAGCCAGTAGGTTCCGAACCGGCCCACCTCGAAGGCACTGTGCACTGTGCCTATCTCTAGCCTGTACACACCACCGAGCATAGGGCTAGATCCCCCGCCCTTCTCCTTTGGGGTAACATACCGCCCCTTACTGCAACCTTTTTTCAACTGTTCCAGCCAGCAACCTGAACTGTTTCTAGCCTTCACTGAACCCTGTTCTCGCAGTACGGTATAACACAGACTACTGCTCACACTGGGTAGTGCCTTATGGTCGCTTAGAGACTACTGCGACATTGTGTAGTGCATTATGGTCGCTTAGAGACCACTGTAACATTGTGTAGTGCCTTATGGTCGCTTAGAGACCACTGTAACATTGGGTAGTGCCTTATGGTCGCGTAGAGACCACTGTGACCACTTGTGTTGTGCCTTATAGTCGCTTAGAGACTACTGTAACATTGTGTAGTGCCTTATGGTCGCTCAGAGACCACTGTGACAACATTGTGTAGTGCCTTATGGTCGCTTAGAGACTACTGTGACATTGTGTAGTGCCTTATGGTCGCTTAGAGACCACTATGACATTGTGTAGTGCCTTATGGTCGCTTAGAGACTACTGTAACATTGTGTAGTGCCTTATGGTCGCTCAGAGACCACTGTGACAACATTGTGTAGTGCCTTATGGTCGCTTAGAGACTACTGTGACATTGTGTAGTGCCTTATGGTCGCTTAGAGACTACTGTGACACTGTGTAGTGCCTTATGGTCGCCTAGATTACACTGCGTATTAGTATTGAGTATCAGCACTGTGCACTAGCATTTCTCCGATTCTCTGCGCTAGTACCCGCACTGCAGCACCATTGCGTACTAACATTGCGCACTAGCTTCTCTCTGACGATTTTGTGCGTCAGTTCCCTCTAAACTCAGAAATGATAACCTGGACCTTCCTCATTATGTTCCCATTCTGCCTGGTCCCCCATGACACCCCTTGTACAGGGTCACACTTTCGCTTACACCCCAACGGCCTCAGCAGACTAGCCTGCCCCAGACATTATCCCATACCCTGCCCCACCCCCTTCCTACCTAACATCAACCCCTTCCAGCCTACCTCCTCCATTGACTCTCATCGCATAGCAGACACCCCCAGCCCCCAAGAAGCATCACAAACTACTCCCATCGGCCAACCCACTATCACGAACCTTACTATCAGCAGATCCTATCCCTGCTCAGGATTATCGAGATTCACCCGACTCAGATCCAGAACACACACACCCGCATCCTTCCCCAATCTAGGCAACAAACAAAACATAACCTTTACCAAATCTGCCCCTCACTGCACCCGCCCTACACCCCCGACAGACCAGATATCACACGGCCTGATCGCACCCTCCCCCCGCACCCACATCAAAAAATCATGCATCACCACCGAAATCATTAAAGGTGCACTCATCAATGCGAGATCTGTAGTCGCCCATGCCTTAGACATTGCAGACATTATCACCGCTAATGATCTCGACTTCATAGCTATTACAGAGACCTGGCTCCACCCAGCATCTGGCCCCTCTCTATCACTTGCTATACCCAATGACTATACCATCTATCGTGCAGACAGACAAACAGCTAAAGGTGGTGGAGTAGCCGTTATTGCAAAAAGTTCCATCAACATTAGACACATACAAAACCAATCACTGACATCAGCGGAATTACTCACCCTCAAACTATCCACAACGCACACAAGCACTATCACCATCCACCTCATCTACAGACCGCCAGGCCCCATACTATCCTTTAATGACGACATAGCCCTTCTACTCTCTAACAATATCAAACCTAACTCTCGACTACTCATCCTAGGAGACTTTAATCTAGGTCTCAATGATGAGAAAGATGACAAAGCTCACACTATCGCCAACACTATTTCAGAATTAGGACTCACCCACCATATCGCACAACCCACACATAACAAAGGACGCATCCTTGACTGGATAGCTGACCTCAATTGCAACACTACCATCCTCTCCAACACTCCATGCGCCTGGACCGATCACCACCTTATTACCTTCACCATCAACAAAGGCACTCAAACACCAGGGCCCTCCTCCAATGCCCCACCCACACTCACAAGAAACAACAAAAATATCACACTAGAGAAACTCCTCCCGTTACTCCAACCCATCATCGACTTCTCACCCACCATGACCAACCCTACTGAATTAGTAGATCTCTACAACACAACTATCCTTAAGGCCATAAATACCATAGCACCACTCAAGCTTCGGAAAGCCAAACCACGAGCACACCTCAATTCCTGGTTCACCCCCAAACTAAAAACACTCCGCAAAGCCAAAAGACAAGCTGAATTAGCATGGAAACAGTCACCATCCACTATTAACAAGACATCCTACGCACTAGCATCGAACATCTATAAATCAGCCATCATCCAGTCTAAAAAAACATGTACAATGAAAGAATCAGCAACGCCAAATCTAATACCAAAGAGCTCTTCAATATCCTGAGAGAACTCGAATCACCCTCCCCCGTTCCAGACACCTGCAACAAAGACATCCACTGGTGCACGAACATCCAGGAAGCACTCCTAGGCAAAATTGCCACGCTACAAGCCAAAATCTTGACAAAGAAAGAAAGCCTCACCCTCTCCGATAACATCACCCCCTCTACACACACCCACACCACCCCCCAAAATGATGACAATAACCTCTTTGAGTTTTCCACCATAACCATTAAAGAGGTTGAAGAAATAATCTACTCCCTTAAACCGTCCAAATGCCAAGGCGACACTTGCCCAGCCCCTATCATTAAAGATGCTGCCAAACAACTTGCTCCCTTCATCACCACCCTCATCAACGCATCTTTCACCTCCAACATAGTGCCCAACAACCTCAAGGACTCCTGGGTTCTTCCTTTACTCAAGAAGCCCACCCTTGACCCTAATGTCCCCACCAACTACAGACCCATAACGACTGTACCCTTCCTACTAAAAATCCTCGACAGAGCTGCCTATCTCCAGATACAGAACCACCTCGAGAAAAATAACTTACTAGGACTCAGACAATCAGGATTCCGCCCCAAACATGGCACTGAGACCGCCCTGATTGACCTTAAGACACAGATGGACAACATTAAAGACAATGGTAAACTAGCCCTCCTTCTCCTCCTTGACTTATCGGCCGCCTTCGACCTGGTCAACCACGACATCCTCTGCAAACATCTATCCTCAGCAGCCAAATTCTCAGATAACGCCAACGCATGGATCCATTCCTTCCTTAACAACAGATCCATGAGAGTCTTCGCACCCACAGCCTCTGCCATCCCAGCCCCAGTCACTTGCGGTGTCCCCCAGGGCTCCTGCGTCTCCCCCACTCTATACAATGTATTCACGAAACCCCTCTTTGACATACTGGATCGCTTGGGTGTCATCTACACCAACTACGCAGATGACACCCAAATACTGATCCCTTTAACAGGCGACTACTCCACCGACCTCACTGCTCTCAACAACATTTATTCCATTATACAAGAATGGATGGCCAAGCATGGCCTATGCCTTAATGACGACAAGACCGAGCTTCTCCTCCTAGGTTCCCAACCCAGACTTAATAAACTCGACAAACTCTATCAAGCATTCACCATAGACGGCAATAACATCACCGTCTCTAACAGCGTCAAAACCCTAGGAATCTACCTCGACTCCTCCCTCACACTGACAAGACAGATCAACTCCATCTCTTCAGCCACTGCTTACACTTGTAAACTTATCAATGCCAGCAGACCTTACCTCTCACCATCCAACTGCATCACCTTAGCCAGAGCGCTAGTCCTTTCCAAAGTTGACTACTGCAATGCGCTATACTTGGGAACCAGTCAGAAAAACATCAACAAACTACAAGTCATACAAAACAACGCCTTGCGAGCAGCCCTGAACATACCCAAACAAGAACACATCTCGGACGCCAGACGCACCTGCCATTGGCTATCCATACCACAAAGAATTGAATATAAAACCATCTCACTCACACACAAATGCCTAGCTAACCAAGCACCCAGATACCTATCCGACAACCTCAAGCACCACACCCCAGCGCGCCCTACCAGATCAGCTCAAACACACTGCTTAAATATCCCAAGATTTAAGCTCCAAAAAGCAGGTGGCTCCAGCTTCCCCGTGCTTGCCTCCAAACTTTGGAATTCACTTCCACTCGAGCTGAGATCAGAACCGTCCTTTCACAGATTTAGACACAACACCAAAACTTGGCTTCTATCCAAAGAAACTGCCTAGCCCTACCGCACTAGCATGCACCAAGACTGTAAATTTGTAAATATGTAATCGATTTGTACATTTCTGCTGCATTATTCTTGTTGTATTCATTATTCTTGTTGTACTCATCGCAAGCGCCTGGATGCCCTAGGGCCAGGCGGCGCTATACAAATAATAAACTAAACTAAACTAAACTACCACGCTCGGAGCAGGAAATTACGAACACAAAAGTGGGATTCCATGCACTTGGCGGCATACCGGGTTGCATTGGTGCCATCGACTGCACCCATGTGGAATTGGTCGTCCCACATGCCATGGAGGCCCAGTACCGCAACCAAAAACAATTTCATTCTCTGAATGTACAAATGGTGTGTGACTCCAACAGGATCATTACACATTGTTGTGCACGATTTCCAGGATCAACCCATGATTCTATGGTCTTGAGGAACTCTACAATACCACGCTAAATGGAGCGACACGCAGGGAACAGATCCTGGCTACTCGGTGAGTCTCATTTCATGCATGATAATGTGGGGTATGTGATGCGGCAATGACCTGGCAGGAAGGGGGGGGGCCTAGGTAGCAATGTCATTCCACAAACATCCTTTATTGTCCACATACAGGTGATGCCGGGTATCCACTGAAGAGATGGCTCCTTACACCATTCCGGAACCCACAGAACCAGCCTGAGGAGGACTACAACCATGCCCACTCACGTACCCGTGTAGTCATAGAACAGGCATTCAGCCTACTGAAGACTCGTTTCCGCTGCCTCAGCAGGTCTGGCGGGGCACTCCTGTACCGCCATGTGAAGGTTGCAAAGATGGTCATGGCATGTGTCATGCTACACAACATGTGCGTACGTAGAAATGTGCCCATGCCCCCTGACGCAGAACTGCAAGCACCTGAAGATGGTCATGATGAGGGTGGGGATGTGGCAGAACCTCAAGGAGTCTGCGAGGCACAGGAGGGCCGTGACATTCGTCAGATTCTCATTGATTCATGCTTCTAGCACTCACGCCTGGTGGCTGATACATGGACACGGGACTTGTGGCACTGTGTGTGTCTGGAACATGCACAATATGGACTGTACGCCTATAAAGGCCTCGTACACAAAGATGAATGTCCACACATCTCATTGGATGATCGTGCATTGTTTATAGCATATGTGAAATTATGTTACACACCCCATCGACCCGCCACCCAAGTGAGCCCAACACACCCCCTCCACCCGCCTACCTCCCCCCCCGAACACCAGTGTCCGAAGATGCTCATTGTCAGTGGGCAGACGCTATTGCAAGCCCCCTCTCCGGGTATCAGGGGCACCCCTGCCTGTGGAGCGCAGGTTCCTCCCAGATCTACGTTGGGGGCTGCCCTGGACGGAACTTGCAACGGATGATGTCTCTGCCTGCTCACGTCCATGCATGTCCCTAAGGGTTTGTGAGAGCTCAGTGAGCACACGGCGCACAGCGGCAAGTTCAGCACATACGTCTTTGGACGTCGCATGCAGTTCCCGCCTCAGGCTCTCGGTGCTTCTCTCCATTTGTACTCTCAGGCTCTCGGTGCTTCTCTCCATTTGTACTCTCAGGCTCTCGGTGCTTCTCTCTATTTCTGCCCTAAGTGTCTCAGTTGATGTTTCTATGGCTGCCTTAGTACCCCCACATTCATCAGCATGGTCCTTGAGGAGCGTGGCCAGTTGCTGCTGTTGCACGATCACCTGGTCGAGGGACTGTTGCCTCTGCTGTGCCATGGCCATTTGCGGTGGTGTCACAGAGGGGCTGGTCACCTCATGTTGCCTTGCCACAGGGCTTGTGGGGGATGGCCAGTCGTCGTCTTGTGGGTGCCCCTGCGTGGTATCCTCATGGTGTACGGGATGAAACAAACAGGGGGATTGAGACAGGTCATGGATGGATCTTACTTCGACACACCCGTTTTCTGTGTCGGAGCATGCTGCCATTAATGCAGTGTCACCTATGGTGCTGCTGCCACCAGAAGCAGTGCCTTCTGTGGCATCCATTGGGGGGACCTGTGGTGGTGCTGTTGTGGGCATGCTGGCTGCTGGGGTGCCTGTTGAAGTTCCCTCCTGTGTGCTGCCACTTCATTTGTGCTGCTGCCGTGTCTTGATGCGTGCAGCTGAGGTGGAGGGTCTTTGGCCGTTGGTCTTGGCCCTCTTTGCAGGTGTGCTGGTAGGGGTGTCCTGGAGCTCGTCGTTTGAATCGGACCCTGTGGTGGAGTAAAGGAGGGCGAGCGTTATTAATGGGTCTGTTGAAATTGGAATGGCAATGTATCACATGCATTGGGGTGGTACCTGAGGGTGATTTGGGTCAGGGCCTTGGAGGTGGTTTCATTTTTGTGTGGATTGAGGATGCAGTTGTTTTGCAGCCTGCAGTTAGGGTGTGCCTGCTGCACGTGTAGAGGGTGTTTTTAGGATTTTTAATTATTTATGTATTTAATGTGAGTTTTAAAGTGCGCTATCAGGCCGATGTATGTGGACGTTCTCCTGGACATGTGTTACTGTTGGACTATGTGGACACATGGTACTTCACATGATTGGACATTGTGGATTTAGCATTGTTTTATTTGGCCCACCTACCTGATTCTTCGGATGTCTGCACTCCTTTCTCCATCCCTCCGACTCCCTCTATACTCTCCATTCCAATGTTGGAGGCACAGATTTCTTCCCAGGGGGTCAACTTGATGGGTGATTCCGATCCTCCCCCGGTAGCTGTGGCAATGTTTCGGTTGGCAGAAAGTATGCTACGGACGCGTATCCGCAGGTCGTCCCATCGCTTTCTGCATTGCTGTGGGTTGCGGGTTGCGGTCCCCACCGCACTTACCCGCTGTGCCACCAGGGCCCATATGGCCTTCTTGTTCGCAAGTGCCGTCCTGGTCATTTGCGTCGAGAAGACGACGGCAGCATTCTCCTGGAAGGTCTCTGTGAGCACGGTGAGTTCCTCACGGGAGAAGTGGACCTGCCGCTTGCGGTCGCACGCTTTTTTCGCTACTTTTCCCATTTTTATTGCTTTCACTAGGGTGGATGACGGGTTGGGATGTGTCTCAGGGTAGTATTTTTTATGGTTGTGTGGGAATTCTGATTTTATAGGTGTACGGCGTGCTGTTTCCCATTCCGGGACCATGTTTTTACTTCCGTTCCGTATATTTACGGTCACCGTACTTTCCGATTGCCGCTCATTACGGTGACCGCTAAGATGGGTGGCGGAATTGCACCTAGGGCGCCGTACGATGGCGGTGAGGGGCGTTTTGGGGACATTTCCGCCATCGCGGACTTTGCACTTCCGCCATGGCGTAGTGCTCGTGCCCGATGGGTCAGAATTAGCCGCACTTTGCTCCGTCGTGCAATGGCGGAAACGCTATTTACGCTATGGCGGTCAGGTCAGTCACTTTCCGCCAGGGTCGTAATGAGGGCCATAGTCTTTGAGCCTGGCGGGCGGTCTTGTAGCAATTCTCAAGCTATATCGCCCAACTCTGGGGGTGACCCCCGCTGTCCCACTGGGTGTCACACCTTCACGGTCTGGCTCACCCATGTCCGGCTCGCTCCACTGCTCCCACGTCCTGTCACCTGCTGCGGCCTCATCCTGGCGGGAAGCGGGCTCTTCATCGTTGGCCTGGGATGCCTCCTCTTCCTGGTGGCCTTCGTCATCGGTCCACAGGTTGCGTGGCACCGCCTTGAACCACGACACATTTCGTGTCACCTGGTGGTGCCCTCTCATTACCGCCACCATGGTACCTTGCTTGCCACTGACGGTCCATGGGAGCTCTTCGTATCTGGTGTCCAGTTTTGACTTTGTCGAATTTTGCAACATGACCACCCGGTCGCCCACCTGGTGGTCGGACGGTCTCACCCTCCTCCTGGCACTCATGTGTGCATTGGCACTCGTTCTCCTTCTCTCTGTACGCTCCTTATCGACTTCGTCCGGGGTCCTGCTGGGGTGATATGGAATCAAGGATTTTATTATGGTGCCATACATGAGGTCAGCTGGCGGGATGCCCGTCGTGCTGTGAGGGGTGACTCGATAGCTCTGCAGAAAACGGTACAGGTCAATTTTCCACAGGCTGGCGTTCGCCTTGGACACTCTTAGTACTTTATTCAGGGTCCTCATGAAACGTTCCACATCGCCGTTCGCCTGGGGCCATCTCGGCATGATGTGATGGTACTTGATGTTTACTTCGTGCAAATACTTTTTGAATTCCTCCCCTTGGAAAGGGGCACCATTGTCGCTCTTGATGGTGGTGGGTAAACCATGTGTCGCAAACAACTTCTCCATGGCAGGGATGGCCGCCTCCGCTGCTGGGGATGCCACTATTTCGACCTCGGGGTATCAGGAGTGGTCATCAATGGCTACCAGGAGGTAGAGGCCTTCCCGTAGTGTGCAGAAATCAATGCTGATGGCATCCCAACGGCTACAACCATGTTCCGCTGACTGAATGTGTTCTGGTTCAGAGGGAGCCCCGGTTATCTGGCAGGGTAGGCATGTGCTTACCAGATTTTCAACCTTCTCGTCGATCTGTGGGAACCACACCTGGTGCCTGATCCAAGCTTTTGTCTGTGCCATCCCTTGATGCCCTTCGTGGGCCAGTGCCACTATTTTGTCTTGTATGCTCGGTGGGATGACAATCCGATTCCCCCTGAGCAGCAGTCTGCTCTCCGTGATCGACAGGTCTTGTCTTACGGTGAACATCCCAGAGAGAAAAACCTTTGCTTCTACTGTCCTGTTATGGGTGTTCAATGTCCTCAGTGCTGACCGCCTTTGGCATCATGGCTCACACCACCTGGCATATGTGCTCCTCGGTCTCTTCGGTCACTTGGACTTCTTGTGAGCTTACTGCTCGAGGGTGCCTTGAGAGGACGTCCGCCGGGTTTCCACTTCCCGGCTGGTAGGCCATTTCTAAATTGTACTGCTGGAGGTGCAGAAACCATTTCGTTATCCTTGCCAGGGGGGTGTGACGACGTGCCCATGAAGATGGGTAGTAGGGGTTTGTGATCTGTGACCGCCGTAAATCTCCGTCCATAGAGGTTTAGGTGAAAGTGACAACACCCCCATAGTACAGCAATGGCCTCCTTCTCGATATGGGAGTACTGTTGTTCTGTCATGGTGAGAGCTCTTGATGCATATGCGATGGGCCTCTTCTCCCCCTCTTTGGTGACCTGCATGAGGATGGCCGCTAACCCTACGGGGCTCGCATCCACGAACAATTCAGTCGGGAGCGCGGTGTTATAGTACGCCATTTTTGTGTCAACAGACAGGGACTCCTTAATGTTTTTGAAAGCTTCCTGGCACTCCTGCCCCCATTCCCATTTGGTGTTTAGCTTGGTCAGCTCGCGTAGGGGCTCCGAGAGAGTGGCCAGATTCTGGATGAACCTGCCGCAGTAGGTGGCCATGCCCAGGAAACTGCGCACTTCCGTGGGTGTCATTGGCGGGCTTGCGGCTTGAATGTCTGCAACCTTCTGGGGGTCAGGGGAAATGCCTGTGCTGCTGAATTTGTTCCCAAAAAACATGATTTCCGATTTGAGAAACTCGCTCTTTTCCTTATGTATGGTTAATCCAGCGCCTTCTAACCTGCCCAGTAGCGTTTGGAGCCTCTTGAGATGTTCTTCCTTGTCATGAGCGTGAATCAGGATATCGTCGCTCACGTTGAGAATGCCAGGTATGTCTCGGATGACCTCTTGAATTGTCTGTTGGAAGACTTCGGCTGCCGATGATATCCCGAAGCTCAGGCGTTTGTACCTCAGGCGTTTGTACCTCCGCAACCCCAGATGTGTTTGTCTCTGTGAAGCTTTAACTGGTGGTATCCTGCTTTCAGATGAACTTTGGAGAACACTCGCGACCCTGTGAGGTCAGCCACGATTTCGATTTCGTCGAGTGTGGGTGTGTTGTGGCGCTCCCGCTTGATGGCGGTGTTCGGAAGACGCATGTCTATGCAAATCTGGACTTTGCCGGGCTGTTTAGGCTTTCTTGTTACTACCATCGGGGAGACCCATGGTGTGGGCCCAGTCACCCCCTCTATTATTCCGTCTTCTTCCAGCGCTTTGAGTTCTTTCTCCACTTGTTCTCGCATGTGGAACGGTGTCCTCCTGTGTCTCACTGCCTTTGGCTGTACCGACTCGTCAATGTGGAGTCTCATAGTCTTGCCTTTCAGACACCCTATCCCCTTTTGCAGGTTGGGATAGTGCTTCAAAATGTTCTCGACTTCTTGCACTTCATCCACTTGACCGATGAACTTGACTAACCCCAGATATTCAGCTGCGTCCCCACGCAAGAGGCATTCAATTCCCGCCTTCACGATGTAGATTTTTGACCGCAGTCTGTTTTCGCCGTGTACGAGAGTAGTGCGGAACCTGCCGACGACCGGTAGGGGCTTCCTGCTGCTGTACGCAAACAGCAGTATGTCCGTGTCCATCAGATCTGGTTGGGGTTGTAGCGTTTGGAACATGTTTGTGGGCATGACATTTAGGGAGGCTCCCATGTCGATGGTCATCCATACTTGCTGATTTTGAAGGGTGACCAGACATTTGCGCCTTCGGCCATGCTTTCTCTGTGTTATCTGCCTTTGATCCAACGCAGACACTAGGTAGACCTTCCTCCCGTTTCTCCATTGTTCCTTGCCGGCTTCATGTTGTATGCCTGAGACATCATCTCCTTCTTCCTCGGTCGAAGAATTAGCCGTTTCGACTCGCCTTGCGCTGGCCTGCTTCTTCTTCTTGGTCCCGCTATTTTCTTGAGTGTTCTGCGGGGGCTGTGCCGGGGTGCCCACTGACCGGCATACCTTTGCATAGTAGTCCTTTCTACCACATGCCCTGCATGTTGTTCCTTGCGCGGTGCAGTTACGCCGTCCATGTCGCAGTCCCCCACACCATCCACACTCTGTGGGACCCGGGACGTGTGGCTGCCACCTGTTTTGTGCGTAGCTGCCACCAGCCTCGTCCCTCGTGAATTGTCTGTTGGTGACATGAGACACCATGGCTTTAGTGAGGGCGGGCTGCAGTTTTTGTAGCGTTGCCCCCATGTTGGCAGCCCTGGTATGTGCCAGTTCTCTTTGTTGACCCAACTCGAGAATCCGTGTAAGGGAAATGCCTTTCTGACTAAGTACCATCCGTCTCAGTTTTTCCGAATGGATGCAATTGATGAGTTGCCTCCGGATTTCTTTTTCGACGTTGGTAAATTCACAAGACATAGCTAACTTCCTCAGCCGTGTGTGGTAGGCGTCCAGCGTTTCTTCTTCTGCCTGAATGGTGGTGCAGAATATGAAGGTCTCATAGTCCAGGTTTAATTGTGGAAGGAAGTGCGCCGTCAGGGCATCTTTTGCTTCTTGGTATGCGTCCTGGCTATCATCAATGGTTAAAGAGTTAAATATGCGTAGTACCTCGCCCCCCACGTTTAGCAACCTCATTTTCCGGGCAGTCGTTATGTCCTTGCATTCCATCGCCATTTCGAATTTCTGGATCCATAGCTGCCAACTGGGGCCGACTGATGATGGTTCAGTGAATGGGTCGAAAGGCTGGATCATACCCGGGGAGCTCCCTTGCAGGCGAGCCTGTGATGATGACATCGATAGGTTTGCAGCCAATCTCGATGGTGTGCCGGGTCTGGGGGTGGATGTTCCGGTAACCATGCTGGGGTTCACTTGCCTTACCCTGGTGCAGGTCCCTGGGCGATCCCTTGACTGTCCAGATGGACAGCAGTTGCCAGGTCTGGCACTCACCATGTGCACACGTGCTGAATTAGTATCTGTGGATCAGCATTGGGCCTTCCCCAACGTTTTCCTGGCGTTTCTGGCTCATGGGAGGCAGATGGAGAGTCCTGGCGCCTCCACGTTTTGGTGGTCCGCCCTTTGTAGGATGGGTCAGGTTGATGCAGGTGGGGGTTGTTTCAACCTGGTGTCTTTTTTTTTTGTTGGGGTGGGGGTTCACATGTGTATCGCCCCCCACCGGGTGTCCAAAATTTAAGATTCGATGGCCTTGGGCCATCAGCAGCCTGTCGAGCGCGTGTGTCTCGAGTAGTTCAGTTCACCTCGTCGCCATTGTTAGATTCGGCCTCCGCGGCTCTATGCGCGGGGAGACTGGATTAGTGAAAGCACAAGGCCGCGCGGCATCTGTGTCGCAGCTCCAGCGGGAGCGGAGAAACCATGCAGCACACAGTACTCAGGTTGGCCCGGAATTGCCTCCAGTACTCGCGGGTGGGGCTTTTATTAGAGCGCCCTGCGTCACCGCGTAGCGGGACGCAGGGCGGATGTAACACTGGGCCCGATCACGTGAGCGAGGGGAGATCCACGCCACGTGACCGGTGCCTTGATAAAGGATTCGCCCGGAAAAGATGCATTCCGGGATGAGCAGCGCACATGGCGAGTCGGGTGTTTTTTTTTTACTCTACATGAGTGAGAGTGAGCGAGCAGCGTACAAATGTTCCCCTGCCTCCGAAAACACACCGGAGGCCAGGAGAAGCAATATCACACTGGCAACAAGGATATTTGAAGCCACGTGCAACGTGCAAGAAAGAAAAAAACAATAATAACGTCCTGCTCTGCTGCCAGCACAACGCTCACACCACAAACACCAGAAGGGCCCAGAAGGGCTCAAGGGCCACCATTACCACAGTTTCCACACCATTACAAGGCAAGGGGAACACAGTGGTGCACCACAGCAATGTAAAGACATTTAACCCCAGTCACAGCCACCACGAGGGAACACGTGTTGCCCACTGCCACAGCACAGAAGGAAGAAAAGGCGTGCACCGGAAAAGGAAGGTGAGCCAATGTGACCAGCCCCCATACTAGCCCATCCAGAGCAAGCAGTGGCAGCCCAGTGTGAAGAGAGAGCACTTTCAGACTAGACAACCAGGAAACCACGCAACTAACGTTTATGAAACCATTCGATCCATACACCACAGGAGCTACCCTCAGATGGGGAATATGGCTCCAACAATTTGAGCTACACCTACAGGCCAGAGACATCATCGAGAACAGGAGAAAATGCACGCTTCTACTACTAAACATCGGTGCCACAGCACTGCGCTATTCAACACACTTTCGAACAGTGGGACAGCAGACGAGTACAACTCAGCAAAAGCAGCGTTAAACAACAAATTCAAGCACGCACTGAACCCAGACTATGAAAGGTTACATTTTTGCATGACACGCCAGAGGTAGAAAGAGACCATTTACGACTTGCATGCACGGATCAGAGAACTGGCGATTGGATGTGAATTCACAGACGAAGACTTTGCGGTCCGTCTGCAGATCATCAATGGGTTGTCATCCAAAAAACTCCAGAGAGCAGAACTGTCAGAGAAAAAAATCCTGTTGGACCGCATCCTGGCTATGGGGAGACTCCGAGAGCGCACAGATGATCAAGTAGTGGTCACGGAGGCAGCAATGCAGCGTCTGCCCCTTAATAACATGCAAAAAGTAGCAGCAGTCCGAGGTCGACAAGAAGAAAGGCGCCCCAACAGCATGAGACCGGGATGCCCCTCAGGACGAAATGACACCTTCAAGTGGTGTGGCATTCCCTGGCACAGAGGTGAACCGTGTCCGGCCTTAGGAATAACTTGTCACAATGACAATACACCTCCAACCGGCAACAAAGTGGAAGAGGAAAAGCCAGAGTGGATGCCACCGCCCACAGATCGCCCAGCAGTAGTGACACGGTTGAGTCCTCGGAAGAAGGTGCGTCCCCCGAAAGGCGCGAAAAGGAAAGACGGAAGAAGACCAAAGGAAAAGAACATAGAGTTCACCTGATCTCTGCCATTAAGCCAAACAGAACCAAGCACAATTGGAAGACAAGACAACACCAACGACCATTGTGTACCATCCTGTCAGACAGGAACCCCAACAGAGTGGTCATAGACACAGGAGCGATGATGAACGTCATGCCCATCTACACCCACCACACACTAGACCCAAAGCCGACGCTCCAGGACAAGTGAGTGAGACTCTTTGTGTATGGGTGCAAGAGGCCCCTACCATTAGACGGGTTGTTCCGATCAGACCTAGCATACAACGGAGCCACATGCCGGGACAGGCTCTTAGCAAAATACTACAAAGTATTTCAAGGAATAGGATGCCTCTTAGGGAGAATGATCAAACTACACATTGACCCAATGATCGAGCCCAAGGGCCTGCGACACTGCCAAGTCCCCTTCCATATGAGGGTGGCAGTTGAGAAAGAGCTGGAGAAGCTAGAGAAGCAAGGGATAATCAAGAAACATCTGGCCCCACTCCATGGGTGTCACCGATGGTTGTTGCCATTGGTTGATAATGTCAGCCCCACCATCGATGAGCAAGTCTTCAGCAAGCTCGACCTAAGGTCAGGCTATCACCAACTATGCCTCGCCAGAGAGTCCAGGTACATAACAATGTTTTCATCCCATCTAGGCCTCCGAAGATACAAACAGCTGAACTTTGGTATTTCCTCAGCGGCAGAGGTTTTTCAGAATTAGATCAGGAGAGTACTCCATGGCCTTGCCGGAACCACCAACATTAGTGACGACATTTTAGTATATGGTACCACGACAGGCGAACACCATGAGTGACGAGCCGCACTCCTCCAGCGCCTAGAGGAATCAGGCCTCACTCTACATGCAGAGAAATGCGAGTTTAACAAAAGCAAATTGAACTTCTCTGGCTATGTATTCTACTCTGACGGTGTGTCGCCTGACCCAGCCAAGGTCTCTGACATCAAAGGAACGAAAGCCGCCATGTCGGCATCAAAGGTGAGAAGCTTTATGGGCATGGCCACCTATTGCGCGAGATTTATCCCCGACCTGGCCACCATTGCAGCACTGCTTAGAGAAATATCGAAGAAGGAAAAACAATGGGAGTGGGGAGAACAACACCAAGAAGCGTTCCAATGCATAAAGGACTAGCTATCTAGCACCACAAAAATGTCATTCTTCAACACTGATCAAGCCACAGAACTCTTGGTAGATGCCAGCCCAGTGGGGTTAGGAGCAGTGCTCACCCGAGTGGACAAAGTTGGCAGCGTATACCCAGTTGCTTTCGCCAGCCGAGCACTAACAAGGACCGAACAAAACTATGCCCACATTGAGAAGGAAGCACTGGCAATCCTATGGGGATGCCGTCACTTCAGAGCATATCTCCTAGGGCAACCAGCAAAAGTATTCACGGACCACAAACCGCTGATACCGATTTTCAAGGGATCAGCACCACATCCCCCAGCATGGCTAGAGAAATGGATGCTCCAATTGCAGCCGTTCAACATTGACATTCCATACAGAGCTGGGGTAGACAATCCGGCTGATTACCTGTCTCGCCACCCATGTCCCGCCACCAGACAAGAGGAGGAACACACAGTCGAGGCAGAGGAACATGTGTGCCATGTTATTGCCTGTGCCCGGCCACGAGCTGTAACACTGCAAGAAATAGCAGATGAAACAAAGACATATGACTGCCTAAAGCAAACAATTCAGACCATCCAATCAGGTGACTGGAAAAACTACTTGACCGCCGTGGCACAATGCACCACGGCCTCCGAAAAGATGCTAAAAGCACTGTTTGGCATCTGCCATGAGCTCACAGTGTCTGAAGAAGGCATTGTGGTGAAGGGACACCGAATTGCCTTACGTGGGACACTGGAAGAAAGAGCCCTAAAACTGGCACACAGGAGCCTCTAAGTCATTGCAAAGACCCAGGAATACCTGAAATCAAGAATGTTGATGCCGCAGATGCAGAACCGCATGAATGAATTAGTGGAAACCTGTGTGGCATGCCAATCCTCGAGGAGACTAAAAACGGCCAAACCCATAACAAGCGCTCCCAGGAGCCAAACGAGGTGGGAATCGGTGAGCGTGGACTTTTGTACCATTGCAGGAGAGGGGTACTTCTCTGTCCTAATCGACAAATTTAGCAGATTACCGGAAGTGGAGCACCTCAAATCAACAAACACTGTGTCTGTCATTACTGCCCTCGAGAAAGTGTTTGCCATACACAGAATACCCAGGAAAATGAGAAGTGACAATGGCCCACCATTTACCAGCCATGAACTCAAGCAGTTTCTCACCAACCTGAATGTAAAACACCGGAAGATCACCCCATGCTGGCCGCAAGCAAACATTGATGCCGAACGCTTCATGGGATCCCTAAACAAAATGTTAAGATTTGCAAAAGATCACAACCAAACCTGGCTGCCGGCGGTATATATAGATTCCTCCGAACACACAGACAAAGCCCAGCAGCAATGATGTTCGGAATGCCAATACAAGCCAAACTACCACTACACCCGAGCTTGGTGAACCCCGACCCGGACATACAATTCATAGAGGAGAGGCGAGCCAGGCAGAATGAGAAAGAGAGTTAAGCCCAAAACTTACAACACAGGGAACTGTAGCCAGGGGACACTGTGTTAGTGAAGACCAGAACACCCAAGAAGAAGATGACAGTGACCTATGAGTTGCGCCCATGGACAGTACAGGATGCCAACCACAGCATGGTAACAGCTGCCTGGGAGGCAGAAGTGGTGACGCGAAACGTATCCCATTTCCGAAAGGTTCCAGCGACACTGTGGAACACCAAGTGAAGATCCCCCAGCAGATCCTGAGCCTCTGGAGAGAGCGAATGGGCATGCATCCCCACAAATGGAGACAGAGCTGAGTTTTGCCCAAGCACAAGAACCCCCGGCCGCAGGCCTCGACGAGACCGAACTACCCGAGAGAACACACTCAAGATATCAGCTCAGAGAGAAGCCACGGCCCTCATCCCGGCTACAAGGATATGTTCTGCAAAGGATCTACCAATGGGGACCCGAGGTACGAGAGAGCCAGAGGATGGAGGAAAGCGAGTAAGAGACACTGAGAACATTGTGTTTGTCAAGTGTTCTAAGTTTGGGAGGAATGTGGTGTAGTTATGCTGGGAGACCCGTGCCACGTGACCAGGCCCGTAATAAAGACTTTGCCCGGAAGAGCTTAATTCTGGCGCGAGCAGCGCACATCACGAGTCGGGTGTTTATTTACTCTGCATGAGTGAGAGTGAGCGATCAGCGTACGAATGTTCCCCTGATTCCCAGAATGCACCGCATGCCAGGAGAAGCAATATCACACAATAGAGAAGGGGTAGAATACCATGCTGGCAAAACCCGACCGGTCGAACCTCATGATAGTTTAAATCACAGGCTAGGTAGATGACAGTCTGGCAGAAGACCGACTGCTGGTCAACTTGTAAGCTTTAATTGCATAATAGGCAGATAGCCATACTATAGTGTGACTCGTAGGATGCTAAGCGCTAATAACATCACACTGTTATGTGTGGGTTCAAATGGGACAGTTTGCCCGGACAGTGCAGCCATACTGGGTGTTATGCTGCCCTATGTAGGCTGAGGTGACACTTAGTCCCGGATGCCAAATATAATTACTCCATATGACTGAAATAGTAATGCATGTATACACTATCGCAATTATGGGGATTGTAGATGGACGCCTGGTAGTGTCAAAGTTGACACCACTTCAGGTTGAATGTTGGCAGTTGGTTCTACGATGCTCAGAAGATAGGGCATGCGGCTACAATAAATGAACCCAATCGATTTTATCTTAGTTAATTGCATTAAAATAAACACTGTTCGATAGCTTAAACAGAATGTTAGGTTTGCAAAAGCAGAAATGGCACCTGGTATAGTGACAGAACACAAAGTCGTAGTCAAAGGTGGCCTCTCACAGGAAATTTCCCAATTCATGGTCTGTGTTGAGGCCAAAAGGGGTGCTTCTCAGGTCGCATATGACCTTCGACTCCATTTGTCTAAGTGTGCGTTCTCTGCCACCTCCTCAACGTCCCAAGGAGATTTTCTTGAGTACAAAGAATCTGAGCTCAGATTAGATGTTGGACTGATGTGTACTATGCCAATGGACAGTCTCCGATCTTGGCTGCCAATGGACGAAAAGTGCACTCGAACACGGGTTCTTAGTTCCGTCGGTGTCCGCGGAAAGCACAACGGGGAAAAGTCGAGAAAACATATTTGCAGTTATTTGGGATCGAAAGAGCAGCTGGAAAGGGTGGGGGTGGAATACAGTTGATAAAGAACTGTTACGCTCACCTTGTATCCACGGAGACTCCACCCAGCCGGGTTACTCGCTGGCATACTTCTCAGTTTTGCCCAGATGTGGTCTGCGGGGAAGGTTCTGCCTGAAAATACAGGAGGACTGTATTCAAGACTGGCCGACTGGGGTAAGTATCCTCCCTCCACCCCCGTATGATTTCAGCCTCTCTAGGGCCCTCTCCTCACCTTGTGGTAGAGTTAGGCGTGCTCTCCGTCCTGCCTTCTTTGGAGGGGCGCATTGTCTTTCATGGGCGTGTGCAGTCCAGTTACTTCACTGACGCCGGCCCGTTTGATATCGTTCAGGTAGGTCTTATTGCTGTTCTTTAGTATTGTTGCTATCTTGCATGCCTTTCTTTGTTTAATAATGTCTCTTTTTCTCCCTTAGGTATGCAGAGCTTCAGCGCAGCGAACTGGCTTGGCTGAGCCCCGCTGTTAAATGATGGCGCATTAAGAGCGCTATGATGCAGTAAGTAAGCACTATGCGCAGCGCTGCAATATCTTGCCTTTGCTAACCTGTTTTTTCCTTCTTTCCTGTGTTCTTCAGCGCGTGTGGAATTTCCGGAGTGGTGCCAGCCGAGAGGTGACCAGCCAGGTAAGCCTTTAGAGCAGTTCGTAATTTGCAATGTCTCTTCTGCTTTCTTTAATGTTGCCTCTATCTTACTCTCTCAGGTCGTTCAGTTCGGGAGGCGTGCAGATTCAAGGAAGCTGTTCACAGGAGCTGCGAGTAACTAAAGATGAAGGCTGCAGGTAAGATGTGGCTGCTAATGATGTTCCTTTTGTCTCCATGCAGGTTCTGCTTCTCCGAGGTTCGTAGGTATAGCTGGACACGGTGAGCGTCACGTTGCAAACTGCAAAGTAACGCGAAGCGTGTTGTCTTGCTCGAGTGTTGTTTAAATAGCCCCAACAAAATAGTCCAGGTAAAGTAGTCCCTAGGCTACCACACCCAAAACACTCGACTGCATAGCTTGGTTTCTAGGAACAAAGCTAAGTGGATGCCTCCATGTTGGCTGACAACACAATAAAGTAGTTCCAAAGCACATGTTTTTCATGGTGTTTGAGCCTGGCCCCTGGAGGGCTTTTGAAGAGGATGCCAGGCTCTAGAGGTCCGAGTCCTGACTGCACCTGGCCAATGGGTTTGCCAGAGGGGGTTTTGGGCGAGGGACCTGACAGCACCCCCCACTAAGGCCCCTCCCACGCTGTTCCTTCTGTCTGGCCCAGGTTTAATTGGGAAGTTCAGATGGAATTTCCTGATTAGACATGGTGCATGGATGTTCTCACTGGGCTCCCAGGATCTATCTTGTGGTCCAAATCCTTTCCAATCAACAAGATAATATAACTTGGACCTAGAGTATATAGAGTCCAGGATATCTTTAACTTCGAATTCTGGTTCTCCTTCAACAGGTATGGGCTTAGGTGGTGTCCCAATCCGCGTGCCGGGTTGCATTGGTTTCAAGAGGCACACATGAAATACCGGGTGGATTTGTAGATTAGGTGGTAAATCCAGATTCATGGCTACTGGGTTGATAATTGCCTTAATGTTATAGGGTCCTAAGTATCTGGGATGAAAGGTCCAGGTTCCCTTGATGGGTACGAATTTAGCGGCTAACCAAACTTTGTCTCCTACTTGATAATCAGGGGCCTTTTTTCGGTGTTGGTCGGCGAATCTATTTTGTTTTTCTTTGGAATGAATAAGATGTTCCTTCGCCTTTTTGAAAGCCTGAGTAATGGTTGTGTGTAGAGTCTTTACCGCTGGCATTTCCAAGAGGGCTGGAAGGTCTAGTTCAGAGGTATGTGCATGTCTGCCATAAAAGGTATAGAAAGGCGTTTGTCACGTGCTTGAAGGCAAGGAATTGTTATATGCATATTCGGCTATCCATAGTAAGTCTTTCCAATTCATTTGTTCGTGGTGCAGCATGCACCTTAAATATTGCTCGAGCGTCTGATTGGTTCTCTCGGTTTGGCTGTCCGTTTGGGGATGGTGACTGGTAGATAGCCGAACGTCGATATGCGGCATAGCCCAACATTTTTTTCCAGAAGTTGGATACAAACTGGCTGCCTCGATCAGAGACCAGAACTGAACGGAAGCCATGTAGCTGAACAACCCCCTTCAGGAATACTTTTGCTAACGTGGATGCATCTGAGAGGCCTTTGAGAGGAATAAAGTGTACCATCTTCGAGAATAAGTCCACAACTACAAGGATGGTGTTGAACCCTTGGCTGGGAGGTAGATCAGTGATGAAGTCAAGGGAAAGAGTGTGCCATGGAACTGGAGGAATGTTCAATGGTTGTAGGAGACCAGGTGGTTTTTGTTTCTGTGATTTATTTTGTGCGCAGACACCGCAAGACTGAATATACTGAATGATGTCCTTACGCCAGGTAGGCCACCAAAAGTTCTCTTTCACCTTAGCTAGGGTTTTGGCGATCCCAGGATGCCCTTCGATCAATGAATCATGATAACTTGAAATAATATACTGTTGTAATTCCTTCTTGGGTACATATAGGCGATCCCTAAAAAAGGGTAGATGGTCCTTGATGGAATATTGTTCTCCTTGAGTTTGCCATGCGAGGAAAGCATCAGGATTCATTGTCCGTTGAATTTCTTTTCGTAGTTCTGCTTGTGTTAAGGCTGTCGTGATACCCAAGAGTTTGTCTTCAGGTATAATAGGTACTGGGTCTGGAGTTGTATATACCATTTCATCTATGCCCATACGAGATAAGGCATCCGCCTTTCTGTTTCTGACCCCTGGTCGAAACGTGATTACATAATCATATTCGGCATAGAAAAGGGCCCACCGTAATTGGTGCGAGTCCTGGGCTTTGGCTGTCTTGAGATATTGCAGGTTTCAGTGGTCTGTGATGACTGTAATGGTGTGTCTAGCCCCCAGAAGGTAGTGCCGCCAGGCTTTAAAGGCGGATTTGATAGCCAAGAGTTCCTTGTCCATGATGGCATAATTAATCTCTGGAGGTGAGAACTTTTTTGACCAGAAGGCCACAGGATGTAGTTGGCCGGTTTCCGGGTCTCTCTGTGAAAGGACAGCCCCCATTGCTAGACTGGACGCATCAGTTTCAACGACATAAGGGAGGTCTGGACGAGGATGTCACAGGATTGGAGCGGAGGTAAACCTTTGTTTCAGTTCCTGAAAAGCTTCTTCTGCTTCTTCATTCCAAGCAAACTTTTTATTGTTTTTTTGTAATAGTACTGTGATTGGGTGCACAACCTGACAGAAGTCTGGGATGAACCGGCGGTAGAAGTTTGCAAAGCCCAGCATGCTTTGTACCCCTTTCAGAGACGTCGGTGAAGGCCATTTCAGAATGGCATCCACGTTGTGCGCGTCCA
The DNA here is from genome assembly GCF_040938575.1 of Ambystoma mexicanum. NCBI lineage: Eukaryota > Metazoa > Chordata > Amphibia > Caudata > Ambystomatidae > Ambystoma > Ambystoma mexicanum. The sequence goes on along the minus strand of NC_090935.1, from coordinate 1,477,123,669 downwards.
TTCTGATGCCTCCTGGAGTAAGGATAAAACCAAGAAACTCTACTTCGGTGATGTGAAAAAAAGCATTTTTCAAGCTTTGCAAACAAGCGATGTTGACGGAGCTTGGTGAGGACTGAACGAACGTGCCTGACATGATCTTGTTTCGAGGCTGAGTATACTAAGATGTCGTCTATGTGCACTAAAGCGCACACATCAATTAACTCCCTCAAGATGTCATTCATGAAATATTGGAATGCCGCAGGAGCGTTGCATAACACGAAGGGCATGACTTGATATTCAAAAAAGCCATACTTAGTACGGAAGCCGGTTTTCCATCCGTCTCCGTTTTTGACTCGGACCAGGTGGTACGCTCCTCGAAGGTCCAATTTGGTATAAAACTGGGCATCTTTAACTTGGTCTAGCATCTCAGGGATAAGTGGCAAGGGGTAGCGGTTCTTCACGGTGATCTGGTTCCATGCGCGGTAGTCAATACAGGTTCCAAGTCCCCTTATTTTTTCGGTACGAAGAACAAAGGACTGGCTGCGGGTGACTTCGAAGGACAGATAAATCCGTTTGCAAGGTACTGGTCTAAATAGGATTTCAAATGAAGGTTTTCCGGTTCTGCGAGAGCGTAGATCCTGCCGCAAGGGATTTGTGCACCAGGAACAAGGTTGATCTGACAGTCATGGGGCCTGTGCGGCGGCAATGTATTGGCTTGGTCCTTTCGGAATAGATCCTGGAAATCATGGTATTCACTTGGCAAGGTATTAGTTACTCTCAGGGTTGATACTGTCGCTCCGGGAGTCATGGGGATACAGATGTCGGGTTTCTCCTCTTGATAATAGCAGACAGGGGAGCAGTCACCGGGAAAGGTTCTTTTTCATGCCCGCCAGTCTATCAAAGGGTTGTGAGCAACCAACCATGTCATCCCTAGTATTAGCCTGAACTGAGGTGCCCTGATGAGATCAAACGAAATAGACTCCCGATGTCCGTCCTGGCTCAGCAAGGTTACCCTGGCTGTGCACTGGGTTACTGGTCTAGAAGCGATTTCTGTCCCAACCACGCTGGTGACCTTGTCCATAGTTGGCTTAGAACACAAAGGAAGCCCCATCTCTGCTGCCAGTTCTTGATCAATATAATTTCCAACTGCTCCGCTGTCGATGTATGCTTCAACGGCATGCATTCTTGACGACCGTTGGTGATTAATTAAGATCACTGGTATTGCAAAATGCGAGGTCAGCAACTCTTTCTTCTCACTCGACAAACTGACCTCTACGTTTGTCGAGCTTGGTAGTTTTCCGATTCCTTAACTTCATCCTTCTCTGTGGCCCTGACTGTTCTTCTTGGAGGTTTTACTGGACAGTCCTTCAGGAAATATCCTGGTTTCCCACAATACAAACAAAGTTGTTGTTGTCTTCTTTTGTCACGCTCTTGTTTTGTTAATGGAGGCTGTATGCCTCCAATCTGCATGGGTTCTACAGCATTTTCAGGTACACAGAATGTGTTTTCCCTTGGTCGAACATACACGGTACGAGGGTCCGTCTTGGAACGGTCTGCTTTTCGGTACTGCAACCGGTGGTCTAGCTGCACGACCAGATTTATGAATTTGTCACAGTCTCTGGGCGGATCAACCACCTGGGCTAAGATGTCCTTTAATTCGCCTCGTAAGCCTCAATGGAATAACGTGGTTCTTTGTTTTCTGGCCACCTAGCTTCGGCAACCAGTCTGTTGAAGGTAGCAATGTACATTAACAAGTCCTGATTCCCCTGTCGGAGGGTTAAGAGTTCATTGTCTACTGCTTGTTCCTGGGTGTGGCAAGCAAAACGTTTTTCCATTTCTCTCTGGAACCCCCCAAAGTCATGTAATAGAGGATCGTCATGGGTCACCAACGGCACCAACCAGTCTGCTGCACTACCACTCAGGTATGATAAGACAAAAGCTACCCGAGCTTGGTCGTTTGGAAATGCTCCAGGCCTACAAAGAAAATGAAGGCGACACTGATTGATGAATGCCGCATACCTCCGCGGGACGCCTGAGAACCTTTCTGGTGGTGCCAGGGGAACTGTTCCAGGTAACGTGATCTGTACTGGAGTGGGGGTAGTAGATGGTAAGGTGGGTTTTGCATCAGTGGATTGCTCCCAGGCAGAGGAGTCTGCCCTGCCTGTGATTGCAGGATCTGCCTACTGATCTCCTCCGTACAATCTTTGGTCACTAGCAAGTCCCTCTGGTGAGCATTAGTCTCTTGTCGGGCAGAATGAACCTCAGCAGGAAGCTCTCCTAGTAATTGGGCCAATTGGTCCATTTCTGATGTCTCCATGGTGCACAGGTGGATTTGCTATGGTAGGCTTTGCATTCTGTTACGCTCACCTGGTATCCAAAGAGACGCCACCCAGCCGGGTTACTCGCTGGTATACTTCTCAGTTTTGCCCAGATGTGGTCTGCGGGGAAGGTTCTGCCTGAAAATACAGGAGGACTGTGTTCAAGACTGGCCGACTGGGGTAAGTATCCTCCCTCCACCCGATATGATTTCAGCCCCTATAGTGCCCTCTCCTCACCTTGTGGTAAAGTTAGGCGTGCTCTCCGTCCTGCCTTCTTTGCAGGGGCGCGTTGTCTTTCGTGGGCGTGTGCGATAAAGTTACTTCACTGACGCCGGCCCGTTTGATATCGTTCAGGCAGGTCTTATTGCTGTTCTCTAGTATTGTTGCTATCCTGCATGCCTTTCTTTGTTTAATAATGTCTCTTTTTCTCCCTTAGGTGTGCGGAGCTTCAGCGCAGCAAACTCGCTTGGTTGAGCCCCGCTTGTAAATGATGGCGCATTAAAAGCGCTATGATGCGGTAAGTAAGCGCTATGAGCAGTGCTGCGATGTCTTGCCTTTGCTAACCTGTTTTTTCCTTATTTCCTTGTAGGTCGCATGTGAATGCCTCCATGTTGGCTGACAACACAATAAAGTAGTTCCCAAGCACATGTTTTTCATGGTGTATGAGCCTGGCGCCATGGGCGCAAGTCCTGGCCCCAGGAGGGCTTTTGAAGAGGATGCCAGGCTCTAGAGTCCCGAGTCCTGACTCCACCTGGCCAATGGGTTTGCTAGAGGGGGTTTTGGGTGAGGGTCGTGACAGCACTCCCCCCTAAGGCCCCTCCCACGGTGTTCCTTCTGTCTGGCCCAGGTTTAATTGGGAAGTTCCGATGGAATTTCCTGATTAGACGTGGTGCGTGGATGTTCTCACTGGGCTCCCAGGATCTCTCTTGTGGTCCAAATCCTTTCCAATCAACGAGGTGATATAACTTGGACCTAGAGTATTCAGAATCCAATATATCTTTGACTTCGATTTCTGGTTCTCCTTCAACAAGTATGGGCTTAGGTGGTGCCCCAATCCGCGTGCCGGGTTGCATTGGTTTCAAGAGGGACACATGAAATACCGGGTGGATTTGTAGATTAGGTGGTAAATCCAGTTTCACGGCTACTGGGTTGATAATTGCCTTAATGGTATAGGGTCCTAAGTATCTGGGATGAAAGGTCCAGGTTCCCTTGATGGGTACGAAATTTAGCGGCTAACCAAACTTTGGACCTCATTACACGGATAGCGGTAAGGATTTACCGGTATACCGCCTTACTACGAGGTCCCTTTGCGGTTTGGGGGATTTAATGCCTGCTTTTTGCAGGCGTTAAAAACCAACCCGCAAAGGGACCCAGGGAGCTAATTACGGTACCTCAATTTGCAGCACCGTAATTAGCGCCTTCCCCATTCCCATTATGCCCTATGGGGCAAAAATGGGAATGGGGAAGGGCAATGGTGGAAGGGAAATTACCACCCCGCCAACCTTGGAATGGGGCGGCAATTCCCCTTTCCGCCAAGGCTGTGCCGGTATTTTACCGGCATGAACCATGGTGCTAATAGCGCCATAGTTCTCCGCCATCCGTGTAATGAGGCCCATTGTCTCCTACTTGATGATCAGTGGCCTTTTTTTGGTTTTGGTCGTCAAATCTCTTTTGTTTTTCTTTGACATGAATAGGATGTTCCTTCGCCTTTTTGAAAGCCTGAGTAATGGTTGTGTCTTTACCGCTGGCATTTCCAAGCTGGCTGGAAGGTCTAGTTCAGAGGTGCGTGGATGTCTGCCATAAAGGGTATGTAAGCAAACAAGCGATGTTAGGTCGCAGTCTTCTTCAGCGCGTGTGGAATTTCCGGAGTGGTGCCAGCCGAGAGGCGACCAGCCAGGTAAGCCTTTAGAGCAGTTCGTAATTTGCAATGTCTCTTCTGCTTTCTTTAATGTTGCCTCTATCTTACTCTTTCAGGTCGTTCAGTTCAGGAGGAGTGCAGATTCAAGGAAGCTGTTCGCTCAAGTATAAGAGGAGCATGAAGGCTGTTCCAAAGACAGGCCCCAGCCGAAGACAGAGACATGCTCCCCACTCTATGTTTCAAAAAGCGTTTGACAAGCAGAGTGTTGGAGTTACAGCAGCAGAGGGCTCTAGCAGGGCAGTATTTAGGGAAACAAAGTTGGACATATTGTAGTCCTTGAAATTACCAATTATCCCCAAACCCTCTCCATAATCCAAAACGTTTTGATGAGATTTCCATCCCTTCCTCACCTAATACCAATCATGTTGAAACCCCAAATTCTCCTGTTTTTGTTTCTGTTTCTGCCTCACCTACTCTGTCATAAATTATTAATATATGTTAAATAAAGTTTAATTTTTATATTGTATTGTGAAAGGTTTCCGTTTTTTTTTTAAAACAATATATGTGTCCGCGGACAGTGCGAGTGTTCTGAAATGTTCGTACATAAACGAAAATGGAGGTGTCCTAAAGAACACCACACCTGTTTGTACTGTTCGCTAGCAAGTTGAAACTGTTCTAAGAACACATGTGGTGTCCTGAAATGTTCGTAAAGAAACAAAAATTAAAGTGTTCTAAAGAACACTATATCTGTCCTTAATGTTCGCTATCAACTTAAAACTGTCCTAAGGACACAATTGCTGTCCTGAAATGTTCCTAAATACACGAAAATGATGTGTCATGAACAACAGTACAACTGTTCGTAGTGTTCGCTACCCAATTGAAAGTGTTCTAAGAACACAATTGGTGTCCTGAAATGTTCCTACATAAACTAAATTACACGTGTCCTGAAGAACACAATATCTGTCCTTACTGTTCGCTACCAAGTTTAAACTGTTCTAAGAACACACGCGGTGTCCTGAAATATTCGTTTCACGTGTGACGCACTTTTAATTACTTCAGAACCCGAACAGTGTCCGTAGGACATCAATGCGCATGCGCTAACCAATCTCCGTGCACTTGGTGTCCTGCGGACAGGCACTTCCTTCGCAGACTAGTTCGCAAACAGATCATATGACCGCGCCCACGCTCTTCGTGTGTCCTGAAATGCGGACACTGTTCGTGTCCCTGAACAATTTAAAAGTACATTTTCAGTTAATCCATAATATTTTTCAATAAAATCTCACCATGCCACAAGTCCCACATAGCAATCTTGACTTTCTATATACGTTTTGAAACTTTCCGATCCTTTTTTTGTGTTCAATCTGTCCGTGCACAGTGCGCATGTCCGCGGACCGCGCACAAGCACCCCTATAAAAGACCACGCCCAAGAGCTTATTCCCATTGTGTTTCTGGCTATTCTTCAGAACACAGTGATTTTTGCTGCCACCTGCAGACTACACCATCATCGACATGGCATCCTTGGCTGCTGAACTGCCACTTGGTGCTGCACCTGCTTCAGCACCACCACCACCCCCTCCACCACCACCACCTCCCCAAGGGCCTGAAGAGGGGAACAGGAGTGAGGATGCGGAGGAGGAAGAAGAGGATGATGAGAATGAGGTAGAGGAAATCCCTACTACCCACACTAGGCGTGAGTCTTGGGTGTGGCGGTTATTTACCATTCATGGGAATGGTCCTAAGGCTCGTGCGAACCATGTTACCTGCAATGAGTGCAAAATGATACTCAGTCGCGGGAAGCACGGTAACTACAGCTTTGGGACCACTACTATGAAGCGACACCTGAGGTCATTTCACTCTGGGGCTATTCGCAGGGTTGTACCTTGCGAAGAACGTAGCAGGTTGATTTCCTCTACTTTATCCTCTGTTTCTGATCTTGTCACCACAAGGACCACCTCTGTGGGACAGCGTCTTTCTCAAGCTGCCTCACAGGCCATACAGAATGCTGATGACCCTTACCTTTCGAGGGTCACAGTTGTATACATGTACTGTGACACAGTACTCTGCAGGGGGGAGCGACTTCGGAGTGCTTTTGAGACTATCGTCTCAGAGCACGAGAAGACCTGCTCACTACCCAAATAAAACCCACTCTACATCTTCCTCTCTCAGCTCGCCCTTTCTTATCCCTGTGGTTGGTGTCCCCCCCTTTACCCTCCTTTACCCTCCTCTCCTACTGTGTCGTGTCTGAAAAAACAAAAAAAATACAAAATTGCAAAAATCAAAAAAAAATAAGGCTCTTTTCAGAGCCGCCTTTCCCAGTTAAAAAATAGAAGTGAAAATAAATGGAGCAGGGCTCTTTGTAGTTTTTAGAAGTCCGCGAACAGTTCGCGAACATTAAAAAAATTGGGTTACTACTCCATCACAAACATTGTCATTTTCTCTGGAAAGAAGTGGTGGCTCTGAAAAGAGCCTTTGGGTGGTGTAAAATTGTAAATGCTTAACATCTACTTCAAAATCGTTGTTGTAATTCCAAAAAAGGTTGCAATGCATTTTGTACATTTCTCAGAAAAATCTGATTGCCAGCATAAGTAAGATGGACTCCATCTCTGCGAAAAATTATGTACTACAAAACATAATATTTTCATTGTGAAAAAAAGACATGCCAAAATCTCTTAGGAAGCCACAAACAGCCTTATTAACATTGCGCCTTGCTTTTTCCATTTGTGGACCAAATGAAGAAAAACAAAGCCACATTTGTCTCTGCGCAATCCGTGAAAATATCACTTGCGAATTAGGAAACATGTCCATAACCTTCCTCAGTCCTTCTTTCATAGCAAATTGCAAAAAAATTCCAGTCACATGCCCTAAACTGTTCCCTCCACAATGAATTACAATTATGTCTGGATGTTGCTCTGTCTCCAAAGTAGCACAGAGAGGTAGCAAATCCAACCACTTCATTCCACATACTCCATGCCAGTGTACTTCCACATGTGGGAATCCAAGATCTACAGCTACTCCACAGCTTTCTGCATGCACCTTCAACCAATGTATCCACGAATCTCCTAAAATCCAAACAATCTGTTTTCTGAAACACACAACCATAGCTATCTTTTGTTCTCTCAGCAAAAAGAGTATCTCAAAAAATCCCTCCTGGTACAACACACCCACTAAACTTTCCTGACCAATCCCTTTCAGTGCTTATTCTCATTTGCATGACTTCTGAACCCAAACATCCCCGGATGTAACTCCCGATGTCCTGGAACTAGCGCCATGTCCGCGGACATATCGTAACATGAACAGCCCTTGTACCATTTCCACTACACTCTCTCTGCCATTCCCTCATTGGATGTACCTCAAAAATCACATGACCATGCACCAATCACATTCAAGACCTCTACATCTAACTGCATCATCATAGATCAGCACTGCAAATGTACTCTGAATCTCTCTGAGTACAAGTGTCATATCATTGGCAAGCAGCATCTACCACAAATACTGTACAAGTCTTCAAGATTTCTACTTGCAGCTCCACGCATATCCATATGCATGAACACAAATTTCAGGTATGCATATTTTCTGTATAGTACATGACATAGCTCTCAACCATTTTTGTTTTACAGGCGGGTGAAATCACCCGATTTTGTTTTTAGCGGGTGAGACGCCCATTGGAATGAATGGGCGTGCAGGAGGCTTGGAGGGTGAGTCTGCCCTTTACAAGGCGTGTGACACCCGCCAAAAGCGTGTGACTTGAGAGCTATGGTAGATGAACACATTTTCAAACAGACTTTTACCTTGTAAAATCTGTTAAATGAATTTACTGTACTTTTTTCAATTTCCTAAAATCAACTACCACTTATACACCTTTATACTTTTTACTTTCTTTAAACACACACACTCAAATCATGTTAAACTAACATTTTTTAAATGAAATATATAGACTACATATATTCAAACAAAATTGCATGCAAACACAATCTATGTTTAAACCTTTATAAAAATACTTATACAATTTCATATTTTTTGTTTTTATTTACTTATTTACTTAATTACTTTAAATTAGACATGACATTGAGGCGCTATTACCTAGAACAGTTTACTTACAGAAATAGTGGTATTCACTGATATATTATAAATTTCACAAGACATAGTAAAGATATTTTATTTTTGCTACAGTTAGTCATTCAATACAATTTGTTCATTAAGAACATATCATATACACTGAACTGATGCAATGTATCTTATGTAAATAAATTAGTTTAATAGTTTTACAGAAGGCACTGAGGATTTCAATTAAAAAAATCAATATCTAAATTAAAAACAGTGCTATATAGAAACAAAGTTACTAATTTGAAGCTTTCACAGTTGCAGTGAAGACCAGTTTCCTGAAAAGAAGCAGCCGAATTCGAAGAAGAAAGAAAAACTAAGAAGTTACCTGTTAATTTAAAAAAAAAGTAAGTAAAATATCACCATATTATTTATATTATTAATCAAATATACTATAACATTAATACCAGCTATTTTGGTTTCTTAAAATAGAGATTTTGTACCATTTTGTCCAAAAATTTCCATGTCGTAAACAGCGATTTACAACCAAAATGGCCCACAAATTTCTATTTTTGGACACACAAATTAGCCAACTGAACCACTACAATTTTCATATTATAGAACAAACAACTGTTTTAATTGTACACATTACATTTACTATTTGTACTTTTCCACACCACTAGCTTACATTTTTGTCATCTGAACCCCAGTTTAGTGACACATAAATTCAAGAATACCTACCCCTACTAGTTTTAGTTCCCAAAGCACAATCACACACCATTACATACATCTTTATAATCTTACTCAAACACTCATGCACACAGCACACATACATTCCAGAACACCCCAACCCATATCTTCTTTATTTTTTTCAACAGACCCTAAAGAATGCCTACCAAAAGACAACTCCGTAGAAAGCAACGCAAAATTAGAGCAAATGAAAATAAAAGTGTCCAACATAAGCATCCATCTCTAGCAGAATTTGTAAAAAAAGTTGAAACAAAACAGCTAATACAATCATTTAGTGAAACACAAAAAGTTTCAAGTACTACAACTTCGCTTCCTCTATCAAAATGTAAAACAAACCAAAAAACAATTAACAGAAAATCACCTATCAGTACAGATAAAACTACTTCTTCAAATTTTAATATAGTGCAAAGTAAGCATACCAAGAAAAGTATTTTAGCCAAAATATACCGTCACAAAGTCCTTCAAAATCTTATAAAAACAGGAGAGAAATCAGGTTCAAAGCTTAAAACCTATCGTAGGAAATTAATCTTAGAAGCATTGATGGACAGTGCAATTCTTCTCAAAAGAAATGTATTTATTTTACTGTTAAACAAAATGAAACCACTAACAAAACGAATAACTAAATTACAAAAAAGACTTCTCAATAAGCGAAATGTCAACAGAAAGAACTTCTTAAGTATCTGCGGAGGTGAATGGAATCACACTACGAGCACAGAACCATATTTTAATGAAGACGCGTACAAACAAAAGCAAACAAATACAATTGCCATAAATAGCAGTGGTCGAGGTTATGAAAAAGTGAATAATACCATAATGGAACAAGAAGTACTCCTTACAAAAATATGCCCTGAAAACTTAGAATTACCCCTCCATTCAACTGAATCAGAACGTCTAGTGTACAAATGGCCATGCACGTCAATGTGTAACATTCCCAAACAATGTTTCAAATCTTTACACCAATTCCTCAATAAATATGTAAAAAGCAAAGACAAAATCAAAATTAAATTACTGCAAAATATAGATGCCTGTCCAGTGCGCAAGTACACAGGACTACAAGGACATTCATTGGCCTGCATTACAGGACCTACTTGTAAAACCACTTTCCATGATATCAAAAGGATATCAACACATCATTCAATTATAAGAAATCTAGTCTATAAACTGTACTATGCTAAAAGTCCTGCTTTAGCACTAGCAAAGTTAAATAACATCCTTCTACATGGTACAGCAAAAGACCTACTTGAAGAAATTCACTATATCCAGAAAAAATATTTTGGAAGTGAAAGCCATTTACAGAATGAAATAGCTTTAAACCAATTAAGCAGCAATTCTACACATGGCAACCTTTTGCTAAACACATACAAAAAAGAAATACTAAAATTTAAAAGGACATCAGCTGAAGTACCAAACCATGTATGTGTATGTTGCCGTAGAATTGTTTATAAAAGTAACACAAAAACTGTGGACCTATCATACAAAATAGAAGACAATGAAGATTCTAAATGGTTTGAATTAGCTCGCTACCTTCTAGCAGAAAACAAATATGAAATAACTGAGCCCTTAATACTTTGCAGTTATTGCAGCACAAAACTTGACAACAACCAAACTCCTTCACGTTCTATCACAAATCATTTGGAATTACACCCAGTACCAAAACCTCTACAACAACTTAATTTACATGAAAGCATCATAATTCAAACAGTACACCCATTTCAAGCAATAATACGCCTTCAACCAAAAACAGAAAAATTACCTCCCTCTGAATTGGTAAAAGGCATTCGTGGAAAAGTAGTTTATTTACCATTAAATCTAAAAGAAAATGTGCATACTCTAGGAGTGCAACGTCCAATGAAACAATCTTTAATTATATTAGTAAATGGAGTACCTACAAAAGACAAAAAAATATGGCAACAGCTGGTAGATTTATATAAAGTTAGACAAGCCTTCCAATATCTTAAAGAGAATAATGAATATTACAAAGAAATTAATATTGAAGAAAACTTGAAAGATACAACTGAAATAATTCAAGAAACACAAGAAGCTGATCAATTTGAGCTACTAGATCCTGCTACAATATCAAATACTTTAGACCAGTATACAATTCATCCTTTGCACTGTAATGACACTGTACAAGATGTACTGGAAACTTATCAAATGCGTCAAACAAAAGGATCGCCAATCAGTATATGGGAAAAAAGTATAGAAGCACATGCTTTTCCTCTACTCTTTCCAACTGGCAAAGGAGGAAGATATGATGATAGACCTATTCAAATATCAGCTTCAGAATACCGCTCATTACGGATGTATTCTGAAGATCCCAGATTTAGACAAAATGTGGAATACATATTCCACCTACTCTTTGAAAGTGAACTAGCAACTTTATGTTACGGAGTTGCACACATATTAAAATCAGGATCACACTTTCAAAATATGACAGCTACACAATTATTAGAGAAAGTACAACAAAAGGATGAGATTTTACAATCAAATATTACAAATCTATTAGCAAATATGTGTGGTACTAAAGAGTACTGGTTTCGACGTCATGGAGATGTACGTTGTATGATCAGAAACCTTGGCCCACCCACTTGGTTTGTTACATTAAGTTGTGCAGAATATGCATAGGAAGATTTACATGATTTCCTTTGCATATCAAATAAAAACAAAACAAACATAGATATTCTAACACCTGGAGAACTTTGTTCTTTGGATCCTGTTAATGTTTCAAGATATTTTCACCATCGCTTCATTGCTATGCTACATTTTATTTGTAATAAAACTGTTCCTCCCCTTGGAGAAGTGCAACACTTCTTTTGGAGAAAAGAATACCAAGCCAGAGGAGCAACACATATCCACATGCTTCTAAGGATTAAAGATGCTCCTAAATTTGGTCAAGACAGTGATGCCACTGTTTTACAGTTTATTGAAAAATAAGTCACTTGTCAAATTCCATCAGAAGCCACAAATAGTGATCTTTGTGCACAAATTTTACAATTTCAAAGACACAAATGTGGAAAATATTGTCGTCGCAAATACAAAAACAAAGGCAAATACTACACCAAATGCCGATTTGGTTTCCCTAGACCAGTTACAAATACAGGTCAAGTAAACAACCTCATGTCTTCAGTTAGACATACTGTTAAAGGAAAGTCACCTAAAAATAAATATTACATAAAAAGAAAAGAAGAAGAAAAATATATCAATGATTATAATGCAATCATTGCCCACTTATGGAATGCAAACATAGATGTGCAGTACATTGCAGACAATTCTACTGGAGTTGCACGATATGTCACAGCATACTTAACTAAAGCAGAAAAGACAGAGCTCCAAAACCTCTGTAATGACCTGTCATCAGATAAAACAGTATCTCAGAAATTATACAGCTTGGGCATAAAAATGCTCACCCATAGAGAATGTGGATCTTATGAAGCAGCTGATCGTTTAACTGGTACTTCATTGTATGGTAAATCTGAAAATATAGTATGGCTAAGTCTTGGTCCAGCTAAATCTAGAAAAAGAGTTCTAAAATCATATGAAGATATAGAAACAATAGCCAAACATGATCCCAACAGCCAAGACATTTTAAAAAACAATTTATTGGACACATACTACCCAAACAGAAGTAATACTTTGGAAAACATGTGTCTATACCAAATAGCCCAAAACTACACATACAAAAATAATATGAAACCCGATGAAAAAAAAGGTAAATATAGAGTGACAGACTATGAAGGCAGCTTAGTTAAACTCACTAAACCAAATTTAATTAATCATATCAAATTGTCATTGAAGACTCCTCAACATAAAGAAGTATATTACATGTCCCTGCTACAACTCTTCAAACCATGGAGAAAAGAAGAACAATTACTAGATAACTATGACTCATATGAGGATGCTTTCAAAGCAAATGAAAGCACTATAACTGATGTAAACTTTACACAGTACAAAACAATGTTGCACAATGAACAGCAACATGAAGAAGAACTCCAGGCTTAACTAGATAAGGATACTCCTGACAGTAGTCAACCTTCTGTAAAAGGAAGCCAAGAACCACTGGGAGAACCACTAATAACAAATGAGGCAGAATTAGCTATGACAGAAGTAGAAAACACCATGTGTCAGTATGCAGATAAGGAAGACTTAACTATACTACAATCA